>NC_091293.1:12611438-12803938 GCF_038502225.1 Cherax quadricarinatus | reverse complement strand
GTTCACCCTGAGCAGTTCAGACATCGAGGACATCACTTACGAGAGGCCCCTTGGAGCTAGCGATCATGTGGTTCTGAGTTTTGACTATATAGTAGAGTTACAAGTGGAGAAGGTAACAGGAACTGAAGGGGACAGGCCAAACTATAAAAGGGGGGACTACACAGGTATGAGAAACTTCCTGCAGGAGGTTCAGTGGGACAGAGAAATGGTAGGAAAATCAGTAAACGAGATGATGGAATATGTGGCAACAAAGTGCAAGGAGGCAGAGGAAAGTTTTGTTCCCAAGGGAAACAGAAATAATAGGAAGACCAAAACGAGTCCTTGGTTTACCCGAAGGTGTAGGGAGGCAAAAACTAAGTGCAACAGAGAATGGAAAAGGTACAGGAGGCATAGGACCCAGGAAAACAAGGAGATTAGTAGAAGAGCCAGAAACGAGTATGCGCAGATAAGGAGGGAGGCCCAGCGACAGTATGAAAACGACATAGCATCGAAAGTCAAATCTGACCCGAAACTGCTGTATAGCCACATTAGGAGGAAGACAACAGTCAAGGACCAGGTGATAAGGCTGAGGAAAGAAGGTGGAGAACTCACAAGAAACGATCAAGAGGTATGTGAGGAGCTCAACACGAGATTTAAGGAAGTATTTACAGTAGAGACAGGAAGGACTCTGGGGGGACAGACCAGATGGGGACACCAACAAGGAATACACCAACAAGTGTTGGACGACATACATACAGATGAGGAGGAGGTGAAGAAACTGCTAAGGGACATCGATACCTCAAAGGCAATGGGACCGGACAACATCTCTCCATGGGTCCTTAGAGAGGGAGCAGATATGTTGTGCGTACCACTTACCACAATCTTCAACACATCCCTGGAAACTGGGCAACTACCTGAGGTATGGAAGACGGCAAATGTAGTTCCCATTTTCAAAAAAGGAGACAGAAAAGAGGCACTAAACTATAGACCTGTGTCATTGACGTGTATAGTATGCAAAATTATGGAGAAGATTATCAGGAGGAGAGTGGTGGAGCACCTGGAACGGAACAGGAGTATAAATGCCAACCAGCACGGATTCACGGAAGGCAAATCCTGTGTCACAAACCTTCTGGAGTTTTATGATAAAATAACAGAAGTAAGACAAGAGAGAGAGGGGTGGGTTGATTGCATCTTCTTGGACTGCAAGAAGGCTTTTGACACAGTTCCTCACAAGAGATTAGTGCAGAAGCTAGAGCATCAGGCGCATATAACAGGAAGGGCACTGCAATGGATCAGAGAATACCTGACAGGGAGGCAACAACGAGTCATGGTACGTAATGATGTATCACAGTGGGCACCTGTGACGAGCGGGGTCCCACAGGGGTCGGTCCTAGGACCAGTGCTATTTTTGGTATATGTGAGCGACATGACGGAAGGGTTAGACTCAGAAGTGTCCCTGTTTGCAGATGATGTGAAGTTAATGAGGAGAATTAAATCTGATGAGGACCAGGCAGGACTTCAAAGAGACCTGGACAGACTGGACACCTGGTCCAGCAAATGGCTTCTCGAATTTAATCCTGCCAAATGCAAAGTCATGAAGATAGGGGAAGGGCACAGAAGACCACAGACAGAGTATAGGCTAGGTGGCCAAAGACTGCAAACCTCACTCAAGGAGAAAGATCTTGGGGTGAGTATAACACCGAGCATGTCTCCGGAAGCACACATCAATCAGATAACTGCTGCAGCATATGGGCGCCTGGCAAACCTGAGAACAGCATTCCGACACCTTAGTAAGGAATCATTCAAGACACTGTACACCGTGTATGTCAGGCCCATACTGGAGTATGCAGCACCTGTTTGGAACCCGCACTTGATAAAGCACGTCAAGAAACTAGAGAAAGTACAAAGGTTTGCAACAAGGTTAGTTCCAGAGCTAAGGGGAATGTCCTATGAAGAAAGATTAAGGGAAATCGGCCTGACGACACTGGAGGACAGGAGGGTCAGGGGAGACATGATAACGACATATAAAATACTGCGTGGAATAGACAAGGTGGACAAGGACAGGATGTTCCAGGGAGGGGACACAGAAACAAGAAGCCACAATTGGAAGTTGAAGACACAAATGAGTCAGAGAGATAGTAGGAAGTATTTCTTCAGTCATAGAGTTGTAAGGCAGTGGAATAGCCTAGAAAATGACGTAGTGGAGGCAGGAACCATACACAGTTTTAAGACGAGGTTTGATAAAGCTCATGGAGCGGGGAGAGAGAGGGTCTAGTAGCAACCGGTGAAGAGGCGGGGCCAGGAGCTAGGACTCGACCCCTGCAACCACAAATAGGTGAGTACAAATAGGTGAGTACACACACACACACACACACACACACACACACACACACACACACACACACACACACACACACACACACACACACACGGGGTTCCCGAAACATAGAGAGCCAAGATGATGGAAGTGATACTGGAAAACCTCATGCATCAACATGTTTAGGACACTACCAGAGAGGGGAGGATGAGCCAGCAAGACTGGACCTTGTGTTCACCCTGAGCAGTTCAGACATTGAGGACATCACATACGAGAGGCCCCTAGGAGCTAGTGATCACGTAGTTCTGTGCTTTGAATACATAACAGAGTTACAAGTGGAGACGGTAACAGGAGTTGATTGAGAAAAGCCAGACTATAAAAGGGGGGACTACACAGGTTTGAGGAACTTCCTGCAGGAGGTTCAGTGGGGCAGAACTGGCAAGAAAGTCAGTAAACGAAATGATGGAATACGTAACAAGAAAATGCAAGGAGGCAGGGTAAAGGTTTGTTCCCAAGGGCAACAGAAATAATGGGAAGACTAGAACGAGCCCTGGTTTACCCGAAGGTGCAGGGAGGCAAAAACTAAGTGCACTAGAGAATGGAAAAAGTACAGAAGGCCAAGAACACGGGAAAATAAGGAGATTAGCCGAAGAGACAGAAACGAGTATGCACAGGTAAGGAGGGAGGCCCAGAGACAATATGAAAACAACATAGCATCGAAACTCAAGTCTGACCCGAAACTGCTGTATAGCCACATCAGGAGGAAGACAATAGTCAAAGACCACTTGATCAGGCTGAAGAAAGAAGGTGGAGAACTCACAAGAAACGATCATGAGGTATGTGAGGAGCTCAACACTAGATTTAAGGAAGTATTTAGAGACAGGAAGGGCTCTGGGAAGACAGCACAGAGGGGAACACCATCAGGGAATATATCAACAAGTGTTGGATGACATACACACAACGCGGGAAGAGGTGCAGAATCTGCTAAGTGACCTTGATACTTCAAAAGCGATGGGACCGGACATCTCCCCGTGGGTCCTTAGAGAAGGAAAAGCGACGCTGTGTGTGCCACTAATCACAATCTTCAACACATCCCTTGAAACTGGGCAACTACCTGAAGTATTGAAGACGGCAAATGTAGTCCACATCTTTAAGAAAGGAGACATAAACGAGACACTAAACTATAGACCAGAGTCACTGACGTGTATACTATGCAGTGCCATGGAGAAGATTATCAGGAGGAGAGTGGTGGAGCACCTGGAACAGAACAAGATTATAAACGACAATCAGCATGGATTCAGGGAAGACAAATCCTGTGTTACAAACCTTCTGGAGTTTTATGACAAAGTAACAGAAGTAAGACACGAGAGAGAGGAGTGGGTTGATTGCATTTTCCTAGACTGCAGGAAGGCCTTTGACACAGTTCCTCACATGAGATCAGTGCAGAAGCTGGAGGATCCGGCGCATACAACAAGAAGGCCACTGCAATCTATCAGAGAATACCTGACAGGGAGACAACAACGAGTCATGGTACGTGATGAGGTATCACAGTGGGCGCCTGTGACGAGCGGGGTCCCACAGGGGTCAGTCCTAGGACCAGTGCTATTTTTGGTATATGTGAATGACATGATGGAAAGGATAGACTCAGAAGTGTCCCTGTTCGCAGATGGTGTGAAGTTAATGAGGAGAATTAAATCAGATGAGGATCAGGTAAGACTACAAAGAGACCTGGACAGGCTGGACACGTGGTTCAGCAACTGGCTTCTCGAATTCAACCCCACCAAATGCAAAGTCATGTAGAGTGGGGAAGGGCAAAGAAAACCGCAGACAGAGTATAGGCTAGGTGGCCAAAGATTGCAAACCTCACTCAAGGAGAAAGATCTTCTGGTTAGCATAACATCGAGCATGTCTCCAGACGCAAACATCAACCAGAAAACTGCTGCACCATATGGGCACATGGCAAACCTGAGAATAGCGTTCCGTTACCTAAGTAAATAATCGTTCAAGACTCTGTACACTGTGTACGTCAGGCCCATACTGGAGTATGCAGCACCAGTTTGCAACCCACACCTGGTCAAACACGTCAAGAAATTAGAGGAAGTGCAAATGTTTGCAACAAGGTTAGTTCCGAAGCTCAGGGGAATGTCTTACGAAGAAAGGTTGAGGGAAATCAGCCTGACGACGCTGGAGGACAGGCGGGTCAGGGACGACATGATAACGACTTAGAAAAAACTGCGTTGAATAGATAAGGTGGACAGAGACAGGATGTTCCAGGGAGGGGACACAGAAACAAGGGGTCACAATTGGAAGCTGAAGACTCAGATGAGTAAAAGGGATGTTAGGATTTACTTCTTCAGTCATAAAGTTGTCAGGAAGTGGAAGAGTCTAGCAAGTAATATAGTGGAGGTAGGAACCATACATTGCTTTAAGACGAGGTATGACAAAGCTAAGGAAGCAGAGAGAGAGAGGACCTAGCAGTCATCAGTGAAGAGGCGGGGCCAGGAGCTGAGTCTCCACCCCTGCAACCACAATTAGGTGAGTGCGCACACACACACACACACACACATACATTCACAAGCTCCTGGCGGGGCCAGGAGCTTGGACTCGACCCCTGCAACCTCAACTAGGTGAGTCAACTAGGTAAGTACACACACACACACACACATGCACGCACGCACATACATATGCACACACACACACACACACACACACACACACACACACACACACACACACACACACACACACATGTACACACACATACACACATACACACACATATACACGCTGAAGAGAGCAGGAAATGGGAATTACAAATCAGAGCAGCTGAAGCTAAGATACAGAGCTTAGTAGAAGAACTAAAGAGTCTGAAACAGCCTAAAGAACCAAAGGACAGTACAGCTATGACACCAAGAGCTACTACATCAGTCACCGATGACGGCACAGTAGGGGACAAAGGAGATATACTGTATGCGATGACCCCATTGGACCCAAGGGGGTGCCTGGGAAAAGGCAGGGAGAACAGCAAGAACTAATGAAGGATGGAATAACGAACAAATGTGAGGAGTGGCAGTAAAGAATCAAGGAGTTGTCCCCAGACATCGTAGCAGTTACAGAAACAAAACTCACTGCGATAATAACAGATGCAATCTTTCCACCCGGATATCAGATCCTGACGAAGGATAGAAGGAGCAGATGGGGAGGAGGGGTTGCACTACTAATAAAAAACCGGTGGGGTTATCAAGAAATGGAAGGTATGGACGAGACTGGAGAAAGGGATTACATAGTAGGTACAGTTCAGTCAGGGGAACACAAGGTAGTCATTGCAGTTATGTATAACCCACCACAGAACTGCAGGAGGCCAAGAGAGGAATATGATGAGTGCAACAGAGCAATGGTGGACACTCTAGCTGAGGCGGCAAGAAGGGCTCACTCAAGTAGAGCGAAGTTACTGGTCATGGGCGACTTCAATCACAGGGAGACTGATTGGGAAAACCTGGAGCCACATGGGGGTCCCGAAACATGGAGAGCCAACATGATGGATGTGGTGCTGGCAAATCTCATGCACCAACATGTTAGGGATACTACCAGAGAGAGAGGGGAGGATGAACCAGCAAGACTGGACCTAGTGTTCACACTGAGTAGCTCAGACATTGAACACATCACATATGAAAGGCCCCTTGGAGCTAGTGACCACGTAGTTATGAGCTTTGAATACATCGTGGAGCTAAAACTGGAGAGGGTAACCGGAGTAGAAAGGGAAAAGCTAAACTATAAAAGGGGGGACTACACAGGAATGAGGACCTTCCTGCAGGAGGTTCAGTGGGAACAGGAGTTGGTAGGAAAATCAATAAACGAAATGATGGACTTTGTAACAACAAAATGCAACGAGGCAGAGGAAAGGTTTGTTCCTAAGGTTAACAGAAATAATGGGAAGGATTGAACGAGCCCTTGGTTTACCCGAAGGTGCAGGGAGGCAAAAACTAAGTACTCTAGAGAATGGAAAAAGTACAGAAGGCAAAGGACTCAGGAGAATAAAGAGATTAGTCGACGAGCCAGAAACGAGTATGCACAGATAAGAAGGGAGGTGCAGCGGCAGTATGAAAATGACATAGCATCGAAAGTCAAGTCTGACCCGAAACTACTCTACAGCCACATCAGGAGGAAGACAACAGTCAAGGACCAGGTAATCAGGCTGAGGAAAGAAGGTGGGGAGCTTACAAGAAACTACCAGGAGGTATGCGAGGAGCTCAACATGAGATTTCAGGAAGTATTTACAGTGGAGGCTGAAGGGACAAAGGGAAGATAAAACAGTGGGGTACAGCAACAATGGATATACCAACAAGTGTTGGATGAATTACACACAACTGAGGAGGAGGTGGAGAAGCTCCTAAGTGACCTTGATATCTCAAAGGCGGTGGGACTGGACATCTCTCCTTGGGTCCTTAGAGAGGGAGCAGGGACACTACATGTGCCACTAACCAAAATCTTCAACACTTCCCTTGAAAATGGGCAACTACCTGAAGTATGGAAGAAGGTAAATGTAGTCCCCATCTTTAAGAAGGGAGACAGAAATGAAGCACAAAATTATAGACCAGTGTCACTGACTTGCATAATATGCAAAGTCTTGGAAAAGATTATCAGGAGGAGAGTGGTGGAGCACCTGGAGCAGAACAAGATTATAAACGACAGCCAGCACGGATTCATGGAAGGCAAATCCTGTGTCACAAACCTACTAGAGTTTTATGACAAGGTAACTGAAGTCAGAAATGAGAGGGAGGGGTGGGTTGATTGCATTTTATTGGACTGCAAGAAGGCCTTCGACACAGTTCATCACATGAGAGTAGTACAGAAGCTAGAGGAACAGGCACGTATAACAGGAAGGCCACTGCAATGGATCAGAGAATACCTAACAGGGAGGCAACAGCGAGTCATGGTCCGTGATGAGGTATCACAGTGGGCGCCAGTGACGAGCGGGTTCCCACAGGGGTCAGTCCTGAGACCAGTGCTATTTTTGGTATATGTGAACGACATGACGGAAGGGATAGACTCAGAAGTGTCCCTGTTTACAGATGACGTGAAGTTAATGAGGGGAATTAAATCAGACGCAGACCAGACAGGTCTACAAAGAGACCTGGACAGGCTGGATGTGTGATCCCAAAACTGGCTCCTAGAACTAAACCCCGCCAAATGCAAAGTCATGAAGATCGGAGAAGGGCAAAGTAGACCGAAGACAGAGTACAGGCCACGAGGCCAAAGGCTGCAAACCTCACTCAAGGAAAAAGACCTAGGATTGAGTATATTACCGAGTACATCGCCAGAAGCACACATTAACCAGATAACTGCTGCGGCATATGGGCGCTTGGCAAACCTGAGAATAGCGTTCCGGTACCTCAGTAAGGAATCGTTCAAGACTTTATACACTGTGTACGTCAGGCCCATACTGGAGTATGCAGCACCAGTTTGGAGCCCGCACCTGGTCAAACAAGTCAAGAAATTAGAGAAAGTGTAAAGGTTTGCAACAAGGCTAGTTCCAGAGCTAAGGGGAATGTCCTATGAAGAAAGGTTAAGGGAAATCGGTCTGACAACACTGGAGGACAGGAGGGTCAGGGGAGACATGATAACGACATACAAAATACTGCGTGGAATAGACAAGGTGGACAGAGACAGGATATTCCAGAGATGGGACACAGAAACAAGGGGTCACAATTGGAAGCTGAAGACTCAGATGAGTCAAAGGGATGTTAGGAAGTATTTCTTCAGTCATAGAGTACTTAGGAAGTGGAATAGTCTGGCAAGCGATGTAGTGGAGGCAGGAACTATACATAGTTTTAAGACGAGGTATGATAAAGCTCATGGAGCAGGGGGAGAGAGGACCTAGTAGCGATCGGTGAAGAGGCGGGGCCAGGAGCGAGTCTCGACCCCTGCAACCACAATTAGGTGAGTAGGTGAGTACGCATACACACACACACACACACACACACACACACACACACACACACGCGCGCGCACACACACACACACACACACACACACACACACACACACACACGTACACACACACACACACACACACATACACACACACATAAACACACACACACACACACACACACACACACACAAACACGCATACACACACACACACATACATACACATACACACACACACGCACACACACACACACACACACACACACACACACACACACACACACACACACACACACACACACACACACAAGCACACACACACTCACACTAACAACGTACACGTCACAGGATGAGTATGTAGCTCATAATAAATACATTAAACTGACGTCTCTGGTCCCAACAGCTGGAGATCACGTCAAGTTCGGCTTCCCCATGTCCTACACGGCCACTGTGCTCGCCTGGGGACTTATCGACTTCGCTGACGGATACGAGGCAGCAGGTGGGTCCTCGTCAATTAATAATATCAGTCTCATAATAAAGAACCGCACAAAACCGAACAAAACATAAGTGACGTGTATTGCATGGTTTTAATTTCGTCTTCTATCATTAATAATTTATTGTTGCATAAACGTTTTGCAATGCTAAGACAACACACGTTTATTGGGACAACGTTTTACTGTGTGCTGCCTTATCAAGTTATGACTTGATGCTTTACACAGAACGAAACGGTGTCTTGATAAAAGTTTTTTACGAAACGTGTTTTTTTTTCACTTTTTTTTTTTTTTTTGGTAGAATGCTTGTCCTTTCATTCGTCAGGAAAAACCATCACCTGACACCAACCTTAATCATATGAAGACTCGCTCAGTGATTGATTAACAGTCATTAGTTGTGATCTTAAAATTGCTGAAACACTTCTGACAGTTTTACTGAATGTAGCAGAGCCCTTGGTTCTCTTTACTGTAAGTTGTCACGGGGATGAATATGAGGATGAAACACGCAAAAATCTGTGGCAATCATTCCCGGGAATGCTAAAGAATCGGTGATTGGTTTTAGATGGATCCCGATTCAATGGTGGTGGCAGTAGAAGGTGATCTCTTAGTGGCAATGTCACCTGGCAGTTTAGCAGTCAGAAAATCACGAAGCTGTCATGGGATACCTATGTTAAAGCATCTGTTCCTTCAGGTCAGACTGCTTACGGTAAGGAGGCGGTCAAGTGGGCCACAGACTACTTCCTCAAAGCCTACACCTCCCACTGGGAGTTCTACGGACAGGTGAGAGACCCTTGTTTTCTGGGTAGTGTTCGTGAACCACGGATGCTCCCCTGCAGATGATTACTCGAATTCAATACTAAAGTATTCGATAATGCATTTATGTACACATATATATACATGTAAAGGAATATGTAAGTGTATGACTATATCGCTCTACTCATGTACTCTTGACTTCATGTCCCCTTGACTTCAAGTATCCCCGGCTTCATGTACCCCTGAATTCACGTACCCACAGGTGGGCGAAGGAGGCATTGACCACGGTTACTGGGGGCGCCCTGAAGACATGTACATGTCACGACCATCGGCCAAGATTGACGAACAAGCCCCAGGTAAAGGACTCCTCGCTTTCTAACCACTCTTACTATTACTGCTACTATTACTATTACTATTACTATTCTAACTATTACTGTTCCCATTACACTGTTACAAACCGGACTTTGTGTTATCACTATAACTCTTACTGCTACTGCTACAGCTGTTGCTGTTACCACTATTAATATTGTCACTATTAATATTATTCTTGCTTTTACAACAAGAGGTGTACCTGCACCTGATACCAAAACTATAATTATTACTACAGCTGAAGCTGCTGCTAGTACTACTCTTACTAGTACTACTACTACTACTACTACGTAGTAGTAGTAGTAGTAGTAGTAGTAGTAGTAGTAGCAGTAGTAGTACTAGTAGTAGTACACTATGACTACTGTTACTACTACTACTACTACTACTACTAATAATAATAATAATAATAATAATAATAATAATAATAATAATTGAAGAAATGTAGCAAGTTTTTCACCTATTTCTAGACATCAACACTATTAGGAGTAGTAGTAGTAATAGTAGTAGTAGTAGTAGCAGTAGTAGTAGTAGTGATGGCATATTTACAGAGAAGAATTAAACCCGTAAAGATCATACGGCACCTGGAGAATAAGGGTGGAGGTGTTTAACCAAGGAAGGGGAACGTGGCTCCATTTCCTTGAATCAAGAACCTCTTTATAGCATCAAGGCAATTTTCCTTGAAAGGAGTAACATCAATGCAAACCCCGTGTTGTGTCCTCTCACAGGGTCACTACTGACCCCGTGTTTTCTCCTCCCACAGGGTCAGAACTGGCTGGCGAGACTGCTGCTGCCTTTGCTGCCGCCTCCATACTCTTTGAAGTAAGGTCACTATCCTCTTGAATTTTACTTTCCCTCTGAAGTAAAGTAGCTGAATTCTCTCGAGTTCCCTTTCCCTTTGAGGTAAGATCACTGAATCTTATTTAATTCTCCACTATCTCTGATATAAGGTTAATGAATCCTCTTCTGTTCCCCCATCGTCTTTAAGTTGAGGTCACTAAGTACCTTGGATCCTCCATCTTTTCAGAAAAGAGGTTATGAATCCTCTTAAATCCCTCTCATCCGAGGAACAATGTCATTTCTAACAAGCATTTCAATCCTCATTGAGTTTATTAGCACCAAATAAAGAGGGAGTCCACGTCGCTCAATGGTAAATATTGCAAAACATGTTTAAGTAAGATTTGAGGGCCTTGGAAGGTGTTTGAGATAAGTTCAAGTGAGAGATATGGTACTACACGGAAGAGGCAGATAACAGAACTTAACTGTCAGTAAAATACTTGGGTATCCTTATCGAACAAACGTTTCGCCAGTTTCTTTTTTCAGTTATAAAAATGATGGTTTAGTAGCAGTACTGCAAAGTAATAGAAGAAACCTCGTGCAGCGCCATTTATACTAAGATGAGCAGATTTTAAAAATACAGACACAAGAATTATTTTTTTTTAAACTGAGGCTCTCTTGTAATAAGCTACTTATTACATAATTCGTTTCTTACTTTTATTTATAAATGTCGTTCAGTTTCAGAAACATTACTAGATATGTATATATATATATATATATATATATATATATATATATATATATATATATATATATATATATATATATATATATATATATATATATATGTATATATATATATATTCACGTACTTGTAGAAATAAAGATTATTAATATTTTAATATGGTAGCCTATTTAAACACAAGAGGCAAATATGAATTAAATCTAGCGAGGTCGTGAGTCTTTAACAGGAACAAGAAATGAAAAGAGAGAATAATGTACATCAGTAAATATGATGAGAAATCTTAAGGATAAAAAACGTGACAGAGCAAATATAAAAAAGACAAGAAAAGAACCTGATAATGCTATGTGTCACCTGTCACTCCCGCAGAAGGAGGATCCCAGTTATGCCTCCACGATGCTGGAGACAGCCAAGGAGTTGTACGACTTTGCTGACCAGAAGCGAGAGAACTACCACAACTCCATCACTGACGCTGCTGCCTTCTACAGGTATGTACACCTTACATCACCCGCTGCCCTCCTGAAGCGACAGAATTATCCACTGCCCTCCTGAAGTGAAAGAACTACCCACTTCCCTCCTGAAGTGTCACGTCCAACCATATTCCCCTATATAACTAGGAGATTAACTCATAAACAATCTACTGTATGCACTGTCCAGGCTATCACCAACGGTCTGGGTGTTCAGAAACTGGGTTGTAATTAGAGGATGGAGGATCGAGCCTTCACAAGTTTTCGTGCTCAATGACATACACATACAAACCAGCAAATATAGCATCCCCACACCATTGAGAGCTGATCATTTCCACCAACTTTAGCTACATACTAACTCTCAGACAGCACATCAACCATACTTCGTCACACTAAAAACACTGCAACCCATTCTCGCACCACCAGTGACAATCGCGCAGATTTGAACGCTTCCTGGTTACCTCCGGCCACCTCTTTGCCAGGACCTTTTGACACTGACCAACCTCACCACCATAAGTAAATAGTTTGATTCCCTGGTAGATCAAGACGAATATGCCAGTCTCCCTGAACCTTCTATCCCTATTCACCTAGCTGCAAATATGTACATGGCTGTTAGTCGACTGTTGTGGGTTATTAGAGAATGCTGAACTTTGAAACGAGCTGAGGTAGAATTGCAACCCTTTTTTGCCTGTAGAAGGTATGTATAAAAAATGTCACAATATCTTTTACACCATAACCAACTAGACTATGACCTGACTATCTTAATCTGGTTCACAGGTCGTGGAGCGGCTATGGGGACGAACTGGCCTGGGCTGCCCTGTGGCTCAACAGGGCAACTGGAGACGCGGCCTACCTGACGAAGGCACAGGAACACTGGGACGAGTTCAACCTGGGAGAGGACGCTGTCCAGTTCGCTTGGGATGACAAGAAGGCTGGAGTCTACGTAAGTATCTAATGAAGAAAAGATAAAGTGTGTGTATCTACATATTTGTAATGAATGGTTTGAAAAACCGGCAAGTTTAAGATTGAGACACTTATGCAACATATGGGAATCTTTATTCAGAAAACGTTTCGCCAAACAGTGGCTTCATCAGTCCAATACAGAGTAGAAAGGCGTAAGGAGAGGAGGAGTTTGAGGTAATCAGTCCCTCAGCCTGGAGTCGATGTGTTCAGTCCATCAATCTTGTAGAATGTACAGCATAGGGCAGTAGACGTGGCTTATATACTGTAGTGAGGTGAGGTGAAGCAGGCGGAGGCGGGGTCATAGTGGTACCATCCACTAGTCGAAGTAGGTCTTCGTCCGAAGGTTGAACAAGTGTTGAAGAATTCTTTGTAAGAAGATCCCATGATGCTGCAGTGTCTGACAGTTGTGATGAATGGTTTGAAAAACCGACAAGTTGAAGGTTGAGACACTTATGCAACATATGGGAATCTTTATTCAGGAAACGTTTCGCCACACAGTGGCTTCATCAGTCCAATACAAAGTAGAAAGGCGTAAGGAGAGGAGGAGTTTGAGGTAATCAGTCCCTCAGCCTGGAGTCGATGTGTTCAGTCCATCAATCTTGTAGAATGAGGGACTGATTTCCTCAAACTCCTCCTCTCCTTACGCCTTTCTACTTTGTATTAGACTGATGAAGCCACTGTGTGGCGAAACGTTTCCTGAATAAGAACATAAGAACATAAGAACGAAGGAACACTGCAGAAGCTCTACTGGCCCATGCAAGGCAGGTCCAAGTCTCCTACCGGCTTAAGCCAATGCACCCAACCTAGTCAGGTCAGGTCACATTGACTTAAGGGAGGAACACGGCAACCGACCTGGTAGCACAAGCTATCAGGTCTAACTCACACCCACCCACATCCACTCATGTATCTATCCAACCTATTTTTAAAGCTACACAACGTTCTGGCTTCTATAACGGCACTCGGGAGTTTGTTCCACTCATCCACAACTCTATTACCAAACCAGTACTTTCCTATATCCTTCCTGAATCTGAATTTTTCCAACTTAAAACCATTGCTGCGAGTCCTGTCTAGGCTAGATATTTTCAGCACACTATTTACATCCCCTTTATTTATTCCTGTCTTCCATTTATACACCTCAATCATATCCCCCCTAATTCTACGTCTTTCTAGAGAGTGCAGTTTCAGGGCCCTCAGTCTATCCTCATAGGGAAGGTTTCTGATACATGGGATCAACTTTGTCATCCTCCTTTGTACATTTTCCAGAGAATTTATATCCATTCTGTAATACGGTGACCAAAACTGTGCAGCATAATCTAAATGAGGCCTAACCAAGGATGTATAGAGTTGAAGAACAACCTGAGGACTCCTATTATTTATGCTTCTTGATATGAAGCCAAGGATTCTATTAGCTTTATTGCGAACACTTATGCACTGTTGTCTTGGTTTCAGATTACTGCTAACCAGAACTCCTAAATCTTTTTCGCAATCCGTAATATTAAGATCTACATTATTTAGTTTATATGTGGCATGGTTATTGTCCTGTCCAACATTTAGAACTTTGCATTTGTCTATATTAAACTGCATCTGCCACTTCTCCGACCACTGCATTAGTCTATTCAAATCTTCCTATGTTGCATAAGTGTCTCAATCTTCTACTTATTTGTAGCTACAGGAGCAAAACTGTTTAATATTCATTTAATCTTACGTTATTATTTTTAAATTTCCAATGGCTACAGTATTTCCTCCTATTGTAATCTAGTCCATTATGCCACCACTATTCCTTATGTTTGCTTGTGATGAGGAATATACAGTGTTAGGGAGAGACAGAAGTACGCTACCGGACCAGTTGCACTGCAATATCTCCACAGGCGCTGGGCTCACTAGTGGATCCTGACAACACTCAGTACGAGACAGCCCTCAAGGCCTTCCTGCATTACCTGAAGACCGAGGCTCAGTACACTCCTAAAGGGCTCGTCTTCCTCGACACCTGGGGTTCCAACCGCCATGCAGCCAATGTTGCTTTCATCTCCCTCTGGGTAGGTGCACAACCCTCTCTACCTCACGATAAGTGCATCAATACCGTGACAACAACAATTTACATCTAATCCGCTCATTGGAGTTTGAAACTAGACGACGTTTCAGTCTTCCGCTGATTATTACAAAATCCCGCACAACTTGGTAATGATCAATGTGAATCATTTTCAGTTAGTGGTTAAGTTTTGAGTTTTTTATTAAGTGGCGATTGGGGAAAAATAAGTAATCTCTTTTTACCTTTATTTTCACATGCTTTCTTCCACCAGGCTGCCAAATACGGAGACCAGGCTGACGCCCAGGCCAACATCGAGTGGGCAGAGGGACAGATGAACTACATCCTGGGTGACGTAGGTCACTCCTTCGTTGTCGGCTTCGGCGTAGACCCGCCACAGCGACCTCACCATCGCTCCAGGTAATTTTGACATGATAAATAAACTATCACACCACTAGAGAAACGTAGATCAAGAGGAGACATGATCATTACCTTCAATATATAAATAACCCGCACATCGGAGAATGAAACTTATGACGACGTTTCGGTCCGACTTGGGTCATTAAATGGACCATTAATAGTGAAGTCGGACCGAAACGTCGTCAAAAGGTTCGTTCTCCCAAGTGCTGGTTATTTGTGTATTGTTCTAGTCACGATATTGTGCCTTTTTATTCATTGCATTCAAAATACTAAAGAAAATAAAAAGAATGATAAATGAGTGTCCAGATGTTACAGCTGTCACTAAAACTTTCCTATATTATTGCCTGAGACTTGATTATTGAGAATGTGATATTTTTAAAATATCCCAATGAAATCTCTACTCTCATTTGTTTGGTCAGCTCGTGTCCTATTCCTCCGGATTCGTGTACCGACGGCTGGGCTCAGAGTCAGCCTGGACCGGACCCTCACGTCCTCTACGGCGCCTTGGTCGGTGGACCAGCTCAGGTCAGTGTGCGTGTGTCTCGCTACAAGGGTTCTCTTAGGTCTGTGTTCGTAGAGGCGCTCACTGCTAAGTACCAGGGCTCTCTTGGGTCAGTTTGAGTTCTGGAACGCTTACCGCTCACTACGAGGGCTCTCTTGGGTCAGTGTGAGTGTTGAAGAGCTTACTGCTCACTTCCAGAGCTCTTTTTGTTGGTAGATCTTGCCAGGCTTATTGCTCATAAGCTGTTTTAGTGCGTTCTTCAAAACTATGCAAATATAAAAGTAACGCTGAAAGTTCTGTCTCTGAAGCATTTATCCTGAATTCACTCACTAAGCCTTCCGAGTGAAGCACTGAACATTCAGACTGGAACATTAAACCTTTAAACTGAAACACTAAACTTTGAGACCAAGTCACTAAATCTTCAGATCGAGACACAAAAGTCTCAAACTGTGACACAGTAAACCTTCAGACTGAAACAATAAACTTTCAGATTCTGAAACCCCATTTGTGACCCCTTGAAGCACTATTTTCCTAATCTTCCTTCACCTACTCAGTGGGGAAAGGAAAGCGTCTTGTGTGTGTGAACCTCTCTTCAAGCTTAATTTTTTAATTCAAACTTCATTACCTTAAAAAACTAGCGATTCCCAGTAAATATACTACTACTACTACTACTACTACTACTACTACTACTACTACTACTAATAATAATAATAATAATAATAATAATAATAATAATAATAATAATAATAATAATACGCTATTTTCCCTCAGGACGACTCCTACACAGACGACAGGATGGACTACACTCACAATGAAGTCGCTTGCGACTACAACGCTGCCTACTCAGGAGCACTGGCTGCCCTCATTGAGATTAACTAATCGAGTCATACACAGCAGAAGTACAATAGACCGGCTTTCTATCTATAAGTAAATGCAAGAGATTCTTACTAGGTGGAAATATATGCAATAGATCTGGTTACTAGCTAGAAGTGCTCATAATTCACCATCTTTGCCTGCTAGTTTACACAGTCTACCTTTCTAACTAGAAGTACACACAACTGACACCTTCTAGCTAGAAGTATACACAATAGATAATTTTATCGAATAAGAGTACACATAGAGAGAGACGTACTCCCAATAGGCAAGAGTACACATAATAGATGAGCTTACCAGCTAGAAGTATACCTTGCCAACTAGTATACTCAATAACTAGAAGTACTCACAATAGACCACCTTTCAAGATAAAAGTTAACACAATAGATCACTGTACTAGCTAGAAGTACACACAATGGCTAGTAGTAGAAGAACCTATAACAGACAACCCTTATTTACTAGAATACCACTCTTTCTAGCAAGAAGTTGAAAATAATCCATATAATTGTTGATAATGGGCAAGGAGGTAACCCCAGAGACTGTCATACTGCGCAACAGGAATGTGAAGCAATGAGGTTTGATCTAAGAACTGGGATCAAGAGCCTCTCAACGGCATCAAGGCACCCCTCATCTCCGAGGGAGGAGTGCTCTTTAATAGCTAGATCTATTGCCAATAGATAATAGACTCCCACTGTAGAGACGACTTAATTAAAGTCTTTAGTGAGTGATTTGTTTTAATTTCTTAACCTAAATAACTGGGCTACTGATTATTAATTTGTTTAATTGTTCTCGTTAATTATTTATTCATTGGCATTGATCATATGATTCATATTATTTATAATTTCCATCTTCACATTAATCATACTCTTCATGTTCATATTAATCATACTCTTCATGTTCATATTAATCATACTCTTCATGTTCATATTAATCATACTCTTCATGTTCATATTAATTATACTCTTCATGTTCATATTAATCATACTCTTCATGTTCATATTAATCATATTCTAAATGTTCATATTAATTATACTCTTCATGTTCATATTAATCATACTCTTCATGTTCATATTAATCATACTCTTCATGTTCATATTAATCATATTCTTCATACTCATATTAATCATACTCTAAATGTTCATATTAATCATATTCTAAATGTTCATATTAATCATACTCTTCATATTCATATTAATCATACTCTTCATATTCATATTAATCATACTTTTCATATTCATATTAATCATACTCTTCATATTCATATTAATCATACTCTTCATATTCATATTAATCATACTTTTCATATTCATATTAATCATACTTTTCATATTCATATTAATCATACTCTTCATATTCATATTAATCATACTTTTCATATTCATATTAATCATACTCTTCATATTCATATTAATCATACTCTTCATGTTCATATTAATCATACTCTTCATATTCATATTAATCATACTCGTCATATTCCTATTAATCATACTTTTCATGTTCATATTAATCATATTCTTCACATCCATATTAATCATACTCGTCATATTCATATTAATCATGCTCTTCATATCCATATTAATCATACTCGTCATATTCATATTAATCATACTCTTCATATTCATATTAATCATACTCTTCATATTCATATTAATCATACTTTTCATATTCATATTAATCATACTCTTCATATTCATATTAATCATACTTTTCATATTCATATTAATCATACTCTTCATATTCATATTAATCATACTCTTCATGTTCATATTAATCATACTCTTCATATTCATATTAATCATACTCGTCATATTCCTATTAATCATACTTTTCATGTTCATATTAATCATATTCTTCACATCCATATTAATCATACTCGTCATATTCATATTAATCATGCTCTTCATATCCATATTAATCATACTCGTCATATTCATATTAATCATACTCTTCATATTCATATTAATCATACTCTTCATATTCATATTAATCATACTTTTCATATTCATATTAATCATACTCTTCATATTCATATTAATCATACTTTTCATATTCATATTAATCATACTCTTCATATTCATATTAATCATACTCTTCATATTCATATTAATCATACTTTTCATATTCATATTAATCACACTTTTCATATTCATATTAATCATACTCTTCATATTCATATTAATCATACTTTTCATATTCATATTAATCATACTCTTCATATTCATATTAATCATACTCTTCATGTTCATATTAATCATACTCTTCATATTCATATTAATCATACTCGTCATATTCCTATTAATCATACTTTTCATGTTCATATTAATCATATTCTTCACATCCATATTAATCATACTCGTCATATTCATATTAATCATGCTCTTCATATCCATATTAATCATACTCGTCATATTCATATTAATCATACTCTTCATATTCATATTAATCATACTCTTCATATTCATATTAATCATACTTTTCATATTCATATTAATCATACTCTTCATATTCATATTAATCATACTCGTCATATTCATATTAATCATACTCTTCATATTCATATTAATCATACTCTTCATATTCATATTAATCATACTTTTCATATTCATATTAATCATACTCTTCATATTCATATTAATCATACTCGTCATATTCATATTAATCATACTCTTCATATTCATATTAATCATACTCTTCATATTCATATTAATCATACTTTTCATATTCATATTAATCATACTCTTCATATTCATATTAATCATACTCTTCATATTCATATTAATCATACTCTTCATATTCATATTAATCATACTCGTCATATTCATATTAATCATACTCTTCATATTTATATTAATCATACTCTTCATATTCATATTAATCATACTCTTCATATTCATATTAATCATACTCTTCATATTCATATTAATCATACTCTTCATATTCATATTAATCATACTCTTCATATTCATATTAATCATACTCTTCATATTCATATTAATCATACTCTTCATATTCATATTAATCATACTCTTCATATTCGTATTATTCATACTCTTCATATTCGTATTAATCATACTCTTCGTATTCGTATTATTCATACTCTTCATATTCGTATTAATCATGCTCACGTGGTCACGAGAGGTCATCCTGTCCTAAGCTGTCTGGCAGGGGAATGATTTTCTATTTTTTAGCTAACATACGTGTAAATTTTACCTTATTCCTAGTAATGACCCTCGTGTTGTAGATAGTCTTAATGACCCTCGTGTAGTAGATAGTCTTTTTAGTATGATAATAAGATGTTATCTTCATTATAGAATAATAAGAAAATATTATAACCTTTATATTATAATAATAAGGTAAAAGGACCCCAATGGAAATAAGTCACTCTGTCTGACTTTTTTGGGTTATCCCAGGTTCTCTACACATATGCTGCTATGTATGATAATTCTATGTAACTGTATTTGTGTATACCTGAATAAACTTACCTACTTACTTACTTAATTAGCATAGGGCGTTACCGATCACCATGGCTTGCTGTAGCATTTTAAAATCTCAGGTTAAAATGTTGAAGAAGGAGGTTCTACATCTTCAGGAGGAAAATAAGAGGTTGAAGCTTTGCTTAGATGGGTTTGGGGGTGAGTGTGAGATGGTTGGAGCTGGTGAGAAGGAAAAGGTTACCAGCAGTGAGCTGTAGAGTGGCAGAAGCTTTAAGTGGCAAGTGGTTCACAATTCAGGAAGAAGGAAGATAAGGAAGGTCAATAGAGAAGATGTGAAGGCAGGAAATCGATTCTCTGTTCTCCAGGATGAGTGTACTTCAGTGGTTAGTGAGGTTAAGGGTACGACTGACTCCACTGCTAATCATGGTAAGAATATTCTGATTGTGGGAGACTCTCAGGTAAGATATATGGACTGTGCTTTTTGTAACAGAGATAGGAAGGTCAGACAGAGTGCGTGCCTCCCAGGAGCTGGTGTCAGTGACATAGCAGGTTGGATAATAGCATGCCAGGTTAGGGAAACAAGCCTTTTATCTGTCTTAGTGCTGGTGGAAATGACATGGGGAAGGGCAGTAAGCAGGAGCTGCTGGATAAGTACAGGTCAGCCATAGATGTAGTTAGGTCTAAGGGAGGGATCCCAATCATATGTAGCATCTTGCCTAGAAGGGGAGTGGGAAATGAATGGATGTCTAGGGCATTTGGTATAAATTCCTGGCTAGACAGGTACTGGAAGGAACTTGCAATCCCATTCATTGGTAACTGGGACAAATTCTATTGCAAAAGTGATATGTATGCAAGGGATGGGGTTCATCTCTATGGAGCAGGAGTGGTTGCATTAGCCAATTTGATTGAGAGGGGTCATTGATGATTGTCTAGGACTTTAAACTGGCAGATTATAGAGGTATGAGTGTTTGTGAGAAACAACCAGGCTGCAGTATTAGGGTTGAAAACAGCAGATATCACCGGGATACCTCAAGGATGTGTACCATTGTACCAATACATTGTACCTTTATTCAGTAATTGTTATACTCCTAGTTTTAATAACAATTAAAGGTGTTATAATATTTTTTTCCCTCTTGTCCATATAGTCACATTAATTAAAATACTCCAGGTGCTGTTGACTATCTCAGGTGCTACTGTTTTTTTTTCTTACTCATTCTTTTATTAATATATTCACTAGCTCCTTTATTTTAGCTGTAAATATCTACCGTAGTTCACAAACTCACATTTGTTAAAATATTTAAGATGCTTAAGTGTATAACTGAATTATCTATTCTATAATAATCCCTAGTTCTTTTATATTTTTATAATTTTTAGAATAATTACTGAGTCATATTCCTAAGTCTAGTTGTAGATTCAATATAAATCTTATAATATTTTACTCAGAAAATCTAGTTTGTAGTCACTCTCATGACTACAATCATAGATCCTGATGTAAACTTTTTACTAAATGAATTACACGAATCAACCAGTAACTGTAATTACTACACAGCAGACCAAGCAAAGACATTACTTAGTGCAAACAATAACATAACCATCTTTAACTACAATGTCAGATCCTTGATGACCTCACAGCATTACTCAATTCCCTTCATTCCAATATATCAATCATCACACTCACAGAAACCTGACTTAAGCCTGATATTACAGAGGTCTATGCCATTCCTGGCTACATGGCCATACACAACTGTAGAACAGACCAGCAAGGGAGAGGAACAGCTATATACTACTCAAATCAACTCAAATGTATCAAAAAATCTTGCACAAGGGATGAACATGGAGAATATATCATAGCCAAATTGAAATCAAAAGACCTGCAAAAATCCCGCACAGTTATAAACATCTACAGAGTACCACAGTCAAACATTTACCACTTTAGTGAAAACTAGGAAACATGATTACTGATGTACACATGAATAAAGACCACCTGCTACTAACAGAAGATTTAAACATAAACATACTACACGACCAGGACCCACAAGTAACCGAATTCACAAACACTATGAGCAACTGCCTGTTGCTACCAGCAATTTCTAAACCTTCAAGAATCACCGAGACAAGTATCCCCTTAATAGACCACATCTGGACTAACACCATATCCCCTTTAAAATCAGGCATAATCACAGACAACACTACAGACTACTACCCAAACTTTCTCATAACTAATCTAGGAAAATTTCCACAAGACATTACTAAAGTAACCTTCAGACTACATAACGAGACAGCAGTTAACAACTTTATAGCAGCTATGAATAACATCGATTGGTAAAATGAGCTCGAAACATATACAGATATGAATGAATGTATAAATAATTTTCTAAAAAAAATCCCATTGCCTCTACAACAAACATTGACCCCAAGAAACTAAACAGATCACAGCAAAGAGACTGAATAGTCCCCGGCTAACACCCAACATCCTCAAATCCATTAACAAAGCCTGATAAGAAGATCTAAAAAATTGTGTTATGAAAATAGATTACATAACATCAAAGGTGATATGAAAAAAAACTGGAAAACTCTATCTGAAACTCTTGGAAATAAAAAGTTATCCAAAAATAAAACAATCAAACTAACAAAATCAGATGAACCCCAACTCACACCAACTGAAACAGCAAACAGTCTCAATGTTCTCTTCTCCACCACAGGAAAAAAATCTAGCAAACAAAATACCAAGCACAAACACCCGTCCATCAGACTACCTCATAGGTACCTACCCAAATACGCTATTCCTAGCTCCAACCAACCCCATAGAAGTTACGCTTATCATAAACACCCTTAAAAACAAGGCAGGAGACATAAACAACTTGCCTGCTTTTATGTACATAAAAGCTTCTCAAGTATTGTCACCAATTATTGCAACGCTCTTTAACAAATCCATTGAGTCATCTACCTTCCCAACAATCCTCAAAATAGCAAGGGTCACTCCGATCCATAAAGGAGGTGACCAAGCTGACTTGAATAACTATAGACCAATATCTAACTTACCACTGCTCTCTAAAATCTTTGAAAAATTAGTTCATAAACGGATCTATTCCTACCTTGTCTCATACAACATATTAAACCCTTGTCAGTTTGGATTCAGGAATAATAAAAGCACAAATGATGCTATCATACACATGCTAGAACTAATATATACTGCGCTCGAAAAGAAAGAAGTCCCCCTGGGCATTCTCATTGATTTACGTAAAGTTTTTGATACAGTTGACCATGAACTGCTGTACTCTAAATTAACGCACTATGGTATCAGAGACCACTCCCTCAACTACCTAAAGTCATACTTAGTAGCAAAATTCAATATGTGTATGCAAATGGTGCAAACTCTTCCACCCAACGAATCACAGTAGGAGTCCCACAAGGAAGTGTCCTTGGACCACTCCTCTTTCTACATCAATGATCTACCGAATGCATCACAGCTACTCAAACCCATATTATTTGCAGATGACACTACATACGTCTTCTCCCACCCAAACTCAGTTATACTCACCAACACTGTCAATGCCGAATTGCAGAAAATATCTGCCTGGATGATGACTTACCCTGAGTACTAATAAAACCTATTTCATTCAGTTTGGAAACAAAGCTGCAAATGATTCACTTAACATAATGCTAAACAGATCATCAGTCACAAGACTTGCAGAGGGAAAATTCCTAGGTATCCACATTGACAGCAGCCTTAAGTTCCAGACACATATACTACAAATCACCAAGAAAATCTCTAAGACTGTAGGCATACTGTCAAAGATAAGGTATTACGTTCCACAATCAGCTCTCCTGGCACTGTACCATTCACTCATCTACCCTTATCTCACCTATGGAATTTGTGCATGGGGATCTACAACATTCAATCACCTAAGACCACTAATAATCCAGCAAAAGGCAGCAGTAAGAATGATAACAAATTCCCACTCATGCCAGCATACTCCACCAATTTTCAAAAGTCTAAATCTGCGCACCATTAAGAACATTCATACTTATTCATGTGCCTACTACATACACAGAACAATACACGCAAATATAAACCCTCCACTCAAACTTCTCCTCACTCAAACTTCTCCTCACCTCGTGTCCATATCAAACTGTGTAAAAACTCTATGCGCATAAAGGGCACCAAAATATGGAATTCATTACCAGAACATACTAAAGTAACCCGGTCTGAAAATCAATTTAAGACTCTTCTCAAAAGCCACTTAATCACCCTAGATTAAATGCTATAAACTCAGTACTCACATACTCAATTATGTATTCCCATATCATAATTTCAACAATTACTTTCCCCTCAGGGAAGGTTCCTTGATGTTGGTGAGGGGCTCTTGATTTAGGGAATTGGATCTGTGATCCAGTCCCCTGAATTAAGCCTGAATGCCTTCCACATCCCCCCCCAGGCGCTGTATAATCCTACAGGTTTAGCGCTTCCCCTTTGATTATAATAATAATAATCAACAATTACTTTGAACCTTTTATCCATTGTTGACAGGAATTTAACTGAATCATTGTTTTCACAAAAAACATTTTTGAATATATGAATATATCTTTCGTCTTATATAAATTAGATTCACTTATAATTAATATTCTACTGTACAACTATGATATAATTCTTAGTGTTAAGTAGTCTGTAAGCCAATAATGTTAAGTTGGTCCAAAATGCCGAGGCATAATAGAGGTTCTCTTTGCATTGCAACCCATTATTGTAAATACATAATCTCAATATACTATTTCCAAAGACATAAATAAATAAAATAAATAAATAAATAAATAACAATATACAAAATAAAGTTGCTAGTAAAGGCAAAGCAATTGTTCAACAAAGAGAGATAGTAAAGGGCAACGAGTGACTAGCTCCCTTAAGGTTTACCATACAAATAGTAGGAGTCTAAGAAATAAGATAGATGAGCTAAGATTACTTGTAAGTTCAGGTATTATAAATATTATTGCTATAACGGAGACCTGGTTCAACTTGAAAGATAAAGAAATGCCTTCTGAATGCAACATACATTCTTCCACACTGATAGGGTCAACAGAAAGGGTGGTGGTGTGGCGATGTATGTCAGAGATAATTTAAATTGTTGTGTTAGACAAGATATAAGATTAGAAATATCGGACACAGAATCTGTTTGGCTTCAGTTTCTCGACGATGATGACAAATTAATTCTTAGTGTGATTTATAGGCCTCCTATCCTTTATAGGAAGTGCAGTAAGCTGCTGTGGGACGAAATTCATAAGGCATCTAGTTATGAAAATGTTGTGTTAATGGGAGATTTTAACTTTAGACAAATTGATTGGAACAATGTAACAGGAAATCTTGAGTCTAGTGATTTTCTTGATACAGTTCAGGATTGCTTTTTAGAACAGGTTGTGACGGAAAAAACTAGAGGAAACAACCTACTTGACTTAGTTCTTGCCAACAAATCACTTAGTTTCAATATATTATGGAATTGCCCAGATAACTATAATCAAGTCTCTGTAACAGACTTCCGTTTGACTAAAGGTCAAGTAGGTGGTGTTGGTTGCCAATATGACGTTTTTCAGAGCATAGTTCTAGCTGCCCAGACAACTTTTGTTCCAAGTAGGGAAATTAGATCTAACATAAATGATCCCAAATTGATGAACAACAGATTAAAACATCTCATTGGTCAAAAGAGAGACATATATAGGTGTATCAAAAGAGGGGATGGGCAGTTAAGAAATCAATATATTCAATTAAAGAGAGAAACAAATAAAAAAAAGGAATAAGAAAAGCAAAAAGGGATTATGAGGCTAAAGTCGCATGGGATTCAAAGACTAACCCAAAATTCAATTCAATTCAATTCACTTCAAGTTTATTCTCTATAAGGGTTACAATGTGGGGTTTACAGGTTTTGGGTATTGTGCTGTTTACATGTTATAAAATACTAATTACAGAGGGGGCCACTAGGACACCTAGCATGGCTAGGCATTTCGAGCAGACTTACATTAATTCTTAACATTAAATCCTTACAGATTATGGTATTAAGGCTAAGTGACTACATCATAATTTGTGAGTTTAGCAATGTGAATGCTTTTGTTTTGGCACAATACAAGGTGTCTATATTGGAGTATCGTAGGCAAACTTATGACTAGTTAGGATTTATTAATTTAAGATTAAGATTAGTATTTCTGGGTTTATAGTCAGTGGGTGAGTGAGTGTAATTGTGAACCACCAGGTGGTTATCATGTAGTTAGTTGTTGGAGTGGATCAGGGAGATGAGATGTTTTCTAACTGTAGTTTTGAAAGTGATGAATGTGTCTGCAGTTCTAGAGTTTTCAGGTAGGGTGTTCCAGATTTTAGGTCCTTTGAAATACATTGAATTTTTGTAAAGGTTTAGTCGAACACGGGGAATATCATAGAGATGTTTGTGTCTGGTGTTATGCCTGTGGATCCTGTCACAACTATCAAGAAAGCGTTTTAGGTCAAGGTTAATATTGGAATTTAAGGTCCTGTAGATATAGATTGCACAGTAGTAAGTGTGAATGTTCTGAACAGGGAGTAAGTTTAGTTCTATGAAGAGTGGGGGGGGGTGTTGCCAGGGATGGGATTTAGTGAATATTCTTACTGCGGCTTTTTGTTGGGTTATTATTGGCTTTAGGTGTGTTGCTGCAGTTGAACCCCAAGCACAGATAGCATAGGTGAGGTATGGATATATAAGTGAATGGTATAGTGTGAGAAGGGCAGTTTGCGGTACGTAGTATAGTACCTTGGAGAGGATCCCAACCGTTTTGGATACTTTTTTTGTTATGTGTTGGAAATGGGTGCTGAAATTTAGGTTGTTGTCGAGGTATAGGCCAAGGAATTTGCCCTCATTATGTCTGGCAATTAGAGTGTTGTCGATCTTAATGTTAAGTTGCGTAAAACCTGCTCTGCTACCAAACATAATATAGTAGGTTTTGCCAGTGTTAAGTGTAAGTTTATTGGCTGTCATCCAAGTCGATATTTTGAGCAGCTCCTCATTAACAATGGTGTTGAGGGTAGCAAGATTAGGGTGGGAGATGACATAAGTTGTGTCGTCAGCAAAGAGAATGGGTTTCAGGTGTTGGGATACGTTTGGAAGATCATTGATGTAAATGAGGAAGAGCAGAGGCCCAAGGACACTTCCCTGCGGAACTCCAGTATCAAGTGGCCGTATTGATGAGGCTGTGTAGGATTAGGTAGGATTTAAAATATGCAAGCGCATGGCCTCTTATACCATAATGGTCAAGTTTGTGGAGTAGGATGTCGTGGTCTACTGTGTCAAACGCTTTTCTTAGGTCAATAAAGATTTCTAGCAGATATTCCTTATTTTCCAATGCTGTGTAAAGCAGATCTAGCATTTTTATAATTGTATCATTAGTACTTTTATTTTTCCTGAATCCAAACTGGCAGGGGTTGAGTATGTTTTGTAACGTTATAAATGAATATAGTCTCCTGTGCACGAGTTTCTCAAAGATTTTGGATAGCAATGGTAAGTTTGATATTGGCCTATAGTTGTTTACATCTGTAGGGTCACCACCTTTATGTATTGGTGTAACCCTTGCTGTCTTGAGTAGTGTCGGGAAAGTGCTAGTTTCCAGTGACTTGTTAAAAAGTAATGTAATAGCATGCGAAAGGACATGGGCTGCTCACTTATACAATAATGGTGGGACGTGAGACAGATTCCCCTAGTTATTTTTAAGTGACTTTATGATCGCGGTGACTTCTGTGGGCTCAGTTGGTACAAGACAGAAGGAATTTGGGAAATTCCCATCTAGGTAGTCCCCAGCACGGGCATTGGTACGTGGGATTTTACTGGCGAGATTAGATCCTATGTTTGAGAAGAAGTCGTTTATCTTGTTAGCTGTGTCAGTGGGATGCAGTGATGTTTCATGAGGTTTAGTTAGAACAATATTCTTGTTTTTTCAGTTTGTGAGTCCCCAGAATCTGGGAAAGTGTTTTCCAGGTCTTTTTTATATCTCCTCTTGTGTCAGTGAATCTGCTGGAGTAGTACAGTTGTTTGGCTTTCTTTATTAATTTGGTGAGAACTGTTGAATATTGTTTAAGAATATCTTTGTGCATTAAACCCTGTCTATATTGCTTTTCATATTGGTGTTTCTTATCAATGGATTTCAGAATGCTGCTGGTTAGCCATGGGCAACCAAACCGTTTATTCGTGATCTGTTTCGTCTTTATAGGACAATGTTTGTTGTATAGTCTAACTATTTTGTTAAGAAAAATGTCTGTCCAATCGTCAATACCATTGGCATTGGAGAATTCTGTAGGCCAGTCAACAGTCTCTAGGTCTGCTGTGAAATTCCTTATTGAGGCCTCGTCATGGAGTCTAAATGAAACTTTGTTGTATTCGAGTGGTGGCTTACTAATGTTTGTTAAGAGGAAGGTAGGGTAGTGGTCAGTAGTGCTGTCTGTGATTATCCCTGATTTAAGGGGGGCTAGTATATTGGTCCATATGTGGTCTATTATGGTTGCACTTGTCTCAGTCAGCCTGGTTGGTTTAGTTATTGTTGGTATGAGAAGTGTGTTGTTCATATTGTTGATGAAATCAGTTACAGTCTGATCATCTGGTAGGCCAAGGTTGATATTGAAGTCTCCAGCTAAGAGAAGATGGTGCTTGTTCATTTGTCTGTTTGTTATTAGTTACTTTAGATTCTCACTGAAGTTTGGGATGTTTGTGTGGGGTATCCGGTATATGGCACCGATTGTTATAGGCGTCTTGAGGTTTTCTACAGTAAAATTAGCAAAAATGTATTCCCCACATTCATCACTAAAGCAATTAGTGCTAATACAAGATAGTTGGTTAGAGTAATAGATTGCAGTACCACCCCCAACTTGGTATGGTCTGCAGTTGTGGATTGCTGTGTATCCTGGTAGTGGGTAGATATCAATTGTGTCCTGCTTAAGCCAGGTCTCAGTAAGAATAATGCAGGAGAAGGGTGTCTTTAGTGACTCAAGGAGTGCCAGGAGGTCATCATAGTGTTTGCTTAAGGACCTGATGTTGTAGTTAAGAACTGATAGACTTTGAGCAGTGTTCAGGATAGTGCTGGCTTGTGATGCTGTGTAATAAAGGCAGTTACTTTCAAGTAAGTTTTGATTGTGTTAGCTTATGGAGGTTTAGATCAAGGTCAACGTGATCATTAATCTTTTAGGTTTAAATAGTGGTTATTTATATCCTGTATTATGTGGTGAGTTCTAATACTGATTTCTGTAGTGGTGGGAGGTTTGGATAAGTATACCGCTAAAGCACTTTGGTCATATAGAGTATAGTCACTGATAAACATAATGATGTTGATATTGTCTATGTGTTGTGCTAGAATGAGCTACAGTACAACTAGGTATAAACTAATACTATAAAAAAAATTACAAGTGGCACCAGACTCACTCTTGTAATTGCACTAAGGTCTAATGTAATGAATTTAGTGTTGTCTATGTATTGAGCTAGAATGAGCTAAAGTACAACTAGGTATAAACTTATAATATAAAAATACAAATTAAAATGGTACTTGCAATTGCACTAGGGTCTGGTATAGGTTGTTGACAAGATCAAGAGTATAACTAGATTTAAACTGACAAAATAAAATTCACAAATTAAAGTACCAAAAGAATAATAAGTAAAAAATAACAATGGCAATGACTTGGTTATAATATGATAGTAAGATGGTAGACAGGTACACAGGTACACAAGTACACAGGTACACAGGTACACAGGTACACAGGTACACAGGTACAAAGGATAATATAAAGGTTGGAGTTGAATATACAAACTTGAAAAATTGGCAACAAAATGTTATGAAAAGTATAAAATAATGATTAATGTACAAAAGCAAAATTGACTGGTAGCAAATTTGGTGTTAAATAAAATTTTAGTAAGTAATAATGATTACAAAAAAAGATTAATTAGCAAAAAAAAAAAAGTGAAAAAGTAATGTTTATTTCAAGAATTAAATTTTAATAACAGTTATTTGGAATCAATATTGCAGTGGTAGTTATACTAGAGGTTATTTGTCAGTACAAGGTATTTAAGAGTACTCTAAGATAGTAAATGTGGTATTAAAACAGGTTATGGTAATTAGACAAGTAATGGTAATTAAATGATGTCAAAAATGTTAAGAGTAAATTGTACTGATAGTAAAAATGGTATTTAATTATTAATTTTAGTAAGTAATATCAGTTAATAGTATTTAAAGAAGTATGAGGTAGTAATATGGACAAAGAAAGTATCAATTCAGCTAATATTTAAGCAAACAATAGTAAATAAGAAAATTACATAAGGTGACTTATGCTTACTAGTAAAATCACATAATGAGGTAGTTGATTATTTAATTACTAAGAGATTGTACTATGAAATTTGAACAATAATGGAGCAAAACATATACTACACTACGTAGGCTTTTAGGTTCGACATTGTTTAGTTATTCTCTGTAAGATTAGTATCCCTGAGAAATCGTGATAGATCATTCTCGTTCTTGATTGTGTACAGTTGACCTACATTTGTTTTCCTAACTAGAATTTTCCCATCCCGTGTGAAGCATTGGTGTATTGTGTCGTTATTCTCCCGCTTAAGTTTTCTGACTATACAGGAGGTTCTGACGTTTTTTGGTAAGACACTCGTTTATGTATACCTCTTTCTTTACTTTAATAGATGCAATTATTAAGTCTTTTTTCCTGTCATGTGAGTGGAATCTAAGCATAACACTTTTTCTACCATGGGATCCTAGTAACCTGGCTTCCTTTATTTCTAACTCTGGTACTGTAACTTTTGTTTGGTCCTTTATGATCTGGAGAGTAATTTCTTTACTGTTCGTTTGGTTCATATCACTGGGAAAAAGTAGACTGTTAACTATTACTGCGTCCGATAGTTTATCTTGTTCAGTTTTATCTTCTTGGAGAGCAAAGTAGTCACTGAACTGGTTATCTAAGTTGTTCTTCCATTCTCTTACTGCTTCTTCAACCTTTGTATTAAGAGATATTATTTGTTCTGCATGGCTATCTATGACTGTTTGGATGGTCTTGCCATAGTTAGTCATTCCTGGTGTTGATAACTTTTGTTCAAGACTGAGGATTTTGTTCTCGAGTTGTGTCATCCTGGTGTCTTGTTTTGTTAGCGTCTCTTGAAGATTCATATTTTCAATAACTAAGGTGGAGATGCATGACTTTAGGGTATCTGGATCGTTGGTCATGCCTGAGAGACTACTTGGTAGGTTGAATCCGGGGAAGAGAGGGGTGGATGGGCTGGGGTCTGCCATGTTCGTTGTTATTGTTGTGGTGTCGCCCTGAGCGGTGGTGAGAGGGGTGATAGCTGGGCCGGCGTTCTCCTGGCTACACTTGTTGAATAGTTGATTTTTCGGTGTTTTCTTGCTGGCCTTGGTGCTGTTTCCTCTGAGATTGCACCTCATAATACTACAGGAATTGTTGTAAAGAAAAAGTTGCAGTTATACAAAGCTTAAGGTTACGTTGTTTGGCTGGCAGCGGGGTGTTGCTTTGGGTTTGAGGGCAGTCTTCCTTTAATCTCTATTATTTTCGATTTGTAGGTTTCACTGTTGGTAATCTTTGGTCATTCTGGGTGCTACGTTGGGTAGTGCAGTTTTGCTTGTAACTAGGTCATCATAGGAGCATTGGTGGCTCTGATAGTTGGAGAAAAGTACGGAGCTTGGAGGTCGTTGCTGTTGCTGCCGCTCTGCATCTGCCTCGGGTTCTTTCAGGAATGCGGAAGTAAGATTAGGGACAAGATAGGCCCACTTAAGAATAACTCTGGTCAGATCACTGACAGTGATAAGGAAATGTGTGATGTAAAATAGAAAGAGACAGGCGCTCCCTTTACAGGCGACGGAAAAGAATAACAGAGCGGCTAAAAGAGGTCAATATATCTGAAATGCGTAGGGAGACACTGGTCAGAGAAACAGCAAGCATCGAACTTAAGCTAAAGGAATCTTATAGGAGTCAGGAATCGCGGGAAGAACTAAAAACCATAAATGAAATCGAAAGAAACCCAAAGTATTTCTTCTCCTATGCCAAATCAAAGTCGAGAACAACGTCCAGTATTGGGCCCCTACTTAAACAAGATGGGTCCTACACAGATGACAGCAAGGAAATCAGTGAGCTACTCAAGTCCCAATATGACTCAGTTTTTAGCAAGCCGCTAACCAGACTGAGAGTCGAAGATCAAAATGAATTTTTTATGAGAGAGCCACAGAATTTGGTTAACACAAGCCTATCCGATGTTATCCTGACGCCAAATGACTTCGAACAGGCGATAAATGACATGCCCATGCACTCTGCCCCAGGGCCAGACTCATGGAACTCCGTGTTCATCAAGAACTGCAAGAAGCCCCTATCACGAGCCTTTTCCATCCTATGGAGAGGGAGCATGGACACGGGGGTCGTCCCACAGTTACTAAAAACAACAGACATAGCCCCAATCCACAAAGGGGGCAGTAAAGCAACAGCAAAGAACTACAGACCGATAGCACTAACATCCCATATCATAAAAATCTTTGAAAGGGTCCTAAGAAGCAAGATCACCACTCATCTAGAAACCCATCAGTTACACAACCCAGGGCAACATGGGTTTAGAACAGGTCGCTCCTGTCTGTCTCAACTATTGGATCACTATGACAAGGTCCTAGATGCACTAGAAGACAAAAAGAATGCAGATGTAATATATACAGACTTTGCAAAAGCCTTCGACAAGTGAGACTATGGCGTAATAGCGCACAAAATGCGTGGTAAAGGAATAACAGGAAAAGTCGGTCGATGGATCTATAATTTCCTCACTAACAGAACACAGAGAGTAGTCGTCAACAGAGTAAAGTCCGAGGCAGCTACGGTGAAAAGCTCTGTTCCACAAGGCACAGTACTCGCTCCCATCTTGTTCCTCATCCTCATATCCGACATAGACAAGGATGTATGCCACAGCACCGTGTCTTCCTTTGCAGATGACACCCGAATCTGCATGACAGTGTCCTCCATTGCAGACACTGCAAAGGCTCCAGGCGGACATCAACCAAATCTTTCAGTGGGCTGCAGAAAACAATATGAAGTTCAACGATGAGAAATTTCAATTACTCAGATATGGTAAACACGAGGAAATTAAATCTTCATCAGAGTACAAAACAAATTCTGGCCACAAAATAGAGCGAAACACCAACGTCAAAAACCTGGGAGTGATCATGTCGGAGGATCTCACCTTCAAGGACATAACATTGTATCAATCGCATCTGCTAGAAAAATGACAGGATGGATAATGAGAACCTTCAAAACTAGGGAGGCCAAGCCCATGATGACACTCTTCAGGTCACTTGTTCTATCTAGGCTGGAATATTGCTGCACACTAACAGCACCTTTCAAGGCAGGTGAAATTGCTGATCTAGAAAATGTACAGAGAACTTTCACGGCGCGCATAACGGAGATAAAACACCTCAATTACTGGGAGTGCTTGTGGTTTCTAAACCTGTATTCCCTGGAACGCAGGAGGGAAAAATACATGAGTATATACATCTGGAAAATCCTAGAGGGACTAGTACCGAACTTGCACACGAAAATCACTCACTACGAAAGCAAAAGACTTGGCAGACGATGCACCATCCCCCCAATGAAAAGCAGGGGTGTCACTAGCACGTTAAGAGACCATACAATAAGTGTCAGGGGCCCGAGACTGTTCAACTGCCTCCCAGCATACATAAGGGGGATTACCAACAGACCCCTGGCAGTCTTCAAGCTGGCACTGGACAAGCACCTAAAGTCGGTTCCTGACCAGCCGGGCTGTGGGTCGTACGTTGGTTTGCGTGCAGCCAGCAGTAACAGCCTGGTTGATCAGGCTCTGATCTACCAGGAGGCCTGGTCACAGACCGGGCCGCGGGGGCGTTGACCCCCGGAACTCTCTCCAGGTAAACTCCAGGTAAACTTATTTCCTCTCAGTTTTTATTAAAGAAGATATTAGCAAAATTCCAGAAATAAATTATGTAGAACAGGACGATAATAAACTATATACAATTAAGGTAACTAGTGACATGGTCCTCGGACAAATAGAGAAATTAAAACCTAACAAATCCCCAGGTCCTGATGAACTGTTTGCAAGTGTTTTAAAGGAATGTAATAAGAACTTAGCAAAACTTTGGCTAATCTTCTCAATATATCACTACAAACTGGCATAGTGCCAGACAAGTGAAAAATGGCAAATGTAATACCTATTAACAGGACAGGTGACAGGTCCTTAGCTTCGAACTATAGACCAATAAGCCTTACCTCCATAGTGGGAAAATTTATGGAATCAATAATTGTCGAGGCAATTCGTAGCCATCTTGAAAAGCATAAATTGATTAATGAATCTCAACAGGGTTATACAAAGGGGCGTTCCTGTCTTACAAATTTGCTAACTAATTTTGTAGATGAATGGTTCAGAGAACCGACATGTTGATAAACTAGACACATGTGCAACTCTTGGGTATCTTTATTGAGGAAACGTTTCGCCACACAGTGGCTTCATCAGTCCATACAAAGGAGAATCTTGAAGAACAGGAGGAGAATGAGGTAATCAGTCCCTCAACCTTGAGTCGATGTGGTCAGTCCATCAATCTTGATTGATGGACTGATTGATGGACTGACCACATCGACTCAAGGTTGAGGGACTGATTACCTCATTCTCCTCCTGTTCTTCAAGATTCTCCTTTGTATGGACTGATGAAGCCACTGTGTGGCGAAACGTTTCCTCAATAAAGATACCCAAGAGTTGCACATGTGTCTAATTTACTAACTAATTTTGCTAAGATATTTGAGGAGGTAGATCATGGTACTGAATATGATATTGTGTACATGGACTTCCGTAAGGTTTTCGATAGAGTTCCACATCAAAGGCTATTGAAGAAATTTAAGGCACACGGAATAGGAGGAGAAATTTTTTCCTGGGTAGAGGCATGGTTGACAAATAGGCAGCAGAGAGTTTGCATAAATGGGGAGAAATCAGAATGGGGGCACGTCACAAGCAGTGTTCCACAGGGGTCAGTGTTGGGCCCTTGTTGTTCACAATTTTCATAAATGACATAGATGAAGGAATAAATAGCAACATAAGCAAATTTGCTGATGTCACCAAAATAGGCCGTCCAATTCATTCTAATGAGGACACTAGAGCACTCCAGGGTTTGAATAGACTGATGCAATGCTCGAAGAAGTGGCAGATGCAGTTTAATAAAGAAAAATGCAAAGTTCTAAATATTGGACAGGAAAATAACAATGCCACATTCAAACTAAATAATGTAGATCTTAATATTACGGATTGCAAAAAGGATTTAGGAGTTCTGGTTAGCAGTAATCTGAAACCAAGACAACAGTGCATTAGTGTTCGCAATAAAGCTGACAGAACCCTTGGTTTCATATCAAGAAGCATAAATAATAGGAGTCCTCAGGTTGTTCTTCAACTCTATACATCCTTGGTTAGGCCTCATTTAGAATATGCTGCTCAGTTCTGGTCACCGTATTACAGAATGGATATAAATGCTCTGGAAAATGTTCAGACGAGGATGACAAAGTTGATCCCATGTATCAGAAAACTTCCGTATGAGGATAGACTGAGGGCCCTGTATCTGCACTCTCTCGAAAGGCGTAGAATTAGGGGGGATATGATCAAGGTGTATAAATGGTAAACAGGAATAAATAAAGGGGATGTAAATAGCGTGCTGAAAATATCTAGCCTAGACAGGACTCGCAGCAATGGTTTTAAGCTGGAAAAATTCAGATTCAGGAAGGATATAGGAAAACACTGGTTTAGTAATAGAGTTGTAGATGAGTGGAACAAACTCCCGAGTAGTAGTAGTAGTTGTAGAAGCTAAGACGTTGTGTAGTTTTAAAAATAGGTTAGATAAATACATGAGTGGGTGTGGGTGGGTGTGAGTTGGACCTGACTAGCGTGTGCTGCTGGGTCTGATGCCGTGCTCCTTCCTTGAGTGAATGTGACTGATCAGACTAGGTTAGGTCATTGGTTGAAGCCGGTAGGAGACTTGGACCTGCCTCGCATGGGCCAGTAGGCCTGCTGCAGTGCTCTTTCTTTCTTATGTTCTTATATTCATATTAATCATACTCTTCATGTTTATATTCTTCATTATTAGTATTTTTCCACATCTGTAACATTCATATATTTCATATTATTCTCATTATATATTCTTCAGGTTATTAATATACTGGTCATATTGTTCAATAACATTATCATTATTGTATTCATCTGGGAAGCGCTACACCATCAACGCCTGGGGGAATCTGGGGGAATCTGGGGGAATCTGGGGGAATCTGGGGGAATCTGGGGGAATCTGGGGGAATCTGGGGGAATCTGGGGGAATCTGGGGGAATCTGGGGGAATCTGGGGGAATCTGGGGGAATCTGGGGGAATCTGGGGGAATCTGGGGGAATCTGGGGGAATCTGGGGGAATCTGGGGGAATCTGGGGGAATCTGGGGGAATCTGGGGGAATCCAGGACATGGACACATCAAGACACCTTCACCGGCATCAAGACACCTTCACCGGCATCAAGACATCTTCACTGCCATCAAGACACCTTCACCGACATCAAGACATCTTCACCGGCATCAAGACACCTTCACCGGCATCAAGACATCTTCACCGGCATCAAGACATCTTCACAGGCATCAAGACACCTTCACCGGCATCAAGATACCTTCACCGGCATCAAGACACCTTCACCGGCATTAAGACACCTTCACCGGCATCAAGACACCTTTACCGGCATCAAGACACCTTCACTGGCATCAAGACACCTTCACCGGCATCAAGACACCTTTACCGGCATCAAGACACCTTCACCAGCATCAAGACACCTTCACCGGCATCAAGACACCTACACTGGCATCAAGACACCTTCACCGGCATCAAGACACCTTCACCAGCATCAAGACACCTTCACCGGCATCAAAACACCTTCACCGGCATCAAGACACCTTCACAGGCATCAATACACCTTCACCGGCATCAAGACACCTTCACCGGCATCAAGACACCTTCACCGGCATCAAGACACCTTCACCGGCATCAAGACACCTTCACCAGCATCAAGACACCTTCACCGGCATCAAGACACCTACACCGGCATCAAGACACCTTCACCGGCATCAAGACACCTTCAACGGCATCAAGACACCTTCACTGGCATCAAGACACCTTCACCGGCATCAAGACACCTTCACCGGCATCAAGACGTCTTCACCAGCATCAAGACACCTTCACCGGCATCAAGACAAATTCACTGGCATCAAGACACCTTCACCGGCATCAAGACACCTTCACCAGCATCAAGACACCTTCACCGGCATCAAAACACCTTCAGCGGCATCAAGACACCTTCACCGGCATCGAGGCACCTTCACCGGCATCAAGACACCTTCACCGGCATCAAGACACCTTCACCGGCATCAAGACATCTTCACTGGCATCAAGACACCTTCACCGGCATCAAGATACCTTCACCGGCATCAAGACACCTTCACCGGCATCAAGACATCTTCACTGGCATCAAGACACCGTCACCGGCATCAAGACACCTTCACCGGCATCAAGACACCTTCACCGGCATCAAGACACCTTCACCTGCATCAAGACACCTTCACCGGCATCAAGAAACCTTCACCGGCATCTAGACACCTTCATCGGCATCAAGACACCTTCACCGGCATCAAGACACCTTCACCGGCATCAAGACATCTTCACCGGCATCAAGACACCTTCACCGGCATCAAGATACCTTCACCGGCATCAAGACACCTTCACCGGCATCAAAACACCTTCACCGGCATCAAGACACCTTCACCGGCATCAAGACACCTTCACCGGCATCAAGACACGTACATCGGCATCAAGACACCTTCACCGGCATCAAGACACCTTCACCAGCATCAAGACATCTTCACCAGCATCAAGACACCTTCACCGGCATCAAAACACCTTCACCGGCATCAAGACACCTTCACCGGCATCAAGACACCTTCACCGGCATCAAGACACCTTCACCGGCATCAAGACATCTTCACTGGCATCAAGACACCTTCACCGGCATCAAGATACCTTCACCGGCATCAAGACACCTTCACCGGCATCAAGACATCTTCACTGGCATCAAGACACCTTCACCGGCATCAAGACACCTTCACCGGCATCAAGACACCTTCACCGGCATCAAGACACCTTCACCGGCATCAAGACACCTTCACTGGCATCAAGACACCTTCACCGGCATCAAGACACCTTCACCGGCATCTAGACACCTTCATCGGCATCAAGACACCTTCACCGGCATCAAGACACCTTCACCGGCATCAAGACACCTTCACCGGCATCAAGACACCTTCACCGGCATCAAGACATCTTCACTGGCATCAAGACACCTTCACCGACATCAAGACATCTTCACCGGCATCAAGACACCTTCACCGGCATCAAGATACCTTCACCGGCATCAAGACACCTTCACCGGCATTAAGACACCTTCACCGGCATCAAGACACCTTCACCGGCATTAAGACACCTTCACCGGCATCAAGACACCTTCATCGGCATCAAGACACCTTCACCGGCATCAAGACACCTTCACGGGCACCAAGACACCTTCACCGGCATCAAGACACCTTCACCGGCATCAAGACTCCTTCACCAGCATCAAGACACCTTCACCGGCATCAAGACACCTTCACTGGTATTTGTGAACGACATGACGGAAGGAATAGACTCTGAGGTGTCCCTGTTTGCAGATGACGTGAAGTTGATGAGAAGAATTCACTCGATCGAAGACCAGGCAGAACTACAAAGGGATCTGGACAGGCTGCAGACCTGGTCCAGCAATTGGCTCCTGGAGTTCAATCCCACCAAGTGCAAAGTCATGAAGATTGGGGAAGGGCAAAGAAGGCCGCAGACGGAGTACAGTCTAGGGGGTCAGAGACTACAAACCTCACTCAAGGAAAAAGATCTTGGGGTGAGTATAACACCAGGCACATCTCCTGAAGCGCACATCAACCAAATAACTGCTGCAGCATATGGGCGCCTAGCAAACTTCAGAACAGCATTCCGACATCTTAATAAGGAATCATTCAGGACCCTGTACACCGTGTATGTTAGGCCCATATTGGAGTATGCGGCACCAGTTTGGAACCCACACCTAGCCAAGCACGTGAAGAAACTAGAGAAAGTGCAAAGGTTTGCAACAAGACTAGTCCCAGAGCTAAGAGGTATGTCCTACGAGGAGAGGTTAAGGGAAATCAACCTGACGACACTGGAGGACAGGAGAGATAGGGGGGACATGATAACGACATACAAAATACTGAGAGGAATTGACAAGGTGGACAAAGACAGGATGTTCCAGAGATTGGACATAGTAACAAGGGCACACAGTTGGAAGCTGAAGACACAGATGAATCACAGGGATGTTAGGAAGTATTTCTTCAGCCACCGAGTAGTCAGTAAGTGGAATAGTTTGGGAAGCGATGTAGTGGAGGCAGGATCCATACATAGCTTTAAGCAGAGGTATGATAAAGCTCACGGCTCAGGGAGAGTGACCTAGTAGCGATCAGTGAAGAGGCGGGGCCAGAAGCCCGGACTCGACCCCCGCAACCTCAACTAGGTGAGTACAACTAGGTGAGTACTGGCATCAAGACACCTTCACCGGCATCAAGACACCTTCACCGACATCAACACATCTTCACCGGCATCAAGACACCTTCACCGGCATCAAGATACCTTCACCGGCATCAAGACACCTTCACCGGCATCAAGACACCTTCACCGGCATCAAGACACCTTCACCGGCATCAAGACACCTTCACCGGCATCAAGACACCTTCACCGGCATCAAGACACCTTCACCGGCATCAAGACACTTTCACCGGCATCAAGACACCTTCACCGGCATCAAGACAGCTTCACCGGCATCAAGACACCTTCACCGGCATCAAGACACCTTCACCGGCATCAAGACACCTTCACCGGCATCAAGACACCTTCACCGGCATCAAGACACCTTCACCGGCATCAAGACACCTTCACCGGCATCAAGACACCTTCACCGGCATCAAGACACCTTCACCGGCATCAAGACACCTTCAACGGCATCAAGACACCATCAACGGCATCAAGACACCTTCACCGGCATCAAAACACCTTCACCGGCATCAAGACACCTTCATCGGCATCAAGACACCTTCACCGGCATCAAAACACCTTCACCGGCATCAAGACACCTTCACCGGCATCAAGACACCTTCACAGGCATCAAGACATCTTCACCGGCATCAAGACACCTTCACCGGCATCAAGATACCATCACCGGGATCAAGACACCTTCACCGGCATCAAGACACCTTCACCGGCATCAAGACACCTTCACCGGCATCAAGACACCTTCACCGGCATCAAGACACCTTCACCGGCATCAAGACACCTTCACCGGCATCAAGACACCTTCACCGGCATCAAGACACCTTCACCGGCATCAAGACACCTTCACCGGCATCAAGACACTTTCACTGGCATCAAGACACCTACACCGGCATCAAGACACCTTTACCGGCATCAAGACACCTTCACCGGCATCAAGACAACTTCACCGGCATCAAGACACCTTCACCGGCATCAAGATACCATCTCCGGGATCAAGACACCTTCATCGGCATCAAGACACCTTCACCGGCATCAAAACACCTTCACCGGCATCAAGACACTTTCACCGGCATCAAGACACCTTCACAGGCATCAAGACAGCTTCACCGGCATCAAGACACCTTCACCGGCATCAAGACACCTTCACCGGCATCAAGACACCTTCACCGGCATCAAGACACCTTCACCGGCATCAAGACACCTTCACCGGCATCAAGACACCTTCACCGGCATCAAGACACCTTCACCGGCATCAAGACACCTTCACCGGCATCAAGACACCTTCAACGGCATCAAGACACCATTAACGGCATCAAGACACCTTCACCGGCATCAAAACACCTTCACCGGCATCAAGACACCTTCATCGGCATCAAGACACCTTCACCGGCATCAAAACACCTTCACCGGCATCAAGACACCTTCACCGGCATCAAGACACCTTCACCGGCATCAAGACATCTTCACCGGCATCAAGACACCTTCACCGGCATCAAGATACCATCACCGGGATCAAGACACCTTCACCGGCATCAAGACACCTTCACCGGCATCAAGACACCTTCACCGGCATCAAGACACCTTCACCGGCATCAAGACACCTTCACCGGCATCAAGACACCTTCACCGGCATCAAGACACCTTCACCGGCATCAAGACACCTTCACCGGCATCAAGACACCTTCACCGGCATCAAGACACCTTCACCGGCATCAAGACACCTTCACCGGCATCAACACACTTTCACTGGCATCAAGACACCTACACCGGCATCAAGACACCTTTACCGGCATCAAGACACCTTCACCGGCATCAAGACAACTTCACTGGCATCAAGACACCTTCACTGGCATCAAGACACCTTCACCGGCATCAAGACACCTTCAGCAGCATCAAGACACCTTCACCAGCATCAAGACACCTTCACCGGCATCAAGACACTTTCACCGGCAACAAGACACCTTCACCGGCATCAAGACACCTTCACCGGCATCAAGACACCTTCACCGGCATCAACACACCTTCACCGGCATCAAGACACCTTCAACGGCATCAAGACACCTTCACTGGCATCAAGACACCTTCACCGGCATCAAGACACCTTCACCGGCGTCAAGACATCTTCACCAGCATCAAGACACCTTCACCGGCATCAAGACACCTTCATTGGCAGCAAGACACCTTCACCGGCATCAAGACACCTTCACCAGCATCAAGACACCTTCACCGGCATTAAAACACCTTCACCGGCATCAAGACACCTTCACCGGCATCGAGACACCTTCACCTGCATCAAGACACCTTCACCGGCATCAAGACACCTTCACCGGCATCAAGACATCTTTACTGGCATCAAGACACCTTCACCGGCATCAAGATAACTTCACCGGCATCAAGACACCTTCACCGGCATCAAGACATCTTCACTGGCATCAAGACACCTTCACCGGCATCAAGACACCTTCACTGGCATCAAGACACCTTCACCGGCATCAAGACACCTTCACCGGCATCAAGACACCTTCACCGGCATCTAGACACCTTCATCGGCATCAAGACACCTTCACCGGCATCAAGACACCTTCACTGGCATCAAGACACCTTCACCGGCATCAAGACACCTTCACCGGCATCAAGACATCTTCACTGGCATCAAGACGCCTTCACCGACATCAAGACATCTTCACCGGCATCAAGACACCTTCACCGGCATCAAGATACCTTCACCGGCATCAAGACACCTTCACCGGCATCAAAACACCTTCACCGGCATCAAGACACCTTCACCGGCATCAAGACACCTTCACCGGCATCAAGACACCTTCACCGGCATTAAGACACCTTCACCGGCATCAAGACACCTTCATCGGCATCAAGACACCTTCACCGGCATCAAGACACCTTCACCGGCATCAAGACACCTTCACCGGCATCAAGACACCTTCACCGGCGTCAAGACACCTTCACCAGCATCAAGACACCTTCACCGGCATCAAGACACCTTCACCGGCATCAAGACACCTTCACCAGCATCAAGACACCTTCACCGGCATCAAGACACCTTCACTGGTATTTGTGAACGACATGACGGAAGGAATAGACTCTGAGGTGTCCCTGTTTGCAGATGACGTGAAGTTGATGAGAAGAATTCACTCGATCGAAGACCAGGCAGAACTACAAAGGGATCTGGACAGGCTGCAGACCTGGTCCAGCAATTGGCTCCTGGAGTTCAATCCCACCAAGTGCAAAGTCATGAAAATTGGGGAAGGGCAAAGAAGGCCGCAGACGGAGTACAGTCTAGGGGGTCAGAGACTACAAACCTCACTCAAGGAAAAAGATCTTGGGGTGAGTATAACACCAGGCACATCTCCTGAAGCGCACATCAACCAAATAACTGCTGCAGCATATGGGCGCCTAGCAAACCTCAGAACAGCATTCCGACATCTTAATAAGGAATCATTCAGGACCCTGTACACCGTGTACGTTAGGCCCATATTGGAGTATGCGGCACCAGTTTGGAACCCACACCTAGCCAAGCACGTGAAGAAACTAGAGAAAGTGCAAAGGTTTGCAACAAGACTAGTCCCAGAGCTAAGAGGTATGTCCTACGAGGAGAGGTTAAGGGAAATCAACCTGACGACACTGGAGGACAGGAGAGATAGGGGGGACATGATAACGACATACAAAATACTGAGAGGAATTGACAAGGTGGACAAAGACAGGATGTTCCAGAGATTGGACACAGTAACAAGGGGACACAGTTGGAAGCTGAAGACACAGATGAATCACAGGGATGTTAGGAAGTATTTCTTCAGCCACAGAGTAGTCAGTAAGTGGAATAGTTTGGGAAGCGATGTAGTGGAGGCAGGATCCATACATAGCTTTAAGCAGAGGTATGATAAAGCTCACGGCTCAGGGAGAGTGACCTAGTAGCGATCAGTGAAGAGGCGGGGCCAGGAGCTCGGACTCGACCCCCGCAACCTCAACTAGGTGAGTACAACTAGGTGAGTACTGGCATCAAGACACCTTCACCGGCATCAAGACACCTTCACCGACATCAACACATCTTCACCGGCATCAAGACACCTTCACCGGCATCAAGATACCTTCACCGGCGTCAAGACACCTTCACCGGCATCAAGACACCTTCACCGGCATCAAGACACCTTCACCGGCATCAAGACAGCTTCACCGGCATCAAGACACCTTCACCGGCATCAAGACACCTTCACCGGCATCAAGACACCTTCACCGGCATCAAGACACTTTCACCGGCATCAAGACACCTTCACCGGCATCAAGACACCTTCACTGGCGTCAAGACACCTTCACCGGCATCAAGACACCTTCACCGGCATCAAGGCACCTTCACCAGCATCAAGACACCTTCACCGGCATCAAGACACCTTCACTGGCATCAAGACACCTTCACCAGTAAAACTGATGAAAGGAAAGCTGCAGTGGAGGAAACCAAATTAAATGAGGGGATACACAGGGATATGCAGTGGGAGAATGAAAGGGTGAGGTCAGTCTTTGTGTATGGGCTCCAGTAAGTTGAAGGGGAAACATATGAAGCAAGAAACCAAGGGGAAAAAAAGCAATTGAAAGCATCATGAAAGCAATAGGAGAAGACGACATGACCCAGCTGGAAAATTTTCGGAGAATAGGGAGGTTTGTAAAAAAAAGAACCCGGCCAGTGAGAGTGACCTTCAAGGCAGAAGCGACTCGGACCAGGATCCTGCAGGAGAAAGCACGATTAAGGGATATGCCGGCATACAGGAAGGTGTATCTTGACCGCGACGGAACACAAGAAGAAAGGCAGAAACTGAAAGAGATGGTACAAAGGCAAAAGGAGGAAAGAGAGAGGATGGAGAAGACAGACAGGAGATCCCAGACCCAGGAAGAAGATCAAATACAGCCTCCCTCACAACTTCCTATAGAAGCCTCCCAACCAGGTCAACCCCAGTGCATCCGAACACTCTAAATCAAAACACCCATGCCACATCCAATGCCCCCACCCACTACATTACAAACTCCACCCCCACAGCAACAACCCATAGTTCCTTACCAGGTCTCCCACTTCCCCAACCCCAATATACCTCCCAGACCACAGTCTTAGAAAAGAAGTTGAAGGTGTGGTATACAAATGCAGATGGAATAACAAACAAGTATGAGGAGTTTCAAGAAAGAATCAAAGAGGCATCCCCAGACATAATAGCACTCACAGAAACAAAACTCACCAGAATAATAACAGATTCAATCTTTCCATCCGGATATCAAATCCTCAGGAAAGACAGAGGGAGAAGAGGGGGAGGAGGAGTTGCACTGCTCATTAAAAACCAGTTGGGTTTTGAGAAAATGGAAGGAATGGATGGCACGGGCGAAAGGGACTACTTAGTAGGAACAATTCAGTCTGAGGGACATAAGGTGATAATTGCAGTAATGTACAACCCACCACAGAACTGCAGGAGGCCAAGAGAAGAATATGATGAGAGCAACAGAGCAATGATCGACACACTAGCCGAGATGGCCAGGAGAGCACACATGGGGGGAGCAAAGTTACTAGTTATGGGTGATTTCAATCACAAGGAGATTGACTGGGAAAACCTGGAGCCCCATGGGGGTCCCGAAACATGAAGAGCCAAGATGATGGATGTGGTACTGGAAAACCTCATGCATCAACATGTTAGAGACACTACCAGAGAGAGGAGAGGATGAACCAGCAAGGCTGGACCTTGTATTCACCATGAGTAGTTCGGACATCGAGGGTATCATGTATGAAAGGCCCCTGGGAGCTAGTGATCATGTGGTTCTGTGCTTCGACTACATAGTTGAGCTCCAAGTGGAGAGAGCAGCAGGAATAGGCAGGGAAAAACCAAACTACAAAAGGGGGAACTACTCAGGCATGAGGAACTTCCTTCAAGACATTCAGTGGGAGAGGGAACTGACAGGAAAACCAGTACAAGAAATGATGGACTATGTAGCAACAAAATGCAAGGAGGCAGAGAAGTTTGTTCCCAAGGGAAACAGAAATAATGGGAAGAACAGAACGAGTCCTTGGTTCACCCAAAGGTGTAGGGAGGCAAAAACTAGGTGTACTAGAGAATGGAAAAGGTACAGAAGACAGAGAACTCAGGAAAATAAAGAAATCAGCCGAAGAGCCAGAAACGAATATGCACAGATCAGAAGGGAGGCTCAGAGACAATATGAAAATGACATAGCATCAAAAGTAAAGACTGACCCGAAGCTGTTGTACAGCCACATCAGGAGGAAAACAACAGTCAAGGACCAGGTAATCAGACTGAGGAAGGGTGATGGGGAATTCACAAGAAACGACCGAGAGGTATGTCAGGAGCTCAACACAAGATTTAAAGAGGTATTTACAGTGGAAACCAGTTGGACTCCAAGAAATCAGAACAGGGGGGCACACCAGCAAGTGCTGGATGAGGTACATATAACCAAGGAGGAGGTGAAGAAGCTGCTATGCGAACTTGACACCTCAAAGGCGGTGGGAACAGACAACATCTCTCCATGGGTCCTTAAAGAGGGAGCAGAGATATTGTGTGAGCCATTAACAAAGATTTTCAACACATCATTTGAAACTGGGCAACTCCCTGAGGTATGGAAAATGGCAAATGTAGTCCCAATTTTTAAAAAGGAAGACAGACATGAGGCACTAAACTATAGACCTGTATCACTAACGTGTATAGTATGCAAGGTCATGGAGAAGATCATCAGGAGGAGAGTGGTGGAGCACCTGGAAAGAAACAAGTGTATAATTGACAACCAGCACGGTTTCAGGGAAGGAAAATCCTGTGTCACAAACCTACTAGAGTTTTATGACAAGGTGACAGAAGTAAGACAAGAGAGAGAGGGATGGATCGACTGCATATTTTTGGACTGCAAGAAGGCCTTCGATACAGTTCCTCACAAGAGGTTACTTCAAAAGCTAGAGGATCAGGCACACATAACAGGAAAGGCACTGCAATGGATCAGAGAATATCTGACAGGGAGGCAACAACGAGTCATGGTACGCGACGAGGTGTCAGAGTGGGCGCCTGTGACAAGCGGGGTTCCACAGGGGTCAGTCCTAGGACCTGTGCTGTTCTTGGTATATGTAAACGACATAACGGAAGGGATAGACTCAGAAGTGTCCTTGTTTGCAGATGATGCGAAGTTAATGAGAAGAATCAAATCGGACGAGGATCAGGCAGGACTACAAAGAGACCTGGACAGGCTACAAGCCTGGTCCAGCAACTGGCTCCTTGAATTTAACCCTGCCAAATGCAAAGTCATGAAGATTGGGGAAGGGCAAAGAAGACTGCAGACACAATATAGTTTAGATGGCCAAAGACTGCAAACCTCACTCAACGAAAAAGATCTGGGGGTGAGTATAACACCGAGCATATCTCCTGAGGCGCACATCAATCAGATAACTGCTGCAGCATACGGGCGCCTGGCAAACCTACGGATAGCGTTCCGATACCTCAGTAAGGATTCGTTTAAGACTCTGTACACCATCTACGTCAGGACCATACTGGAGTATGCAGCACCAGTTTGGAATCCACACCTAGTCAAGCACGTCAAGAAATTAGAGAAAGTGCAAAGGTTTGCAAGAAGACTAGTCCCAGAGCTACGGGGATTGTCCTACGAAGAAAGGTTGAGGGAAATCGGCCTGACGACACTGGAGGACAGGAGAGTCAGGGGAGACATGATAACGACATATAAAATACTGCGCAGAATAGACAAGGTGGACAAAGACGGGATGTTCCAGAGATGGGACACAGACACAAGAGGTCACAATTGGAAGTTGAAGACTCAGATGAATCAAAGGGATGTTAGGAAGTATTTCTTCAGTCATAGAGTAGTCAGGCCACGGAATAGCCTAGAAAGTGATGTAGTGGAGGCAGAAACCATACATAGTTTTAAGGCGAGGTATGATAGAGCTCATGGGGCAGGGAGAGAGAGGACCTAGTAGCAATCAGCGAAGAGGCGGGGCCAGGAGTTGTGACTCGACCCCTGCAACCACAAATAGGTGAGTACAAATAGGTGAGTACCAGCATCAAAACACCTTCACCGGCATCAAGACACCTTCACCGGCATCAAGACACCTTCACCGGCATCAAGACACCTTCACCGGCATCAAGACACCTTCACCGGCATCAAGACATCTTCACTGGCATCAAGACACCTTCACCGACATCAAGACATCTTCACCGGAATCAAGACACCTTCACCGGCATCAAGATACCTTCACCGGCATCAAGACACCTTCACCGGCATCAAGATACCTTCACCGGCATCAAGACACCTTCACCGGCATCAAGACACCTTCACCGGCATCAAGACACCTTCACCGGCATCAAGACACCTTCACCGGCATCAAGACACCTTCACCGGCATCAAGACACCTTCACTGGCATCAAGACACCTTCAACGGCATCAAGACACCTTCACCGGCATCAAGACACCTTCACCGGCATCAAGACACCTTCACCGGCATCAAGACACTTTCACCGGCATCAAGACACCTTCACCGGCATCAAGACACCTTCACCGGCATCAAGACACCTTCACCGGCATCAAGACACCTTCACCGGCATCAAGACACCTTCACCGGCATCAAGACACCTTCACCGGCATCAAGACACCTTCACCAGCATCAAGACACATTCACTGGCATCACGACACCTTCACTGGCATCAAGACACCTTCAACAGCATCAAGACACCTTCACCGGCATCAAGACACCTTCACCGGCATCAAGACACCTTCACCGGCATTAAGACACCTTCACCGGCATCAAGACACCTTCACCGGCATCAAGACACCTTCACCGGCATCAAGACACCTTCACCGGCATCAAGATACCTTCACCGGCATCAAGACACTTTCACCGGCATCAAGACACCTTCACCGGCATCAAGACACCTTCACCGGCATCAAGACTCCTTCACCGGCATCAAAACACCTTCACCGGCATCAAGACACCTTCACCGGCATCAAGACACCTTCACCGGCATCAAGACACCTTCACCGGCATCAAGACATCTTCACTGGCATCAAGACACCTTCACCGACATCAAGACATCTTCACCGGAATCAAGACACCTTCACCGGCATCAAGATACCTTCACCGGCATCAAGACACCTTCACCGGCATCAAGATACCTTCACCGGCATCAAGACACCTTCACCGGCATCAAGACACCTTCACCGGCATCAAGACACCTTCACCGGCATCAAGACACCTTCACCGGCATCAAGACACCTTCACCGGCATCAAGACACCTTCACTGGCATCAAAGCACCTTCACCGGCATCAAGACACCTTCACCGGCATCAAGACACCTTCACCGGCATCAAGACACCTTCACCGGCATCAAGACACTTTCACCGGCATCAAGACACCTTCACCGGCATCAAGATACCTTCACCGGCATCAAGACACTTTCACCGGCATCAAGACACCTTCACCGGCATCAAGACACCTTCACCGGCATCAAGACTCCTTCACCGGCATCAAAACACCTTCACCGGCATCAAGACACCTTCACCGGCATCAAGACACCTTCACCGGCATCAAGACACCTTCACCGGCATCAAGACACCTTCACCGGCATCAAGACACCTTCACCAGCATCAAGACACCTTCACTGGCATCACGACACCTTCACTGGCATCAAGACACCTTCAACGGCATCAAGACACCTTCACCGGCATCAAGACACCTTCACCGGCATCAAGACACCTTCACCGGCATTAAGACACCTTCAACGGCATCAAGACACCTTCACCGGCATCAAGACACCTTCACCGGCATCAAGACACCTTCACCGGCATCAAGATACCTTCACCGGCATCAAGACACTTTCACCGGCATCAAGACACCTTCACCGGCATCAAGACACCTTCACCGGCATCAAGACTCCTTCACCGGCATCAAAACACCTTCACCGGCATCAAGACACCTTCACCGGCATCAAGACATCTTCACCGGCATCAAGACATCTTCTCCAGCATCAAGACACCTTCACCGGCATCAAGACACCTTCACCGGCATCAAAACATCTTCACCGGAATCAAGACACCTTCACCGGCATCAAGACATCTTCACCGGCATCAAGACACCTTCACCGGCATCAAGACACCTTCACCGGCATCAAGACATCTTCACTGGCATCAAGACACCTTCACCGGCATCAAGACATCTTCACCGACATCAAGACACCTTCACCGGCATCAAGACATCTTCACCGGCATCAAGACACCTTCACCGGCATCAAGACACCTTCACCGGCATTAAGACACCTTCACCGGCATCAAGACACCTTCACCGGCATCAAGACACCTTCACCGGCATCAAGACACCTTTACCGGCATCAAGACACCTTCACCGGCATCAAAACACTTTCACCGGCATCAAGACACCTTCACCGGCATCAAGACACCTTCACCGGCATCAAGACACCTTCACCGGCATCAAAACACCTTCACCGGCATCAAGACACCTTCACCGGCATCAAGACATCTTCACCGGCATCAAGACATCTTCACCAGCATCAAGACACCTTCACCGGCATCAAAACATCTTCACCGGCATCAAGACACCTTCACCGGCATCAAGACATCTTCACCGGCATCAAGACATCTTCACCAGCATCAAGACACCTTCACCGGCATCAAGACACCTCTACCGGCATCAAAACATCTTCACCGGCATCAACACACCTTCACCGACATCAAGACACCTTCACCGGCATCATCAAGACATCTTCACCGGCATCAAGACACCTTCACCTGCATCAAGACATCTTCACCGGCATCAAGACACCTTCACCGGCATCAAGACACCTTCACCGGCATCAAGACACCTTCACCGGCATCAAGACACCTTCACCGGCATCAAGACACCTTCACCGGCATCAAGACACCTTCACCGGCATCAAGACACCTTCACCGGCATCAAGACACCTTCACCGGCATCAAGACACCTCCCATCGAATGGTCGTGTCAGTTAAGTTACTAGTTGTTGGTAATCATTTTTGCGAGAAAATAAAATCTTATTAAAACAAGAGTTAAAACCGTGTGGGTAATTGAGCGTCACACTGCCCAGGGGGTGCTGACACTGCGTTAAACCCGAGTGGGACAAGGTATAATGCAACAGGTTCTATCTGGATGGCTTAAACCGACTGTTAAATTTTAATAACATCATTAAGCCATTTATTTCATATATTTATATATTTTATATTTTTGTGTATTGATTTATTTATTAACACATCGACTATATCCCACCAAGGCAGTGTGACCCGAAAAAGAAGAAATACTTTCATCATCATTCACTCCATCATTGTCTTGCCAAAGACGCGCCTACACTACAGTTAAAAATAAAACTGGAACATGTCAACACCCCTAGCAGGTATACTCCCTCTTTCAGAGTGCAGACACTGTACTTCCCACCTTCCCTTCATAGATGTTATTTTGCTCACACTCCAACAGCACATCAAGTCCTTTTTTTTTTTTGTAATTCATTTTAAGCGCTTAACCCATGTGGGTCATTCAGCGCAAGACGTGGTGAAGGCTTGATCCTCCGTCTACTGAGCGCCTGACAGACGCGCTTCCTATTTGTACTCACCTATCCTACATCAAGTCCTAAAAACCATTCAACTCCACTCGCTCCCTACACGCTCACTCACGATTGCTGGAAGTCCAAGTCGTTGCACACAAAACCTCTTTTACCACCTCCTTCCATCCAACCTTTCCTAAGCTTACCCCTCCTCCCCTCCACTACAGATTTATGTACCCTCCAACTCATCCTATATTGCTCCATCCTCTCTAAATGACCAGACCACCTCAATAACCCTTCTTCAGCCCTCTGAATAATACATTTAGTAACTCCATATCTCCTCCTCATTTCTACACTCTGAATTCTCTGCATAAAGATTGAGACACTTATGCAACATATGGGAATCTTTATTTAGGAAACGTTTCGGCACACAGTGGCTTCATCAGTCCAATACAAAACAGAAAGATGTGAGGAGAGGAGGAGTTTGAGGTAATCAGTCCCTCAGCCTGGAGTCGATGTGTTCAGTCCACCAACCTTGTAGAATGTATAGCATATGGTCGTAGACGTGGCTTATATTCTGTAGTCAGGTGAGGAAAAGCAGGAGGAGGCGGGGTCATAGTGGTACCATTCACTAGTCGAAGTAGGTCTTTGTCCAAAGGTTGGACAAGTGTAGAAGAATTCTTTGTATCAAGATCCCATGATGATGCAGTGTCTGACAGTTGTGATGAATGGTTTTTAAAAACCATTCATCACAACTGTCAGACACTGCATCATCATGGGATCTTGATACAAAGAATTCTTCAAAACTTGTCCAACCTTTGGACGAAGACCTACTTCGACTAGTGGATGGTACCACTATGACCCCGCCTCCTCCTGCTTTTCCTCACCTGACTACAGAATATAAGCCACGTCTACGGCCATATGCTATACATTCTACAAGGTTGGTGGACTGAACACATCGACTCCAGGCTGAGGGACTGCTTACCTCAAACTCCTCCTCTCCTCACATCTTTCTGTTTTGTATTGGACTGATGAAGCCACTGTGTGGCGAAACGTTTCCTAAATAAAGATTCCCATATGTTACATAATTAAAAGACTATTCATCACACCTCTGCATAATATTTACACCACACATTGCCCTTAGACACATCTCCACTGTCTCCAGCCTCCTCCTCCTCCTTGAAGCAGTATTTACAGCCCATGCTGTAAATACTGTCGGTACTACTATACTTTCAAACATTCCCTTCTTTGCCTCCATTGATAATGCCTTTTATCTCCACAGATACCTCTATGCACCACTCATCTTTCTCTTCTTCAACAATTCTATGGTTAACCTCGTCCTTCATCAACCCATCCGCTGACAATTCCACTCCCAAATATCTGAACACGTTCACTTCTTCCATTTTCCCTCCCTCCAGTGTGATATCCAATTTATATTTACCTAACTCGTTTAATACCCTCAACACTTTACTCTTATCTATGTTCACTTTAAACTTTCTTCCTTCACACACTCTCCCAAACTTGTCTACTAACCTTTGCAACTTATTTTTAGAATTTCCCAGTCGCACAGTATCATCAGCAAAATGCAACTGTGTCAACTCCCATTTTGTATTTGATTCTCCGTAATTTAATCCCTGCACTTTAAATGAGGGGTTAAAGATATTGGCCGTTTGGAGTGACATCTGAACTGTCGTATCTGAGCACTTTTGCAAAGACAGTGATTATGTATGAATGGTGGTGAAAGTGTTGAACGATAATGAAAGTTTTTTTTTTCTTGTTGAATCACCCTGCGTCAGTGGGAAACGGCCAACGTGTTTAAAAAAAAAACCCACCCCTCTTCCCAACACCCTAACATTTACTTTACATCCCCATCTACACACCCTAACATGACCCTCACTATCCTCATAAAATGTCATTACAGCATTCAGTAACTACCTATTCTACACACTTGCAACATCTGCCCCATTACTCCTCGATCCACCTTATCATCTATCATATGCCTTTTCTAAATCCATAAATACAATGAAAACTTCCCTACCGTTATCTAAAAATTGTTTACTTATATGCTTCAATGTAAACACTTGGTCTACACATCCCCTACCCATTCTAAAGCCTCCTCGTTCATCTGCAATCCTGCTCTCTGTCTTACCTCTAATTCTTTCAGTAATAACCCTACTGTACACTTTACCTGGTATACTCAGTAAACTTATTCCCCTATATTTCTTTTTACATTCTCTTTTCTGCCCTTTCCCTCTATTATAAAGGAACTATACACATTCTCTGCCAATCCCTAGGTACCTTCCCCTCTTTCATACATTTACTGAACGAAAGTACCAACCACTCCAAGCTTCCCCCCCCCTCCCCTTGCTTTTAACATTCGTGCCATGCTCCCATCAGTTACAGCTGCTTTACCCTCTTTCATTCTACCCAATGACTCAGGCACATTTCCCAAACTCACATCTGGCTCTTCTCACTCCTAAAAGATGTTATACCACCCTATCCAATGCAAGGAATTACTGCCTCCCTCTCTTCATCAACATTTAACGGTTCCTAAAACCCTAAATCTTTCCAATATCTCCAACTCCCCTATTTTGTTTTTAATTGTCAAATCTATTCGTTCCTTAGGTTTATCTCACTCTAAAAATTTTTCTTATTCTCAGCAGAATTTGTTGACAGCACCTCACCCACTCTTATTTGCTCTTCTGCACTCCCTCACCATTCTCTTACTCTCCACTTCTGCCTTGCAAAATCCCCTCAAAAACGACGTTTTTCTCTTTTATCATACCCTTTACCTCAAGCCACAGGGGATGAAAATTTCAATCATCAGTTCATTATCATTATAATCAAAGAAAGTACTAAACTGACAAGAGTGAGGCAGTGCTACTTATCAGCTCAAGATCTTTCATATATCTCAGTGCATCAGCAGAGCTACACAATATTGCAAGAGTAGCAACAAGTGGAATGAAAGTTTTTTTTTTCATAGTAAGGCAGCTTGGTGAGGCCAGTCAGCTCATCTCAGAAATAGTCAGGACACAGGCACCGTTAATCACCTCGTCCCCGGCCGACTCCAACTACCCCCCTTTTGGGGTAGGGTAGGTGGAGAGGGCCTCTGAGGTTTACAGAAAGCAGGAAACAGAATAATATTAAATTTAATAGCCATCCCTAAGCTCCATCTAATTGCCATCAACAAGTCATGTGCCATAAAAGATTACATTGCCAGAGTGCAGTGATTCCCAAAGTGGGCGGTGCTGCCCCCCGTAGAGGTGGTGGAAAGATCCAGTTGGACGCTGAGGTAAAACGGGTCAGTAGGGGGAGGGCAGGGTGGCATCAGACCCAAGGAAGCGTTTGTTTAACAAAAACTATGACAAAATCAATCTTGGAGCTCAAGATGTTTGAGAATGTCATCACCACATGTCTGGAAGCTATGTTGAACAATGGTATTAGATAGAAGGACAGTACCACAACAAGATTTGAGAGAATGTTGTTGCTGAATTGTTACAGGGATAACATCTATTGTGGTAAAGAAAGATCGATCATGGGTTTGGCTAGTATTGTGTACTATGACCATGTGCACCACTCTTGAGAGCATGAAATGAAATATTTTGACCAACATGGCATAGGAGTGCCTTGCCAATACTATGATCTGAAAGATAGTCAGTAGGAGATGTCGGCTGTAGAGTAAAAAAATCAGTCCATTGTGTACTTTGAAACGTAGTGTGTAAGGGAAGGAAGTGTCGTGCCAGTCTTTTCTGGGCAGAGTGAGAAGTAATAGAAGTGTCATCAGTTAATGGTCTTGGTCGTTTAGGTGTGGGACTGGAGTTGGTCCGACTTGAGATATGCAGGTGACCCAAGAATCATCGCACTGTAGAGGAAGAAGCCGGAAGCATGGTCAAAGAAGTGCAGAGGTCGGATGTATCGAAGTAGTTCAGTGGAGCCTCGTTATCTGGAGCTGGTGACAAAATGGCACCAACAGAAGGTACAGGAGCATTAGAAAGGTCCAAAGAATGATCAGATAACGAGATGGAGTCGTAACAGGGTGTAGTAGCAGAAAGGGGCCCAGGAGCTTGTTCATGGATTTGGGACTCCATGGTTATGTCACTTCTTTCTTCTGTTTTTGTAAAAAACAAAAAAGGAAAAAAAAAAGAATAAAAAAGGGAAGAACGTGAAGGGATAGCTCGTAGGAATGAAAGGACCGTAAATCCCCCTCCACGCCCACAAGGACCCCAGCACCATGAGTAGTGCAGATGCGGCATGGAACCCATGCCATACCCTACTCTTCATGCCAGTAAACCAGTAATCCTGGACAGAAATCTCACATCTACCGAGCCACCTCGGTGGACAAAAGAGAGGGTAGCCAGATACCCGCCACAAATCATACCTCCTTCAGCCACCACCACCTGGAATCCGACAGGCAGCCTCCAGAAACATACCCAAAGACACCCAAAGCCGCTTCCCGAGAAACGGAGAGGGAATGGGACATCTCCAGTTGATCCAGATTTCATGGCAAACTACACCACCACCAAGGACCTCAACAGAATGGGTTGGATCATGGTACCCTTCCCCCTACCTAGGGACTAGAATGCCTAAGGGAAGAATTCCAAGGGTTGAAAACAGGAAGCAGATAGGAGGAACAAGAGGGGAGGATGGGATAGGGAAAGGGGAAATTGAAGGGTAATTAGGTTCGGTCTGAGGAAGAAAACCAAAAGGTCCAATTCCTCAGACCAATAACCTCTTTACCATGACAAGGAGCTCCCCTTAAAGAGGTAATAAAGATTGTGCAAAATGGGCAAAGAAAATACTAGACGAATCATGAGCTACCCGTGGTATTGTGTGACGGACAACTACAAGAGTTCTAGTTGGGTCTTTCTACAGGGCCGTCAACGGAAGGGAAGTTTTGCAGCTAGTTGAGGGCCAGCACTGGCACCTTGATTCCTCGTTCCTCATGGAGCAATATAGGGATCACATGCAGCATCTGCTTCAGGTTCAAACACATGGTATGTTGAACATGAAAGAGTCGAGTAGGGAATTTTGGAAATCTATTTGACCTCTAGATGTATTCTGGTTATCTCCATATTCAGCTAAGGAAGACACATACTTTGTTACCACCTAGAGAACATTAACCTTAAAAATCCCTTTAGGGAAAACCATTTTATTTTTATTTTTTTATAAGTATGTTACCCAAGAACGTTAATCCTAAAAATCCTGCAAGAAAAACTACTTGAATCTGATTTTTTATAATTTCCAATTTTATAAAAATGCAAAATAAAAATTGGAAGACTGACTCCCACGCAGCTCAGAATATAGAAATACTTCCTATTAATAACCCTTTGAGGGTCCAAATCATGGTTCTACGACTTTGAAGCTTGGGTCCAAGCAGTAGAACAACGGCTTGAGCTCAGCTCACTCAGGTAAGCTGTAAGCGGTAAATTTGGGCCTAGATATGAGAGAACACATCTATACCTTTGATAAGTTTCGAGAGCTTCACTACTCTCGGAGCCCGGCCATGGCCAGGCTCATCTGGTGCTTGCCTGGTCAAGATGTGGTAAGTGTGCACCACATAAATCAAATAGTGCAGTACGCAGCGCACCAGAAAAAAAAAAAAACTTCGACAACATTTTTGGATTAAAACAGCAAATTTTTTTTTTTTTTTCTTTTTTTTTTTTTTTTTTGCTTTTCACAGTTGTATTCGCAATTTATTGATCTCATTTGATAGAATGGAAGATATATTGCAGAAAAAAAGAGATGATTTTGACTGAATTTAGTACTGAAAATGGCTTGAAACTGAGCTCAAAATAGAGGAAATGTTCAATTTTTACCGATGTTCAAGAGTAAACAAATGACGTCATACATCTAATACACGTCTGCTGGTGCGTCTAATACACGTTCATGAATGTGCTGAGAATATTTATACAGTTATTACAATATTGCAAAACAGTAATCTTCTATTTTTTGATATGAATAAAAATTCGTTAAGTGAATAAAAAATCAAAATGGAATTCATTTATAAAGCCTAAAAATGTAACTAATAAACAGAGGAAATGTTATTTTAGTGCCAGAAATGATTGTATTGTTTATTCAGGACCTTATTTGAAATTGGAATATTTTGAACTGTGTTAAATTGGCAAAATTACCCATTTCCGATCACTTTATTGGATAGTTGAAACAGTTGACTGGTTGATCTTTTTTTAACAAATCGGCCGTCTCTCACTGAGGCAGGGTGACCCAAAAAGAAAATCCCCCAAAATAAAATACTTTCATCATCATTCAACACTTTCCCCTCACACATAATCACTGTTTTTGCAGAGGTCCTCAGAACACAACAGCTTAGAAGCATATACGTATGGTGGCCCGGTGGCCTGGTGGCTAAAGCTCCCGCTTCACACACGAAGGGCCCGGGTTCGATTCCCGGCGGGTGGAAACATTCGACACGTTTCCTTACACCTGTTGTCCTGTTCACCTAGCAGCAAATAGGTACCTGGGTGTTAGTCGACTGGTGTGGGTCGCATCCTGGGGGACAAGATTAAGGACCCCAATGGAAATAAGTTAGACAGTCCTCGATGACGCACTGACTTTCTTGGGTTATCCTGGGTGGCTAACCCTCCGGGGTTAAAAATCCGAACGAAATCTTAAGATACACAACATATCCCTCCAAACTGCTAATATCCCGAACCCCTCCTGTAGAGTGCAGGCATTGTACTTCAGATTTCCAGGACTCAAGTTCGGCTATATAAAAATAACCGGTTTCCCTGAATCCCTTCACTAAATATTGCTCTGCTCACACTCCAACAGATCGTCAGGTCCCAAATACCATTCATCTCCATTCACTCCTATCGAACACGCTCATGCACGCCTGTTGGAAGTCCAAGCCCCTCGCCCACAAAACCTTCCTTACCCCTTCCTTCCAACCTTTTCGAAGACGACCCCTACCCCGCCTTCCTTCCCCTACAGATTTATATGCTCTCCATGTCATTCTACTTTGATCCATTCTCTCTAAATGACCAAACCACCTCCACAACCCCTCTTCAGCCCTCTAATACTTTTATTACCTCCACACCTTCTCTTAATTTCCACACTCCGAATTTTCTGCATAATATTTACAAGATGGGTCCTACACAGATGACAGCAAGGAAATGAGTGAGCTACTCAATTCCCAATATGACTCTGTTTTAGCAAGCCGCTAACCAGACTGAGAGTCGAAGATCAAAACGAATTTTTTATGAGAGAGCCACAGAATTTGGTTAACACAAGCCTATCTGATATTATCCTGACGCCAAATGACTTCGAACAGGCGATAAATGACATGCCCATGCACTCTGCCCCAGGGCCAGACTCATGGAACTCCGTGTTTATCAAGAACTGCAAGAAGCCCCTATCACGAGCTTTTACCATCCTATGGGGAGGGAGCATGGACACAGGGGTCGTTCCACAGTTACTAAAAACAACAGACATTGCCCCACTCCACAAAGGGGGCAGTAAAGCAATAGAAAAGAACTACAGACCGATAGCACTAACATCCAATATCATGAAAATCTTTGAAAGGGTCCTAAGAAGCAAGATCGCCACCCATCTAGATATCCATTAATTACACAACCCAGGGCAACATGGGTTTAGAGCAGGTCGCTCCTGTCTGTCTCAGCTACTGGATCACTACGACAAGGTCCTAGATGCACTAGAAGACAAAAAGAATGCAGATGTATTATATACAGACATTGCCAAAGCCTTCGACAAGTATGACCATGGTGTAATAGCGCACAAAATACGTGCTAAAGGAATAACAGGAAAAGTTGGTAGATGGATCTATAATTTCCTCACAAACAGAACACAAAGAGTAGTAGTCAACAGAGTAAAGTCTGAGGCGGCTACGGTGAAAAGCTCTGTTCCACAAGGCACAGAACTCGCTCCCATCTTGTTTCTCATCCTCATATCTGACATAGACAAGGATGTCAGCCACAGCACCGTGTCTTCCTTTGCAGATGACACCCGAATCTGCAAGACAGTGTCTTCCATTGCAGACACTGCAAGGCTCCAGGCGGACATCAACCAAATCTTTCAGTGAGCTGCAGAAAACAATATGAAGTTCAACGATGAGAAATTTCAATTACTCAGATATGGTAAACATGAGGAAATTAAAATGTCATCAGAGTACAAAACAAATTCCTTCCACAAAATAGAGCGAAAAACCAACGTCAAAGACCTGGGAGTGATAATGCCGGAGGATCTCACCTTCAAGGACCATAACGTTGTATCAATCGCATCTGCTAGCAAAAATGACAGGATGGATAATGAGAACCTTCAAAACTAGGGATGCCAAGCCCATGATGACACTCTTCAGGTCGCTTGTTCTATATAGGCTGGAATATTGCTGCACACTAACAGCACCTTTCAAGGAAGGTGAAACTGCTGACCTAGAAAATGTACAGAGAACCTTCATGGCATGCATAACGGAGATGAAACTCCTCAATTACTGGAAGCACTTGAATTTCCTGAACCTGTACTCCCTGGAATGCAGGTGGGAGATACATGATTATATACACCTGGAAAATCCTAGAGGGACTAGTACCAAACTTGCACACGTAAATCACTCACAACGAAAGCAAAAGACTCTGCAGATGATGCAACATCCCCCCCCAATTAAAAGCAGGGGTGTCAGTAGCACGTTAAGAGACAATACAATAAGTGTCAGGGGCCCGAGACTGTTCAACTGCCTCCCAGCATACATAAGGGGGATTACCAATAGACCCCTGGCTGTCTTCAAGCAGGCACTGGACAAACACCTAAAGTCTGTACCTGACCAGCTGGGCTGTGGCTCGTACGTTGGATTGCATGCAGCCAGCAGTAACAGCCTGGTTGATCAGGCTCTGATCCACCAGGAGGCCTGGTCACAGACTGGGCCGGGGGGGGCGTTGACCCCCGGAACTCTCTCCAGGTAAACTCAAGGTAAACAGCACATTGCCCTTAGGACATCTCCACTTCCTCCAACCACCTCCTCGCTGCTGCATTCACAACCCAAGTTTCACACCCATATAAGAGTGTTGGTACTACTATACTTTCAAACATTCCCTTCTTTGCCTCCAGAGATAACGTTTTTTGTCTCCACATATGCCTCAATGCACCACTCACCTTTTTTCCCTCATCAGTTCTATGATTAACCTCGTCCTTCATAAATCCATCCACCGACACGTCAACTCCCAAGTATCCGAAAACATTCACTTCTTCCATATTCCTGCTCCCCAATTTGATGTCCAATTTTTCTTTATCTAAATCATTTGATACCCTCATCACCTTACTCTTTTTTATGTTCACTTTCAACTTTCTACCTTTACACACATTCCCAAACTCATCCACTAACCTTTGTAATGTTTTTTAGAATCTCCCATAAGCACAGTATCATCAGCAAAAAGTAACTGTGTCAATTCCCATTTTGTATTTGATTCCCCATAATTTAATCCCACCCCTCTCCTGAACACCCTAGCATTTACTTCTTTTACAACCCCATCTATAAATATATTAAACCACCATGGTCTAAGACCTACTTTTACTGGGAAGTAGTCTCCCTCTCTTCTACATATCCTAACCTGAGCCTCACTATCTTGCAACATCTGCCACATTGCTACCCTATCCACTTTATCATATGCATTTTCTAAATCCGTAAATGCAATAAAAACTTCCCTACCTGTATCTAAATACTGTTCACATATACGCTTCAATGTAAACACTTGATCTACATATCCCCTACCCACTCTGAAACCTCCTTGCTCATCTGCAATCCTACATTCTGTCTTACCTCTAATTCTTTCAATTATAACCCTACCATACACTCTTCCTGGTATACTCAGTAAACTTTTTCCTCTATAATTTTTACAATCGCTTTTGTCCCCCTTCCCTTTATATAAAGGGACTATACATGCTCTCTGTCAATCCCTAGGTACCTTCCCCTCTTTCATACATTTATTAAACAAAAATACCAACCACTCCAACACTATATCCCCCCTTGCTTTTAACATTTCTGTCATGATCCCATCAGTTCCAGCTCCTTTACCCTCTTTCATTCTACATAATGCCTCACGCACCTCCCCCACACTCGCATCCTGTTCTTCTTCACTCCTAAAAGATGGTACACCTCCCTGGCCAGTGCATGAAATTATCGCTTCCCTTTCTTCGTCGACATTTAAAAGTTCCTCAAAATATTCTCGCCATCTACCCAAAACCTCCATCTCCCCATCTACTAACTCTCCTACTCTGTTTTTAACTGACAAATCCATTCGTTCTCTAGGCTTTCTTAACTTGTTTAACTCCAAAATTTTTTCTTATTTTCATTAAAATTTCTTGACAGTGCCTCTCTCACTCTATCATCTGCTCTCCTTTTACACTCTCTTCACCTTTCTTTTACTCTCATATACTCTACTCTTATAACACTTCTACTTTGTAAAAACCTCTCATAAGCTAACTTTTTCTCTTTTATCACACCTTTTGCTTCATCATTCCACCAATCACTCCTCTTTCCTCCTGCACCCACCCTCCTATAACCACAAACTTCTGCCCCACATTCTAATACTGCATTTTTAAAACTATTCCAACCCTCTTCAACCCCCCACTACACATACTTGCATCAACCCACCTTTCTGCCAATAGTTGCTTTAATCTCACCCAAACTTCCTCCTCCCTTAGTTTATACACTTTCACCTCCTTCTTGCTTGTTGTTGCCATTTTCCTCTTTTCCCATCTACCTCTTACTCTAACTGTAGCTACAACTAAATAATGATCTGATACATCAGTTGCCCCTCTATAAACGTGTACATCCTGGAGCCTACACATCAACCTTTTATCCACCAATACATAATCTAACAAACTACTTTCATTACCTGCTATATCATACCTTGTATATTTATTTATCCTCTTCTTCATAAAATATGTATTTCTTATGTTCTTATGATTTCTTATGTTCAATAAAAGAGAAGTAATACTAGCGAAATAACTAAGATTTTGGTCAACTGGAGTAATGTATTATTATTATAATCAAAAAGAAGCGCTAAACCACAAGGGTTATACAGCGCTGCAGGGCAGGAAGCGAGGGTATCAGGTGGCAAAAAGGAGTTGGATGAGTAATAGGTTACGGAGAACAGCGGGGCAGTGGATGGTGAAAGGGTAGTGGGCAGCAAGAGATTGATACAGAAAGGGCTGAGGGGAGTGCAAAAGGTATCATCATCAGAGTTTATGGAGTAAATCAGTAGTTGTCAAGAAGTCAATGAGAGAGTCAGGATTAAAGGAGGGTCCATCAGCAAGAACGGAAGGTAAAGAGAGAGCAGGAGAGCGGAGACAACGTTGGAGGTAAATTCTGCGTGCTCGCTGATAGAGGGGGCAGTCTAACAGAATGTGGCTAATCGATACTGGAACTTGACACTGCTCACAGAGAACAGGGTGCCTCTCCATGAGATACCCATGAGTAAGACGAGTGCGGCCAATGCAAAGGCGGGAGAGAGTGGTCTCCCAACCTCGGCACTGATGACAAGAAGACAGCCAGTAACCTATGCTCGGTTTAATAGAAAGAAGTTTCATACCGAGTAAAGTTGACCAACGTTGTTGCCAATGGGTGTGAAGGTGGGTAGCTATTACAGCAAAATAGCCTGGAAATGGAACACCTCTATATGAAATTGGCAGGTAATGTACTGCTGACTGCGCAGTGTCTGCCTGTTCATTGCCCTGTACATCGACAAGACCAGGGACCAAACAAAAAACATCTTTACGCTTGGTAGAGATACGGCATAGCCAAAGTTGGATATGGAGAACTAGGGGGTGAGGTGTATCAAATTTCAGTACAGCCTGTAGAGCACTAAGGGAGTCTGAGACAACCACAAATGATGACACAGACATAGATGCGATACGAATAAGTACTGCAAGAATGGCATACAATTCAGCAGTAAAAATGCTTGCCGAAGATAGTAAATGCCCTTGCACGACGCTGTCCGGAAACACTGCTGGGAATCCGACGCCGTCAGAAGACTTAGCGCCATCTGTGTACACAGCGATGGCATGAGAATGAGAGTGGAAGTGGTCAATAAAAAGAGAGCGGGAAGCCACTGTAGACAGTTGGGCTTTCGAGCAAGGGAGTGAGAAAGAACAGACTCGAACAGCTGGAACTTCCCAGGGGGGTAGGGAAAAGTGAGATGCTACATGAACATATAAAGGTGGTAACTGAAGGGAAGACAAGAACAAATGTAGGTGAAGAGAAAAGAGACAGAGCAAACGGGCGGCAAACAAATAATGTCTACTAATATCGGTGACCATTCTATAAATGGAAGGATTGCGGAGATCGTGAGAGCATACATAGTAGCGAAGGCAATGGACATCACAGCGATCAGACAAGGATGGAACATTTGCTTCTGCATAGAGGCTCTCAACAGGGAAAGGGATTAAGGCTAGAGTGGCAGGAGAGGCCGCTGAATAAATCTGGTCACCATAATCGAGACCCATGCTGGAGAGAAACTGCAATGAGTTGACAGTCAGCGCCTGCACAAGCAATAGCGAAGTTATCAACATAGAATAATGACCAAATATTGGGTGGAAGAACAGAGGCCAAATCATTTATAGCTAGGAGAAAAAGTGTTGCGCTCATAACACATCCCTGAGGGACACCTTCAGCTTGGACGAAGTCCAGGGAAAGCACATTATTGACTCGAACACGGAAATGTCCGTCAGTTAAAAAGTTCTTAAGGAAGGATGGAGATTGCCTCGCAGGCCCAAGGAGTGGGCTTGGGCCAAAATATTATACCTCCAAGTTGTGTCATATGCCTTCTCAAGGTCAAAAAATATGGCATTAACCGAGTGATTATTCGCAAAGGCATTACGAACATACGTATCCAAGCATAGTAAGGGGTCTATGGTAGATCAGCCCTTACGAAAGCCATATTGACTAGTGGAGAGACTGTTGTCTCTAAATACCACATAAAACGTCGATTTACCAGACGTTCCATCACTTTGCAAACTGCACTAGTAAGAGCGATGGGACGATAGTGGGAGGCATCACGTCCCGTAGTACCCGGGTTGCGGAAAGGGAGAACAATAGCAGATTTCCACAGCTGGGGAAGAACTCCTTGTGACCAAATAAGATTGAAGAGGTGTAAGAGAACTACAAGGGCTGACTGATGTAAATGTTGTAACATCCGAATATGAATGTCATCAGGCCCAGCTGCCGATGATCCGCAAGCTGAGAGTGTTGCCTTCAGTTCCCAAAGTGTAAAAGGCACATTATACTGTTTTTCTCTGAGAAGAAAAGTCCAAGGGTATTAACTCTCTGGCAGACTTTGAGGAAAGAAACGAGGGGCATAGATGGAGCCCCCAGGAAATATGGACAAGACGAGTGCCAATTTCAATGGCAACGTCAAGAGGGTTTGCTATATCAACACCGGCAACCTGTAGAACAGAAGCAGGGTCAGGAGAGTATTTACCACTCAATTTCCTCACTTTTTTCCAGACTGCACTCATAGAGGAAGCAGAGGTGATGGTGGAAACAATCTCACCAGCAAGTGCATTTAGCGTCACGGATGACACGGCGAGCGACCGCATGCTTCTGCTTAAAATCACGAAGTCTCTCATCGGTTCTATTGTACCGGTACCTACCCCATGCAGGGTGTTTTAAACGTACTGCATGAGCACAAGCAGGAGACCACCAAGGCACGCACTTCTGAGAATGCCTGCCTGAGATTTGGGTTATAGAATGAGAAGCTGTGGTTAAAACTGACGACGAGAAGTGTAGGAGATCATCTATGGAGGATGAAGGAACCTCACTAAAAGCAGTGAGTTGCAATTAAAGGTCCCAATTTGCCCGATCAAATTGCCAGTGAGGGCTACGGAAAGGTGGTGAATATGAAGGAGAAGTAAGAATGATTGGGAAATGATCGCTGTCATGTAAGTGTGGTAGAACAGACCAGGTGAAGTTTAGTGAAGTGAAGGAAGAGCAGTCCAACTGATCGATGCAAGAGAGAGTATGAGTATGAGGATCAAAATGTGTGGGATCAAAATGGGTGGGAGAGCCCGTATTTAAAATATGGAGGGGGTGAGAGGCGAGAGGCGAGAAAAGCCTCCAACTGGATGCCACGTGAGTCACAATGAGACCCCCCCAAAGGAAATGGTGGGCATTAAAATCGCCAAGTAACAGAAGTGGTGGTGGTAAGGATGAAACAAGAAAAGCAAAATCTGGGATAGAAAATGCTCGAGAAGGAGAGAGATATAAAGAACATATTGTAAACCACTTATTCAAGTGGATACGGGCTGCAGTGTAATGCAGCGAGGTGTGGACAAATAGTTGACAGTATGGAATATCACTGCGTAGAAGAAGGGCACTTTCATTAAAGGTCCCATCTGAGAAAGGATCCGAAGAAGACAAATTATAGCCAGAGATAGGTTGGAAAACAGCCGAGTGTAATTTTGGTTCTTGTAAGCAAACACCAACAGGGGAAAACCTGGAAAGCAACATCTGAAGCTCACTCCAATTACCCGAGGCCACGGATATTCCACTGTAAATAGGCCATGATTGGCAATGAGGAAAATACCAGGAATCCGTAGGGAAGGGTACCTATGGACTAGAGAGGATAGAAAAGTCAATGTGTGGCATTGGAAGACGTTCAAGTAGCGAAGGAACGGAACATTGCAAAGAATGAAGTTGTGGAGATGGAGGAGAGGGAAGAGAAGGTGGATCAGTGACCATTGAAGGTTTAGTCTCTGCACTATATTCTGAAATGGCTTCAAGTGTTTCTGAATTCAAAGACGTATGGGAGACAATATTGGAAGTAGGAGGAGGGTGAGTAAAGATGGGGACAGTAATGGACTGTACCAAAGTAGGGGGAGATGAAAGAGTGTAGGGGACTGGAAAAGAAGCATGGGAGGAGACAGAAGAGGCTGAAACCTGGGAGGTGGCAGAAGAGGGAGAAACTTGGGAGGGGACGGGGGTGGAAGGCATAGTACAAGGAGGAGGGTGAACCTCCACACTTGTAATGGATCCAGAAAGAGAGGAAGAACTAGGCACAGAGACTGGAAAAGTAAAATGCGGAGGTGGAAGGGAAGGAGGGGGCAAAGATGATTTGAGCAATGGGGATTTTTTGGACTTCTGAGAAGTAGAGAGGCGATTGGTATAAAGTGTTGTACGAGGTCTTGTCAACACCGGGGAATGTGAGGAAGGACGCGAAGATGTGAGAACAGACTGAGGTGTTGAAGTAGAGACGTCAGAGCCCAGGACAGCAAAAGAATTAGATACAGAATTGACTATGGGAGGGGTAACAACAGGGAAGGCTGCAGAAGATGGGACCCCAGAAGTGGGGGGACGTTTTGAAACACGAGAATACGAAACACAGGGTAGTCTCCCTTGGAGGTGGAGATAAGAAACTGCCATAGCATAAGGGATTATTATTATTATAATCAAAAAGAAGCACTAAGCCACAAGGGCTATACAGTGCTGCAGGGCAGGAAGGAAGCAAGGGCATCAGATGGCAAAAGGGAGATGGACGAGTAATAGGTTACGGATAACAGCGAAGCAGTGGATGGTGAAAGGGTAAAGGGCAGCAAGAGATTGATATAGAAAGGGCTGAGGGGAGTGCAAAAGGTATCATCATCAGAGTTTGTGGAGTAAATCAGTCGTTGTCAAGAAGTCAATGAGAGAGTCAGGATTAAAGGAGGGTCCATCAGCAAGAAGGGAAGGTAAAGAGAGTGTAGTAGAACGAAGATGACGTTGGAGGTAAATTCTGCGTGTACATTGATAGAGAGGGCAGTCTAACAGAATGTGGCTAATCGATACTGGAACTTGACACTGCTCACAGAGAGGAACAGGGTGCCTCTCCATAAGATACCCATGAGTAAGACGAGTGTGGCCAATGCAAAGGCGGGAGAGAGTGGTCTCCCAACCTCGGCACTGATGACAAGAAGACAGTCAGTAACCTGTGCTCGGTTTAATAGAATGAAGTTTGTTACCAAGCAGAGTTGACCAACATTGTTGCCAACGGGTGTGAAGGTGGGTAGCTATTGTAGCAAAATAATCCAGAAATGGAACACCTCCATAGGAAATTGGTAGGTCATGTACTGCTGACTGCGCAGCAGTGTCTGCCTGTTCATTGCCCTGTATGTCGACATGACCAGGGACCCAACAAAAAACAATATCTTTATGCTTGGTAGAGATACGGCATAGCCAAAGTTAAATACGGAGAACTTGGGGGTGAGATGTATCAAATTTTCGTATAGCCTGTAGAGCAGTAAGGGAGTCTGAGACTACCACAAATGATGACACAGGCATAGATGTGATACGAATAAGTGCTGCAAGAATGGCATACAATTCAGCAGTAAAAATGCTAGCCGAAGATAGAAAGTGGCCCCGCACGAAGCTGTCCGGAAACACTGCTGTGAATCCGACGCCATCTGAAGACTTAGAGCCATCTGTGTACACAGTGATGGCATGCGAATGAGAGTGGAAGTTAGTTAGTTTTAGTTAGTTTAATATGTTTATTATGCACCCCATACCCATCCTGTGGGCGGTAGTCAAAAGATTACAGAGGTACATAATTGGTCCAGGGACTGGACTCCAAAGTTTTGATAGCTGAGCAAGTTACAGAGGCAGTGAATGAGAGTGGAAGTGATCAAGAAAAAGAGAGCAGGAAGCCACCACAGGCAGTTGGGCTTTCGAGCAAGGGAGTGAGAAAGAACAGACCCGAACAGCTGGAACTTCCCAGGGGGGTAGGGAAAAGTGAGATGCTACATGAACATATAAAGGTGGTAACTGAAGGGAAGACAAGAGCGAATGTAAGCAAAGAGAAAAGGGATGGAGCAAACAGGGGCGGCGAACAAATAATGTCTACTAATATCTGTGACCATTCTATAACCTGGAGTTTACCTGGAGAGAGTTCCGAGGGTCAACGCCCCCGCGGCCCGGTCTGTGACCAGGCCTCCTGGTGGATCAGAGCCTGATCAACCAGGCTGTTACTGCTGGCTGCACGCAAACCAACGTACGAGCCACAGCCCGGCTGATCAGGAACTGACTTTAGGTGCTTGTCCAGTGCCAGCTTAAAGACTGCCAGGGGTTTGTTGGTAATCCCCCTTATGTGTGCTGGGAGGCAGTTGAACAGTCTCGGGCCCCTGACACTTATTGTATGGTCTCTTAACGTGCTAGTGACACCCCTGCTTTTCATTGGGGGGATGGTGCATCGTCTGCCAAGTCTTTTGCTTTCGTAGTGAGTGATTTTCGTGTGCAAGTTCGGTACTAGTCCCTCTAGGATTTTCCAGGTGTATATAATCATGTATCTCTCCCTCCTGCGTTCCAGGGAATACAGGTTTAGGAACCTCAAGCGCTCCCAGTAATTGAGGTATTTTATCTCCGTTATGCGCGCCGTGAAAGTTCTCTGTACATTTTCTAGGTCGGCAATTTCACCTGCCTTGAAAGGTGCTGTTAGTGTGCAGCAATATTCCAGCCTAGATAGAACAAGTGACCTGAAGAGTGTCATCATGGGCTTGGCCTCCCTAGTTTTGAAGGTTCTCATTATCCATCCTGTCATTTTTCTAGCAGATGCGATTGATACAATGTTATGGTCCTTGAAGGTGAGATCCTCCGACATGATCACTCCCAGGTCTTTGACGTTGGTGTTTCGCTCTATTTTGTGGCCAGAATTTGTTTTGTACTCTGATGAAGATTTAATTTCCTCATGTTTACCATATCTGAGTAATTGAAATTTCTCATCATTGAACTTCATATTGTATTCTGCAGCCCACTGAAAGATTTGGTTGATGTCCGCCTGGAGCCTTGCAGTGTCTGCAATGGAAGACACTGTCATGCAGATTCGGGTGTCATCTGCAAAGGAAGACACGGTGCTGTGGCTGACATCCTTGTCTATGTCGGATATGAGGATGAGAAACAAGATGGGAGCGAGTACTGTGCCTTGTGGAACAGAGCTTTTCACCGTAGCTGCCTCGGACTTTACTCTGTTGTCGACTACTCTCTGTGTTCTGTTAGTGAGGAAATTATAGATCCATCGACCGACTTTTCCTGTTCTTCCTTTAGCACGCATTTTGTGTGCTATTACGCCATGGTCACACTTGTCGAAGGCTTTTGCAAAGTCTGTATATATTACATCTGCATTCTTTTTGTCTTCTAGTGCATTTAGGACCTTGTCGTAGTGATCCAATAGTTGAGACAGACAGGAGCGACCTGTTCTAAACCCATGTTGCCCTGGGTTGTGTAACTGATGGGTTTCTAGATGGGTGGTGATCTTGCTTCTTAGGACCCTTTCAAAGATTTTTATGATATGGGATGTTAGTGCTATTGGTCTGTAGTTCTTTGCTGTTGCTTTACTGCCCCCTTTGTGGAGTGGGGCTATGTCTGTTGTTTTTAGTAACTGTGGGACGACCCCCGTGTCCATGCTCCCTCTCCATAGGATGGAAAAGGCTCGTGATAGGGGCTTCTTGCAGTTCTTGATGAACACGGAGTTCCATGAGTCTGGCCCTGGGGCAGAGTGCATGGGCATGTCATTTATCGCCTGTTCGAAGTCATTTGGCGTCAGGATAACATCGGATAGGCTTGTGTTAATCAAATTTTGTGGCTCTCTCATAAAAAATTCGTTTTGATCTTCGACTCTCAGTCTGGTTAGCGGCTTGCTAAAAACTGAGTCATACTGGGACTTGAGTAGCTCACTCATTTCCTTGCTGTCATCTGTGTAGGACACATCTTGTTTAAGTAGGGGCCCAATACTGGACGTTGTTCTAGATTTTGATTTGGCATAGGAGAAGAAATACTTTGGGTTTCTTTCGATTTCATTTATGGCTTTTAGTTCTTCCCGCGATTCCTGACTCCTAAAGGATTCTTTTAGCTTAAGTTCGATGCTTGCTATTTCTCTGACCAGTGTCTCCCTACGCATTTCAGATATATTGACCTCTTTTAGACGCTCTGTTATTCTTTTCCGTCGCCTGTAAAGGGAGCGTCTGTCTCTTTCTATTTTACATCTACTCTTCCTTTTTCTTAGAGGAATAAGCCTTGTGCAAACATCGAGTGCCACCGAGTTAATCTGTTCTAGGCATAAGTTGGGGTCTGTGTTGCTTAGTATATCTTCCCAGCTTATATCGGTTAGGAATTGGTTTACTTGGTCCCACTTTATGTTTTTGTTATTGAAGTTGAATTTGGTGAATGCTCCCTCGTGACTAGTCTCATTATGTCGGTCTGGGGCTCCACGCATACATGTCTGAACCTCAATTATGTTGTGATCTGAGTATATTGTTTTTGATATGGTGACATTTCTTATCAGATCATCATTGTTAGTGAAGATGAGGTCTAGTGTATTCTCCAGTCTAGTAGGCTCTATTATTTGCTGGTTTAAATTGAATTTTGTGCAGAGATTTAAAAGCTCGTGTGAGTGTGAGTTTTCATCAGAGCTGCCTCCTGGTGTTATTACTGCAACAATATTATTTGCTATATTCCTCCATTTTAGGTGCCTTAAGTTGAAATCCCCCAGGAGCAAGATGTTGGGTGCAGGAGCTGGAAGATTTTCCAGACAGTGGTCAATTTTTAACAGCTGTTCCTGGAATTGCTGGGATGTTGCATCTGGAGGCTTGTAGACTACCACAATGACTAGGTTTTGGTTCTCGACCTTTACTGCTAAAACTTCCACTACATCATTTGAGGCATTAAGCAGTTCTGTGCAAACAAGTGACTCTGCAATGTACAGGCCAACCTCCCCCCTTTTGCCTGATCACTCTGTCACATCTGTATAGGTTGTAACCTGGGATCCATATTTCGTTGTCCAAATGATCCTTTATGTGGGTCTCAGTGAAAGCCGCGAACATTGCCTTTGCCTCTGCAAGCAGTCCACGGATGAAAGGTATTTTGTTGTTTGTTGCTGGCTTTAGACCCTGTATATTTGCAAAGAAGAATGTTATCGGACTGGTGGTATTGTTGGTACTGGGGGGGGATTTTTTTTCCGGCATTAGTATCTGTATCTGTTGGTTTGGAGTGGAGGCCATCGACTGTGGTTCCACTCCAGGAATGACTGGATTTGGTGTACGATTTCTGCCATTTCCTGCCAGTTTTTTTTCCTTCCTGGCACTAAAAAACCTCTCCCTCTTGAGTGGCTGTGGCTACCCAGGTTTTCCCATGGCCTGGATGTTTTGTATCTTTTTGTCCCCTTTAGATGGTATGCCTGGCAATTTAAGTTATAGCACAGTCTTTCCTGTACTGAAGAGGTACACAGTTCTGGGTGAAAAAGCTTACAGGAAGGGAGTTTGCATTTTCCTGTTGTCATATGGGCATGGCATTTTCTAGGGTGGTCATAGTTGCACGTCCCATCTGTTTTTCCAGATTTCCCATGCCAGCAGATACCAAGTGCATAGTATGTGCACAGGCTTGGTTTCCGTTTGCCTTGGGTTTCTGTGACTGTATTCCCTGTTGGTGCATGTTTCCCTGTCTTACTTCTATCCTCCCTAGCACCAACAATGGAGCTCCCACCAGTTGTTTTTGGTAATATATCCTCACTATTGCTAGTGGAGTCCTCTTGTTTGCTATTTCCTGCGGTATTTCTAGTTTGCAATATTGGTTTTATCTTATCTTTGACTACACTTGTTTCCCTACTATGGCTCCTGTCCCCTATGAGGTCATTTATATGTATTCCTTCCTGTGTATAGTTCCCGACTACCTGGACAAAATCTCCAGCTTCACCATTTCTGTCTCCCAGGACAGCATCTCCAGCTTCACCATTACTGTCTCCCAGGACAGCACCTCCAGCTTCACCATTACTGTCTCCCAGGACAGCACCTCCAGCTTCACCATTACTGTCTCCCAGGACAGCACCTCCAGCTTCACCATTACTGTCTCCCAGGACAGCACTATCAGCCCTACATTTACTGACTACCAGGACTTCATCTCCAGCCTCACAGTTTCTGACTACATGGCCAGTATCAAGGGCAGTACCATTCAGCCCAGACTTTTTATGTTCCCATCTGTTGTAGAAAGCTTCCAGGTTGTCTATGAAAGCAGCTTTGATGTTGTCTTCTTTTAATACCCTTGTGATTTTAGTCCACAGATTTATCTCATTTGGGCATACCCAAAAACATTTCCCTGTTTTAACACTGCTTGTAGCTAGTTCTTGGATATCTGCACAAGGGGCGTGACACCGATTTCCACACAAATGACAATTTATCCATGTGAAAGCCCGTTTGTTTGACTGACCACAGACTACACACAGCTTCATAATGATTTGAATGGTTGATTTACTGCAATTCTACTAGCAACCTCTTGAATATTCTATTAATAACCTCCTTAAATGAAGCTCTAGCTATTTGTATTTCTGTTTCTAACTGTTTTTGTATATTGGACAGCTTACCGTGCACGTTCCTGATATATATTTAATGTTTGTGTTTATAAGGGCGCCTACAACCCCATACGTTTACAGTCTGCTTTATTGTCCAATGAAACCGTTTGAAACCAGTCAAGGGTTTGGACCAGTCAAGGGTTCGGACCAGTCAAGGGTTCAGACCAGTCAAGGGTTCGGACCAGTCAAGGGTTTGGACCAGTCGATCTGATCTGATCAGTGGGTCGCTTATTTAAAACATACTGGTCGGTGATTTGGGCTAACACATGAATGATCTACTGGAAATTATCTACCCGAGTAATATGTGATTTGATTGAAACAAAAGTATAACTTGCGTGTTGAAGAAACCGGTGATTTCTGGCAGCTCCTACAATGACGAACGGTCGACCTCAACCCTTGTTTATCAATCACTGTATCTAGCTTTTCTATTTTTTTTCCGTCTCCACCACAATAAATGCTATATTATCACTATAGTTGACTGGTGGAAATTTTGGAGGAAGGACGCTTTTTCTGTAGTAATAATTGCTTCTCGTTGTGTATATTGCGACCGCTGGTAACTACAGGTTATATGAAATTCACAGTATACGTATGGTATTTCAAGAAAAAAGAAACTAATGAAAGTCACTCCACTCCACTAAGTACCATTATAATACTGGTTAGTTGCTACTACAACACTGTATTCTGCTATTCACTGGTATCACTAGATTATATGCGAGTACACTAGCAAGCCAGGAAGATTATTAAAAACAGCTGACCAGTGTGGTAAGTTTCTGGCGACTTCTGGCACCTGCCTCTATAGGCTTATCACTTCATTTACAAATTCACCTGTTTTCAAATGACACTTTAGCCTTTATCAACAATATACTAGGGAGCCACTGTAGTATACACTATACACTATGTATACTCAATGTTATCAGGGAGACTTTCTTTCCTCTGACACGAAAAGTTCAATTATTATTATTTTTTCACACGGGACACAGGCCTATGATAAATGGAAGGATTGTGGAGATCGTGAGAGCGTACATAGTAGAGAAGGCAATGGACATCACAGCGATCAGACAAGGATGGAACATTCGCTTCTGCATAGAGGCTCTGTGAGGGAAAAGTTCAATAGATAGGAGTAGCGAGGGAGTATATAGTAATAGTTTTATTGCCGGCTACTTGTTAAGGTAGAGTAAGTCCAGCTCCTGCTATTCCCCCCCCCCCTTTTTTCCCCCTCCCCGAAAGTGATAGTTTGATTGCTGGCTGCTTAAGGTAGGGTCAGTCTAGCTCCTGCTATCCCTTCCCCTCCCACTTCCCCCCACCCAGAAAGGTGACGTGTGGGGCTCCGGTCAAACAGTAAATCACTCGACTCACAGCTCCCAACACTACTGTAAGTACACGCCTGATCATATTTTAGTGGACTTATTGGTTGAAAGCTTCACTTTTGACCAATAATTAGCTTAGTCCTTTCAGTCTTGATCGGTTAAATGTTTTAATAATCACCACATCTTTTAGGTATTGTACTTATCATAGAGAGTGATTTCTTAAGCAGTGGGTAATCTGTTATGTAAACCAACACAGGACCTAACCCCTCATCATAGCAGTGGTAACGAACCTGTTTTCCTGTCATCTGAAGCAATTATTCACGGCTACACTCTGTGAAGAACGAGCCGGTGGTGGTCACCAACACCTGCTACCCCCCCCCCCACATCAGCAATGGCAATGTAATTTTTTTCATTTTTCTTTCAATTAGGATACCCATTCATGTTTTATTGTTTTACATTTTCCGCTTCTAAATAATAAAGTGTCTATCATTGTCTGTTATTATTTCTTTTTCTATTCATTAATTTTCCTGAGGAGGAGCCAGCCTTGGTAATACTGACTGAAGTTGTTACAGGGCTGTGTAATCCTTCACAAGTGGCGATCTTGCCAGGATCAACTTTACTGAATCAAGATTCAATTCCATCTCGAATCTACCATTGGAGCTTCAACGCCGCATACCACAGACGGTTACCACCAGCCATGAGTAATCATTCTCTATGGTAGGACTACTGTACAGGTATTTAAAAGATTTGGTGATTGTTATAGTCTCAATTTATTGTAAGTCAAGTCAGGCAGGATATAATATTTAATTCTGCCACCTTTTCGAGCTTGAAACACTTTGGAGGATTAGACTCTAGGGACCCGAGATTTTTCAGTGACAATTTGTTTCATTGAGCTCTTTATTATATCAAGGGAACTGTCATAGGACACTCTTGATTTGTTGGTGAGAAGATTGGATGGTCAAGTGACCCCATTCTACTTACTGTTTGCTCGGAGCAGGCATAGAACCCTTCGTTTTAATTAATACATATTGTTTAATTGAAGTAGGGATCGATCCCTCTGGTTTATTTACAGTTTGAGAGGAGCAGGAATTGAACCCTCCATTTTCTTTAATACCCATTTCATTTCCCCTGATAGTTAAGTTATTCTTGCAAGTATGGATAAATACCAGTTTTGGATGAATGCTGGAAGTAAGTTAGGAATAACAGGGAAAAATTTAGAATCTTTCATTAGTGCTAAGATCCAGGAAAGACTTGAAAGAGAGAGAATTGAGAGAGAAGAAAGACAGTTAGAAAGGGAAAGAGATGAGAAAAAGGAGAGAGAGAGAATCGAAAGAGAAGAGAAAAAGGAGAGAGAGAGAATTGAGAGAGAAATCCAAGAAAGACAGTTAGAAAGAGAAAGAGAAGACAAAAAGGAGCATGATAGACTTGATCATGAAGAAAGAGCTAAAGTATGTGAGGAACAAGTTAAATTAAGAGAACTTGAGGAAAGAGCAAAGGATAGAGAACATGAGTTAACAGAGAGAGAAAAGGATCACGAGCTCGAAAAATCTCACCTTGAATTAGAGAATGAAAAGTTAACTTTTACACAACAACAATTAGAGGAAGGAGTAATGGAACAACGTGCAGTCAGTGCACATATTCCAACACCTAATTTACCTCCCTTCACAGAGGGGGAAGACATAACTTCATACATTATCAGGTTCAAAAATACTGCTACCCTCTGTGAATGGCCTACTGACACCTGGGCTACCAGGTTAGGAATGTTATTTTCTGGTACAGCCTTGAATATCTATGCAACTTTGTCGCAGGACATCATATGTAATTATAACCTACTGAAGAAGACAATCCTTAAAGCATATCAAAAAACCACTAATTCTTACAGGAAAGATTTCAGGTATGCCACCTTACAGCCTGGCCAGAACTTTCAGCAGTTACAGGTAACACTCTTTCGTTTGTTCGACTTTTGGATAGAGAGTTCAGGAATTGATCAGAGTTATGAATCTCTTAGAGACTTCATGGTTGCTGACCAGTTCCTGACAGCTCTTCCCCACCAGATAAGAACATTCATTAGACAACATAACCTGATTAAAGCTGAGGAAGTTGCTGAGGCCGCTGACTTGTATGCTGAGGCTCACAATTCCTATAAAGACCTAAAGGGATCGAACCCTAAGGGCAAGGGTTCACCAGACCTTAAGAAATCAAAGCCTCTAGTGGAAAGTAAAGTGACTTCTTTTATTCCTGTTTGTCATTTGTGTGGTGTTAAGGGACATAAACGTCCAGATTGTCCTTCTAAGAAGGTCCAAAAAGTTGAAAGATGTTTTAAAGACTGTAATGACCAAGCACCCTTCTGTTCAGGAACAGTTAATGGACTTAATGTATCTGTGGAAATTATTTAATTTCCGAAGCTATAGTGCCTAATAAGTGTTTAATGTGTTGATTTGGGTCAAAATGTATTTGTATTTTGAATGGAACCAACTGGGTTCCCGCTGCGCCTGCGCAGATGTGCGGGGGTATAGGTCGAACTGGGGCACGAGGTGGCGGCAGTGTTTTGAATGTAGTGAGGAAGCTGTGAAACATGGGATCAGGAAATTGGCGTTCACGGCGGCCTAAGGATTAATATAGGCCTCACTTCCTAATAGGAAGTGTCGTAATTGTTCCTGGTGAAGAGTGAGGGAACGAGATTTACGTGACCACCGTGATAAAGTGGTAAAATAAGTGGATAATAGTAGGACCGGGAGTGACGGGTGCGCCGCCATGGAATGTGTCCAGGGGAAATTACTCGTGAGTTAATCCTCACTCATCGGTCTCAGATCTTAATGGAGTGACCTCTGATGTGTATAATAATTATGAGACGTTAAATCGTCTTGTGAATGGTAATGTAATCAGTGATAATAACATTAAGTTAAGAGAATGCAGGAAGTGAAATAAATCGCCCTGCTCCGAGTGAACGCATGGTTCTCGTCCCAAGGATAGCGAAGTTTTATGGAATCACGACTTCTAAACTGGGACAAACCAACGGATACCTCGTCCTGCTGGAATAAGAACCGTGTCGGTGTAGCAGGACATCGAAAAGAGATGGTGAATGGAGGAAATAAGGAGCATCAATCACCCACAGTTAAGTAACCTTTCTAGTTATAGCAGACTGATACTGGCCAGTTAGGTATGTTTTAATTGGATAGGTTATGGGTGATCCAGCCACATCAAGTGACCACCAGAGAATATCTGGTAAGTGGTGGGATTATGTACAAGTGTTTTTTCCTTGATGGGTATATCCATGTGTAACCTACCCCCCCCCCCTTCATTCAGTTAAACTAATATAATCTATACAGTCCACAATTAATTAGTAACGCCGTACTTGAGGGTGCTACCCAATTTATACTGGTCTCGGATAGATATGGATAAGATTGTAAGGGTCAAGGGGCCACCTGCAGTGACCAGAGGTGGTTAAGTTTTCTCACATGTCTACATGGGTGACTACGGTAAACAGTATCGTTGTTGTCTCCCAAGGAGATTACTCGTATGCATGTAATGTTGAGGTATGTACAAGTAATTACTCCTATAAAATTTTTCATATCTGCCCGCTGGTCCTTCCTGAACCAGATGCAATCAGTGAAAAATTAATTGAATTAATTACTTAATAATTAAGTGACTGATTGAAGAAAGTGGGTATAGGGTACACAAATTTAATCGGTCGTGTGGTGGATGATAATTAGCCCAATTAATTACTAGCACATGGGTGGCTAGGATTTATACAAGTGCAAGAATTACTCACACAAAGTGTCTACTTAAGTCGTATAATTGGTGATTATTAATTCCCTAACCATGGCTGGATCTGAGGAAGTTAGTGCGGCTGGCAAGTCCATGGATGCCAAAGCAAAGAAAGCGTCACTACAAGCTCGGAAGGGTCATGTTACTAAATCATACAACAAGTGTATGGAGTTAATGAGACAAGAAACGGTAAACCCTGATGAATTAAAGCTACACCTAGATGCCTTAGAAAGTAGATATGAGTCATATAAATTGTGGTATAAGGACTGTGAGAGCAATCTTCTGGTGAATTGTGCAGATGATGCTGAAAGGGAGCGGCTGCTGGATCAATATTATGAAGTGGAGGACAACATTGTGTCCTGCAAAACTAAGGCTTTAGAGAAGGTAAAGGGTGTAGACAATGTTGTTGGTCAACCTAGTAAGGAAAATCAGAGGTGTCTACCAAAACTCCCAGAATTATGCATGCCTGTGTTTAATCCGGGAGAAAACTGGGAGGAGTTTTGGTCTATCTTTAAAGCAGTCGTACATGATAGGAGTGATCTTGCAAGTGTTACCAAATTATGCTATTTAAAGGGACAAGTAAGGGGAGATGCGCATGTTCTCATACAAGCATTCCCAAATGTAGATGACTCCTATAGTGAGGCAGTTGACTTGTTGGAGGTCACTTACGGTAACTTGGAGCAAAGTAGGCTGGATCTAGTAGCTAATTTGGCTAGTTTGAAGTCTCCAGATCACAACCACAACAGCTTACAGCAATTTAGGATCAAACTAGAAAGCTCTCTTAAGACCTTGAGTAATAAATATGATCTGGAGGGAGCAGAGTGGCTGTTGAGTGCCTTGATTCAGAATAAATTGAACCACAAGACAGTAGAGTGGCTATCTAACAGATATCACAAGGGTTACTTCGGGTTGGAAAAAATAAGAGTGGGCCTGCAGGAGCTAATTGTCCAACTGCAGACCAGCCAACCCATTACCTCTAGGAATACCACGTCTACAGACCCCAGTGCACCTGTCAAGTTCCACAAAAGGAAACTTTATCCCAATATCAATAATCATAAGTCACCTACTAAATGGGGTTACATAGGCACATATCAAGTGACAGGGAGCAGTAATAGTGGTTCTCCACATCAAAGCAAGAGGAGGAAGTACCACAATAAGGGTAGCCCAGTTGATAAGAGGTCAGGCAAAGAGAGGAGAGATTGTATCTTCTGCAACGGTACTCATTTCTCTAAGAACTGTAATGCCTATAATTCATGGGATGTTAAAGTGGAAAAATTGGAAGAGCTTGCTAGATGTATCAGGTGTCTAGGAAATCATAATGTAAGGGATTGCCGTGCTAACTTGCACCATTGTTATCAGTGTAACAAGGGAAGACACCACATAGCTAGGTGTAAGGGCGGATCTAATCGTAATAATGGTAACAATAGTACTGATAGTGATAATAACCCGGACACAACAGTAGCCAACGTAAAGATTGCAGCTAATGTCGGTAATGATGGCCTAGCTGAGGTAGCTTTACCTGTGTTGGATGTGGTGATTAATGATAAACGGCGTAAATCCAAAACTGTAACAGCATTACTGGATCAGGGATCACAACGTACCTTCATAAAACGTAATTGCATTAATGGGATGAAGGTACAAATGGGAGATCCTGCTATACTCAAGTTATCTGGCTATCTCTCGAATAAGAAGGCCCAGTCATACGACACTGTTTATGTAACTGTCAGGCTGGGCAATGAGAGAAAACGTATTAATGCCGTAATTGTGGATAGGCTCCCAGAGAAAATATCTACAATAGGGCTTGGTAACGCTACTGAAAGGCTTTCAAGTAAGGTAAATTTGGCACCTTCTGGTGTAAATAATGATTCCGTGGGGCCAATAGATGTTTTGATAGGTAGTGACCATTATGCCACCTTTGTAAAGGGTATGACAAAGAAATGCGGAGTCACCCTTCTAAGGACCGCAGGAGGTCACGTGATGTATGGCAGGCTTCCTCATACTGATAATGAATGACTGGAGGAAGCCATAAATACAGTTACGGTGTGTCTTACTCATGAAATATCACCCCAGTATAAATATACTTCAATAGAGGATGAAGTTGAACCTGTGTATAAATTATGGGAATTGGACAGCATAGGGATCAATGTAAATGAAGAAAGTCCAGATGATTCCTTTACTCAAGAACAATACCAGAAGGATGTTAAATTTGAATCTGGACAATACTGGGTGAGACTTCCGTGGAAGCTGAACCATCCAGACCTACCAACTAATTACCGGATGGTGTATGGACAATTAAAGGCTCAGCTCCACGAACTGAGCAAGACACCAGAACTGTTGACTGCTTACGATGATATAATTAATGAGCAGTTAAATAATAAATTCATAGAGGAGGTACCTCCTGAGCAAGCCCAGATTTATGGTCACTATTTGCCACATCACGGAGTGAAGAAGGATTCTAAGACCAATCCTCTGAGGATTGTGTTTAATTGTAGTGCCAGGAGTAACAAAAATGTACCTAGTTTGAATGACTGTTTGATGACAGGTCCGTCGTTGATGGAAAAACTGGGAGACATATTATTAAACTTCAGGGTTAAGAATTATGCCTTTATGGTGGACATAAGTAAAGCTTTCCTGAGAGTGGGTCTGCAGGAGGCTGACCGGAATTGCACTAGGTTCTTATGGCCCGAGAATCCTAATGACCCACTTAGTCCCCTGAAGACTTTTCGCTTCAGGAGTGTATTGTTTGGTGCTACCTCCAGTCCGTTCCTACTCCAGGCAACGATAAATGCACATCTTAAGCGTACGGGTGGTCCACTGAGTGGAGTAATGGGTAAACAATTTTATGTGGACAATTTCCTGGGGGTGACGTCTACTGAAGAGGAACTAATGAGCATATATGAAGGGGCTAATGAAATAATGCAAGGTGCAAATATGCCCCTGAGGGAATGGAACAGTAATTCGTCCAGTTTAAGGGCTCAAATAAATAAAGACAACCCTGGAGTTGAAGTGTCTAAATATAGTAATGTGCTGGGACTGACTTGGGACACAGAGAGAGACTTGTTATCGTTAAAGTCTAATACCTACAGTATGCCCAGTAAATTAACCAAGAGAGTCTTACTTGCGGAAGTTTCAAAATGCTTCGATCCACTAGGCTTAGTGTCCCCACTTACCATTAGAGGAAAATTGTTGATACAAGAGGCATGGAAGCTTAAGTGTACTTGGGATGAAACCCTACCTGAGGAATTTGTTGAAAGGTGGGAAGAACTAATAGGTGAATATGTAAAATTACCAATGTTGGAGTTCCCACGTAAGGTGGCCAGTCAAGATGGAGAAAATGTACTCCACATTTTTTGCGATGCTTCGAAATTAGCATATGGAGCAGTCGCTTACCTTCAATGTAATAGTGCCATTTCTCTTGTTATGTCTAAGGCTAAGGTGGCTCCAATCAAATCACATACCTTACCTCAGTTGGAATTAACGGCCATTTATGTAGGTGTCAAATTAGCCAATTATATAAGAAATAAATTGCGAGAGATAAATATCCGTGACACCGTAATTTGGTCTGATAACGAGGTATCCTTACAATGGATTCGTAATGGTAACAGTAAGATTGTGTATGTACAAAACAGAGTCGCTGAAATCAATCAAATGCAGGAGAAATATAACAGTTTGGGTCAGCATATGTTAACCTTTAATCACATTCCTGGTGACGAGAATCCGGCTGACTTCTTGTCTCGAGGCTTGACTTACCTGGAGTTTACCTGGAGAGAGTTCCGGGGGTCAACGCCCCCGCGGCCCGGTCTGTGACCAGGCCTCCTTAGGTCAGTGTCCCAGGATGCGACCCACACCAGTCGACTAACACCCAGGTACCCATTTTACTGATGGGGAACATAGACAACAGGTGGAAAGAAACACGTCCAATGTTTCTACTCTGGCTGGGAATCGAACCCAGGCCCTCGCCGTGTGAAGCGAGAGCGTTAACCACCAGGCCACCAGTGAGTGCTTTATCGTGGTTTAAAGGGCCAAGTTGGCTGGTGGACAAAATTAACTGGCCGGTGCAAAAGGCACATATTGCTCCTGTCGAAATTACGGTGAGCACCGCTCCAGTCAGTAGTCCCTCCTTAGCCATTGACATTAATAGGTATTCTTCCTTACCCAAGCTGATTAGCGTGACAAAGTTAGTGTTTAAATTTATAAGTAAGATGAATATCTCGTATAATTTTCCCCATCCCCTGAAATACTGGCTACAGAGGGTACAAGAAGAAACCTACAGGGATGAGATTAAATTAATGATGGACAGAAAAATTGTGAAAGGCTCAATAATAGAAAAGCTGGGGCTGCATTTAGAGGATGATGTAATTAGGTGCAGAGGCAGGTTACAAAATGCTGAATTGGGGGAATATGCTAAGCACCCTATCTTGCTGCCCAAAACTCATCACCTGACAACCTTGATTGTCTTCAATGCCCATAATAACGTGATGCACGGTGGGGTACAGGATACCTTAAACTGTATTCGGGAAACCTGGATTCCTCAAGGACGGCAAAGTGTAAAAAGGGTTATCAAGTCGTGTGTAATATGTCGCCGGGTGGATGCCAGAACCTACATGTACCCAGGTCTTCCACCATTGCCCAAGGAACGCGTGCAGTTGGTAAAACCATTTGATGTGACCGGAGTGGACTATAGTGGGCCAATCATTTTAACAGGTACTTCAGATGGTGTTCCCTTGAAGGTGTATGTATGTCTATTCACTTGTACAGCTACTAGGGCTGTTCATCTAGAAGTGGATCAGGACTTGTCTGCAGAACAGTTCATACAGCTGATCCAGAAATTTGCAGCTAGGAGATCCTGTCCAAGATTGATGATCTCAGATAATGCCACCAATTTTGTAGGGGGTGCTCAACACTTGATGGAATTAAATAAGAGTGATGATGTACAGTCTTTGTTGACCCAGCGAGGGTGTGTCTGGAAATTTATTACTCCCAGAGCCCCTTGGCAGGGAGGACTGTACGAAAGAATGATAGGTACAGTGAAAAGATGTCTTCGTAAGGTGCTACACAGGAAGAGAATTAATTTGGAGGAATTCCGTGCAGTGTTGGTGGAGGCAGAGAATCGGGTAAACAATCGCCCTCTGTCATACATGAGCGACACTCCTGACACGGAGATCCTGACTCCCTCTCACCTAATATGCGGACGAAGGTTAGAAGCTGCACCTATCTATAGAGATAATCCCGAGGGAAGTGACGAGGATTACAATAACGTGACCATGTTGAGTGATGAGTTCAAGATGTTAAATAAGGTAATTACTCATTGGTCCAATGTGTGGCGTAAATAATATCTTCTTACACTACGTGAACACTTTTATGGTGTGCCAGAGGCAGTAAACCGACAGAACATTCAACCAGGTGACATTGTGTTAATTGATACTGAACAACATCGAACATTGTGGCCTCTGGGTAAGGTAGTTACATTATACCCAGATACACAAGGTGTTGTCAGTAACGTCAAAGTGTTGTGTCGTGGTCATGAAAGTTTGCATACCATTAATAAATTAATTCCCTTAGAATTAAATGGTGTTCAATCCAGTGCAGATGGAAATCTAAGGGAAAGTGACATGAGTGATATTGAAGACACTGACCGAGTAATGCAAGAAGAAATTGTAGTAAGACCCACTAGGAAAACAGCAGCGCAATCTAGAGAGGGCTGGAATCGTCTCCTGGAGGAAGACGCAATTTAAGTTGTCTAACAGCAACTTCCGCCCGGCCACAGTGTGGAAATTATTTAATTTCTGAAGCTATAGTGCATAATAAGTGTTTAATGTGTTGATTTGGGTCAAAATGCATTTGTATTTTGAATGGAACCAACTGGGTTCCCGATGCGCCTGCGCAGATGTGCAGGGGTATAGGTCGAACTGGGGCACGAGGTGGCGGAAGTGTTTTGAATGAAGTGAGGAAGCTGTGAAACATGAGATCAGGAAATTGACATTCACGGCGGCCTAAGGATTAATATAGGCCTCACTTCCTAATAGGAAGTGTCGTAATTGTTCCTGGTGAAGAGTGAGGGAACAAGATTTACGTGACCATCGTGATAAAAGTGGTAAAATAAGTGGATAATAGTAGGACCAGGGGTGACGGGTGCGCCGCCATGGAATGTGTCCAGGGGAAATTACCCGTGAGTTAATCCTCACTCATCGGTCTCAGATCTTAATGAAGTGACCTCTAATGTGTATAATAATTATGAGACGTTAAATCGTCTTGTGAATGGTAATGTAATCAGTGATAATAACATTAAGTTAAGAGAATGCAGAAAGTGAAATAAATCGCCCTGCTCCGAGTGAATGCGTGGTTCTCATCCCGAGGATAGCAAAGTTTTATGGAATCATGACTTCTAAACCAGAACAAACCAATGGATACCTCGTCCTGCTGGAATAAGAACCGTGTTGGTGTAGCAGGACATCGAAAAGAGATGGTGAATGGAGGAAATAAGGAGCATCAATCACCCACAGTTAAGTAACCTTTCTAGTTATAGCAGACTGATACTGGCCAGTTAGGTATGTTTTAATTGGATAGGTTATGGGTGATCCAGCCACATCAAGTGACCACCAAAGAATATCTGGTAAGTGGTGGGATTGTGTACAAGTGTTTTTTCCTTGATGGGTATATCCATGTGTAACCTACCCTCCCCCTCCCCTTCATTCAGTTAAACTAATATAATCTATACAGTCCACAATTAATTAGTAGCGCCGTACTTGATGGTGCTACCCAATTTATACTGGCCTCGGATAGATATGGATAAGATTGTGAGGGTCGAGGGGCCACCTGCAGTGACCAGAGTTGGTTAAGTTTTCTCACATGTCTACATGGGTGACTATGGTAAACAATATCGTTGATGTCTCCCAAGGAGATTACTCGTATGCATGTAATGTTGAGGTATATACAAGTAATCACTCCTAGTGATTACTTGTACTACCATTTTATGAGACACTGGATGCACATGTATAGTCATTTCTGATAAGCTGTTCCCTAATCTTAAAGAAACTCATTCCTCTGCTATACTTTCAGACTACTTGGGCCGTACAGACACTTTTCCTACCATCCGTTGTTACATTAGGTCTAAATGGTTCACAGGTTGGTCTGAAGCTGTACTAGCTCCCATCACTTCTTGCTCCGTACTAATAGGTAATGTAAAAGTTGCCATTCTTCCTTCTGAGGTTGACCTTTCATCACCAAAGATGGACATAAGTGTTTCAGATCCTCTTCCTGTAGAGTCAGAGAAGCCCCTCGAAAGTTCAGATGAGACAATGTCTCGTGAGATTCATGTGGGATTAAAAACCAGTGATGCTACTTTCGAAAGCGAGGTAGTAGGACACCGGTTCACTTGTTGGATGAAAGTGAAGATATCACCTCCGATATCATAAATGTCTTGACTAGGGCTCAGACCAAAGCCCAGGCTTCTCCTACTGTCCATCCTTTGATTTTCCCTGACTTTAAGCCTTTGGATATATTGTCAATTTACAACGTAATTGCCCTTCTCTTCAGAATTGCCATAATACCGCTAAACAAAATCAAGTTATCCAAAGGAAAAACTTTTCATATAAATTTGATATAAAAAGTATCTTGTACAAGTCAGTATTCAAATTAAATTCAGATGAGATAGACTATTCCATCTTAGTTGTTCCAAGTCAATGCAGTGCCAGTGGCCCGACATTTCTCGCATCGTAAAACCTTAAATAAAATTAGGGAAACCTATTTTTGGCCAAAAATGTCCTCAGATGTCACTACCTATTGTAGATCATGTAAAGTTTGCCAACTGTCATCCTCCCGAGGTACCAGGCGAGTACCTATGGTCAAAATGCCTATCTTTACGGTACCGTTTGAAAGAGTAGCTATTGACATCGTTGGTCCTTTATCTCCACTTTCATCTGGGGGACATAGATATATATTAACATTAGTTGATTATGCTTTGAGTTTCCCTGAAGCCGTTCCCTTAAAGACCAGAACTACTACAGAGGTGGCTGAAGCCCATTTGTCCATCTTCTCCAGAGTGGGCATCCCTAGAGAAATTTTGTCTGACCATGGGACACAATTCACATCTGACTTAATGCAACATCTATACCAACTTCTGGGAGTGAAGCCTCTCTTCACCACACCCTATCATCCCAGCTGTAATGGGAGGATTGAACGCCAGCATTCGATTCTCAAGTCCATTTTAAGGAAACTTTGCTCCCTTAAACCTAAGGAGTGGCATCGTTACCTACCCTGTGCTTTGTTTGCCATGAGGGAAGTTCCCAGTGACTCTGGGGTTTTCACCTTTTGAACTTCTCTATGGTAGACAGGCCAGAGGTCCATTGTCCATCCTTCATGACTTATGGACTAATGAGGAGGTAAATGTTGAGGTTCAGTCTTCTTATCAGTTTCTCCTTGACCTTAGATCCAAACTTGAGGAGACCTCTGACATAGTTTCGAAAAACCTAAGCTTGTCAATGGACCAGTACAAAACCTATTTTGATTCCAAATGTCAGAGGAGAAGTTTTAAAGTAGGGGATGAAGTTCTGGTACTTTTGCCTATCAAGTCAAATAAATTATTAGTAGCATGGAAAGGTCCATATAAAGTATTAAAAATTTGTGGGAAAGTTGACTACCTCATAGAAGTCAAGGGGAAACCTAAGCTTTATCACATCAACATCCTTAAGAAATATTACCGAAGAAATTCGGTTAACTGCCTTAATAACTTTGACTTAGTTTTTCCACACGAACTTGATAAGACAACTGAAGAATGTAAGGTGTGTGTAATTGACACCTCTAACTTAGACTATGATGAAAAACTACATGACTTGGTGACTCTTGACCACTCTGGCGCAACCAACATTAATATTAATGAATCTTTGGATGACCATAAGAGACATAAACTACTTCAATGTGTGAGTAACTTTTCAGACGTCTTTACTGATATTCCAGGTGCTACCTCCACGGTAGTCCATAAAATTGACTTATTGACGGACAATCCGATCAAACGGAAACTATACCCAGTACCAGTTCACCTTAGGGATGCATTTGACCGAGAGGCAGACAAATTATTAAAACTGAAGATCATTAAACCTTCAGTATCTGCATATTGCTCACCAGTAGTCATGGTTAAGAAGGAGGATAATTCATATAGACTTGTTATTGACTTCAGAGGCCTTAATGCTATAACTCGGTGGGATGCTGACCCTATGCCCTTAATAGATAGCAATCTACACAAATTTTATGACTCTTCCTTCTTTTCAGAGATTGATATTTTCCTTCTTTTCAGAGATTGATATTGTACAGGCCTATCATCAAGTAATGTTAGATCCTTCTTCTAAGCAGTACACTGCTTTTCCTACCCACCAAGGACTGATGCAGTATATTATTATTATTATAATCAAGGGGGAAGCGCTAAACCCGGAGGATTATACAGCGCCTGGGGGGGGGGATGTGGAAGGCATTCAGGCTTAATTCGGGGAACTGGAGCACAGATCCAATTCCCTAAATCAAGAGCCCCTCACCAACATCAAGGAACCTTCCTTGAGGGGTGATGCAGTATAGAACTATGCCCTTCGGTTTGGTAACTGCCTGTGCTACCTACGTGAGACTGATGAGAAAGGTCTTGGGTAATATGCCAAATGTTTCAGTTTATTTTGATAACATTTACCTAATGACATCCATGTGGGGTGAACATATCCAAACATTAACATCAGTTTTGCGTAGGTTACGCTCACATGGCCTCACTGCCAAGCCGAAGAAATGCTTCCTTGGGTATAACAAGATTAGATATCTTGGACTGATACTTTCTAATAACTCTCTGCAGCCTCTCCCCAGTAAGATCAAAGCTTTATTAGAATTTAAATTCCCCAAAACCAAGAAGCTCATGCATAGCTTTCTTGGTCCTGCAAATTTTTATGCACAGTTTATCCCGAACCTTACTGATCTTACAGGCATCTTATCCGACTTCCTTGAAAAGTCTGTGAAGGAACCTCTTGAACTTTCCGACATAGCTCGGGAAAAGTTTAATGAGATTAAAAGTATCTTTTCGAAAGACCCTATACTTAAGATTCCAGATATTAATAAAACATTTTGTTTAAGAACTGATGCCTCCAATACTGGCTTAGGTGCGGTGCTACAATACCATGATGGTACTCCCTTCCCTGTATGCTTCCTAAGCCGGAAACTCCTTCCCACAGAAACGAGATACTCCACCATAGAAAAGGAATGTTTGGCCCTTGTATGGGGTATCTCCAAACTTAAATTTTATTTGCTGGGAAAAGTATTCATTTTAGAAACGGACCACAAACCTTTGATATATCTAGAAACTTTTAAGGGAACCAACAGTCGCCTCTTGAGGTGGACATTGGCACTCCAGGCTTTTAAGTTCCATATTGTGTATATCAATGGTTCATCCAATTATTTCTCTGACTGGTTAAGTCGTGACAGTCAGTAGAAGATTTGTTGCCTTACGCGACTTCCATATGTTAGAACTTTTTCCTCGCCTATTCTTCTTATACTCCTTGACTATAAGTCTTGGTATGGGGGAGTGTGAGGGAAAAGTTCAATAGATAGGAGTAGCGAGGGAGCATATAGTAACAATAGTTTCATTGCTGGCTACTTGTTAAGGTAGGTTAAGTCCAGCTCCCGCTATTCCCCCCTCCCTGAAAGTGATAGTTTGATTGCTGGCTGCTTGTTAAGGTAGGGTCAGTCTAGCTCCCGCTATCCCTTCCCCTCCCAAAAAGGTGACGTGTGGGGCTCCTTTTAAACAGTAAATCACTTGACTCACAGCTTCCAACACTACTGTAAGTACACGCCTGATCATATTTTAGTGGACTTATTGGTTGAAAGCTTCACTTTTGACCAATAATTAACTCAGTCCTTTCAGTCTTGATCGGTTAAATGTTTTAATAATCACCACATCTTTTAGGTATTGTACTTATCATGGAGAGTGATTTCTTAAGCAGTGGGTAATCTGTCTCTCTTTACAGCTTGGAATGACAGAGAGGGTCACCTGCCAACCAACGAGAAGAATAGGAGATGGACTAACGTCCTGAGACTTCCCATGATTAATCTACTTACCTGTTATGTAAGCCAACACAGGACCTAACCCCTCATCATAGCAGTGGTAACGAACCTGTTTTCCTGTCTTCTGAAGCAATTATTCACGGCTACACTCTGTGAAGAATGAGCCGGTGGTGGTCACCAACATCTGCTACCCCCCCCCCCCACATCAGCAATGGCTACGATTTCAAAAACACGCAGTGTCACCAACACCTGACACCCAATTACCACGATATACCTATATTAGCATTGAGTTCAAATGCAATTTTTTCATTTCATTTTTCATTTTTCTTTCAATTAGGATACCCATTCATGTTTCATTGTTTTACATTTTCCGTTTCTAAATAATAAAGTGTTTATCATTGTCTGTATATTTCTTTTTCTATTCATTAATTTTCCTGAGGAGGAGCCAGCCTTGGTAATACTGACTGAAGTTGTTACAGGGCTGAGTAAGCCTTCACAGGCTCTCAACAGGGGAAGAGCGAAAAGCACCAAGGCATAAACGTAATCCTTGGTGATGGATGGGGTTAAGGCTAGAGAGAGTAGCAGGAGAGGCCGCTGAATAAAGTTTCGATAAAACGAGGGCTGAATGTAGACGAAGCAGAGTTCGACGATCAGCTCCCCAGGAAAGATGAGCAAGGGTTTTAAGAAGGTTTAGCCGGCTGTGACAAGTTGCCTTCAGAGAGGTAATATGAGGTTTCCAGGATAACCTACAAAGAGAAGGCCTAGAAACCTGACTATCACGTTCAGGGATACGGGAGCCATAGAGATACAAAGGATGATCAGAGATGACAGAGCATATAGTGAAAGTAATTTGACGAGTTTTGGTACTGGAAAATTTAAACCCATGCGTGGTGGCCCAAGTGGAAACAAGGTCGACAGCATGTTGGAGAGAAACTGCAATGAGATGACAGTCGGCGCCTGCACAAGCAATAGTGAAGTCATCAACATACAGTGATGACCAAATATTGGGTGGAAGAACAGAGGCCAAATTATTTATAGCTAGGAGAAAGTATTGTGCTCAGAACACATCCCTGAGGGACACTTTCAGCTTGGACGAAGTCCGGGGAAAGCACATTATTGACTCGAACACGGAAGTGTCTGTCAGTTAAAAAGTTCTTAAGGAAGGATGGCAGATTGCCTCGCAGGCCTAAGGAGTGAGCTTGGGCCAAAATATTATACCTCCAGGTTGTGTCATATGCCTTCTCAAGATCAAAAAATATTGCAAAAACTGAGTGATTATTCGCAAAGGCATTACGAACATACGTATCTAAGCGTAGAAAGGGGTCTATGGTAGAACGACCCTTACGAAAGCCATATTGACTAGCGGAGAGACTGGCGTGTGTCTCTAAATACCACATTAAACGTCGATTTATCAGACGTTCCATCACTTTGCAAACTGCACTAGTAAGAGCGATGGGACGATAGTGGGAGGCATCATGTCCTGTAGTACCCGCCTTGCGGAAAGGGAGAACAATGGCAGATTTCCACAGCTGTGGAAGAACTCCTTGTGCCCAAATAAGATTGAAGAGGTGTAAGAGGACTACAAGGGCTGACTGATGTAAATGTTGCAACATACGAATATGAATGTCATCAGGTCCTGCTGCCGATGATCCGCAAGCTGAGTGTGTTGCCTCCAGTTCCTGAAGTGTATAAGGCACATTATACTGTTCTTCTCTGAGAGAAGAAGTCCAAGGGTACTAACTCTCTGGCAGACTTTGAGGAAAGAAACGAGGGGCATAGATGAAGCCCCCGGGAAATATGGACCAGATAAGTGCCAATTTCAATGGCAACGTCAAGAGGGTTTGCTACATCAATACCGGCGACCCGTAGAACAGGAGCCGGGTCAGGAGAGTATTTACCACTCAATTTCCTCACTTTTTTCCAGACTGCACTCATAGAGGAAGCAGAGGTGATGGTGGAAACATAGTCTCGCCAGCAAGTGCGTTTAGCATCACGAATGACACGGCGAGCGATCGCACGCTTCTGCTTAAAATCAAGAAGTCTCTCATTGGTTCTATTGTATCGGTACCTGCCCCATGCAGCGCCTTTCAAACGTACTGCACGAGCACAAGCAGGAGACCACAAAGGCACACACTTCTGAGAATGCCTGCCTGAGGATTGGGGTATAGAAAGAGAAGCTGCGGTATAAACTGACATCGAGAAGAGGTGTAGGAGCTCATCAATGGAGGATGAAGAAGGAACCTCACTAAAAGCAGTGAGTTGCGAGTAAAGGTCCCAATTTGCCCGATCAAATTGCCAGCGAGGGCTACGGAAAGGTGGTGAATATGAAGGAGAAGTAAGAATGATTGGAAAATGATCGCTGTCATGTAAGTCCGGTAGAACAGACCAGGTGAAGTCTAGTGCAGTGGAGGAAGAGCAGACTGATAGATCGATGCAAGATAGAATATGAGTACGAAGATCAAAATGGGTGGGAGTACCCATATTTAAAACATGGAGGGGTTGAGAGGCGAGAAAAGCCTCCAACTGGATGCCACGTGAGTCACAATGATACCCCCCCAGAGGAAATGGTGGGCATTAAAATCACCAAGTAACAGAAGTGGTGGTGGTAAGGATGAAACTAGAAAGGCAAAATCTGGGATAGAAAATGCTCGAAAGGAGAGATATAAAGAACATATTGTAAACCACTTATTCAAGTGGATACGGGCTGCAGTGTAATGCAGCGAGGTGTAGACAAATAGTTGACAGTACGGAATATCATTGCGTAGAAGAAGGGCACTTTCATTAAAGGTCCCATCTGAGAAAGGATCCGAAGAATACAATAAATTATAGCCTGAGATAGGTTGGAAAACAGCTAAGTGTAATTTTGGTTCTTGTAAGCAAGCACCAACAGGGGAAAACCTGGAAAGCAACATCTGAAGCTCACCCCGAGTACCCCTGAGGCCATGGATATTCCACTGTAAATAGGCCATGATTGGCAATGAAGAAAATACCAAGAATCCGTAGGGAAGGGCACCTACGGACTAGAGGGGATAGAAAAGTCAATGTGTGGTGGCATTGGAAGACGTTCAAGCAGTGAAGGAATGGAGAGCTGTGAAGATGGAGGAGAGGGAAGAGAAGGAACAGGAGGTGAATCAGTGTCCATTGAAGGTTTAGTCTCTGCACTATATTCTGAAATGGCTTAAAGTGTTTCTGAATTCAAAGATGTATGGGAGACCATATTGGAGGTAGGAGGAGGAGGGTGAGTAAAGACTGGGACAGTAATGGACTGTACCAAAGTAGAGGGGGACGAAAGAGTGTAGGGGACTGGAGATGAAGTGTAGGGGAGGGACATAAGAGGCAGAAACCTGGGAGGTGGCAGAAGAGGGAGAAACTTGGGAGGGGACGGGGGTGGAAGGCATAGTATGAGGACGGTGAACCTCCACAGTTGTAATAGAGCCAGAGAGGGGAATAACTAGGCAGAGAGACTGGAAAGGTAAAGTGTGGAGGTGGAAGAAGGGAAGGAAGGGGCAAAGAAGATTTGAGCAATGTGGATTTTTTGGACTTCTGAGAAGTAGAGGGGCGATTGGTATAAGGAGTCGTACGAGGTCTTGTGAGGAAGGACGCAAAGATGTGAGAACAGGCGGAGTTGTAGTCGGGACATCAGAGCCAAGGACAGCAAAAGGATTAGTTGCCGGAGTGGCTATGGGAGGGGTAACAACAGAGGAGGCTGCAGAAGATGGGATCCCAGAAGTGGGGGGATGTTTTGAAACACGAGAATAAGAAACACAGGGTAGTCTTCCTTGGAGGCAGAGATGAGTAACTGCCATAGCATAAGGGAGACCTTCTGTCTCTTTGAGGCAGTGGATTTCACGCTCATTTAAGTAGACCTGGCAATGGCGGGAGTACGAAGGGTGAGCTTCATTACAATTAAGGCAAGATGGAAATTGACTGCAAGATATATTAGAATTGTCGTCGGCACAACAGACTGGGCATTCGGCTATAGATCTGCAATATTTCGCTGGGTGACCAAAACGCCAGCAATTTCTACACTGTTGCAGTGCAGGAATCACCTTTCGAACTTGTAACCTATGTCCCGCGACATAAACAGAGGGTGGGAGTTCTCGGCTGTCGAAAGTTAATCGACCCACATTGCACGGGTAACATCTCCGCCCACGGGCAGGAAGGACATAAATGTCGACTTTGAGGATTGGGAGATCCTGGAGTTCCAGCTGTTCATGTCATTGCCACATGACTGGAAATTCTGTTGGACTATGGTATGGGGCAGAATGACAGTACCACTACAAGAATTGAGAGAATGTTGTTTTTCAATAGTGATAGGAGTAGTATCGATATACGAAAGGAGAGAAAGATCACGAGCTTGGGTATCATTCTGGACAGTGACGATGCGCCTACCACTCTGGAGAGCATGAAATGAAATATCTCTACCAACATGACGCAGGAGCGCTTTGCCAATACTATGGTCAGAAAGATAGGCAGAAGAAGAAGTCGGTCTTAAAGTAAAGAATTTAGTCCATTGTGTGGTCCGAAACTGAGCGTGGAGAGGGAATGCATGACGTGTCGGTCTTTTCCGAGTAGAATGGGAAGGTAACGAAGGAACATCATCAGGAGATTGACGTTGGCGTTTAGGAGTAGGACCGGAGTTGGTCCGTCGTGAAACGGGCTGGTGATTCGAAAATTGCCGTACCGTAGAGGGAGAGGCCGGAAGCATAGTCCAAGGAGAGCGGAGGTCAGACAAATCGAAGGGGGTTAGTCGAAGCCCTGGTACCTGAAGCGGGTGAGGAAACAGCACCAGCAAGAGGTACAAGGGCATCAGGAGTGTCCGAAGTGGTCTAAAAACAAGGCAGGGTCAGAATGGGGTGCGGTATCAAGAAGGGGCCCTGGGGTAGTGGGTTCATAGATTGGGTCCTCCATGGTTAGGTTACTCCTTTGCTTTTTGTTTTTAAGAAAAAAAAGAAAGAAGAAAATAAAAATAAAAAAAAAAGAATAAAAAAGGGGGGAGCGGGGAGGAATAGTTCCCAGGAGGAATGAAAGGGCCGGAAATCTCCCTCCGCGCCCAAAAGGACCTCAGCACCGCTAGTAGTGCAGATGCAGCATGGAACCCATGCCATACCCTACCCTTCATGCCAGTAAACCAGCAATCCGGGATAGCAACCTCACATCTGCCGAGCTACCTCGGTGGACAAAAGAGAGGGCAGCCGGATATCTGCCACAAAGCATACCTCCTTCGGCCACCACCCCTGGAATCTGAAAGGTGGCTTCCAGAGATACACCCATCGCCCGAAAGATACCCAAAGCTACACTCCGGGATACCGGAGAGGGATCGGGACATCCCCAGGCGATCCAGATTTCACGTCAAACTACACCACCGCCAAGAACCTCAACGGAATGGGATGGATCCTGGTATCCTTTCCCCTACCAAGGAACTAGCGTGCCTGTGGGAGAAATCCCAAAGGCCAGAAAGAGGAAGAGCAAAAGGGAGGGGTGGGGAGGAGGAGGAGGAGGAAAGGAAAAAGGGGAGGATGGGATAGGGAAGGGGGGATTGGGGGGTAATTAGGTTCGGTCTGAGGAAGGAGACCGACAGGTCTAATTCCTCAGACCAAGATCCTCTTCACCACAACAAGGAGCCCCCCTTGAAGAGGATAGCATAGGGGAGACCTTCTGCTTCTTTGAGGCAACGGATTTCACGCTCATTTAAGTAGACCTGGCAACAGCGAGAATACGAAGGGAAGTCGATGGCAAGACGTATTAGAATGGTCATCGGCACCACAGACTGGGCATTCAGCTATAGATCTGCAATATTTCGCTGGGTGACCAAAACGCTAGCAATTTCTACACTGTTGCGGTGTAGGGATCACCTTTCGAACTTGTAACCGATGTCCTGCGACAAACTGAGGACGGGAGTTCGCGGCTGTTGAAAGTTAATCGAGCCTCAAAGTGTCTACTTTGAGGATTGGGAGATCCTGGAGTTCCAGCTGTTCAAGAATGTCATTGCCACATGTCTGGAAATTGTTGGACTATGGTATGAGGCAGAATGACAGTACTACTACAAGAATTGAGAGAATGATGTTTTTCAATAGTGATAGGAGTAGTATCGATATGCGAAAGGAGAGAAAGATCATGAGCTTGGGTAGCATTCTGGACAGTGACGATGCACATACCGCTCTTGAGAGCACGAAATGAAATATCTCTACCAACATGGCGTAGGAGCTCTTTGCCAATACTATGGTCGGAAAGATAGGCAGAAGTAGAAGTCGATTTTAAAGTAAAGAATTTAGTCCATTGTGTGATCCAAAACTGAGTGTGGAGAGGGAGTGCATGACGTGTCAGTCTTTTCTGAGTAGAATGGGAAGATAACGAAGTAACATCATCAGATTATTGTTGGCGTTTAGAAGTGGGACCAGAGATGGTCCGACGTGGGACGGGCTGGCGATTCGAAAATTGCCGCACCGTAGAGGGAGAGGCTGGAAGCACAGTCAAAGGAAAGTGATCAGACAAATCGAAGGAGTCAGTCAAAACCCCAGCACCTGAAGTGGGTGACGAAACAGCACCAGCAAGAGGTACAGGGGCCTTAGGAGTGTCCAAAGAGTGGTCAAAAGACGAGGCGAGGTCAGAATGGGGTGCGGTAACAAGAAGGGGCCCGGGGGTAGTGGAGTCACGGATTGGGAACTCCATGGTTCGGTTACTTCTTTCTTTTTGTTTTTAAAAAAAAGAAAGAAAAAAAGAAAAAAAGAATAAAAAAAGGGGGGACTGGGGAGGGATAGTTCCTAGGAGGAATAAAAGGGCCAGAAATCTCCCTCCGTGCCCAAAAGGACCTCAGCACCGCAAGTAGCGCAGATATAGCATGTAACCCATGGCATACCCTACCCTCCATGCCAGTAAACCAGCAATTCGGGATAGCAACCTCACATCTGCCGAGCTACCTCGGTTGAGAAGAGAGAGGGCGGCCGGATATCTGCCACAAAGCATACCTCCTTCGGCCACCATCCCCGGAATCTAAAAGGTGGCTTCCAGAGATACACCAATCGCCCAAAAGACACCCAAAGCCACCCTCCGGGATACCGGAGAGGGATCGGGACATCCCCAGGCCATCAAGATTCCATGGCCAACTAAGCCACCTCCAAGAACCTCAATGGAATGGGATGGACCCTGGTACCCTTTCCCCAACCTAGGAACTAGTGTGCCTGTGGGGAAAAATCCCAAAAGCCAAAAAGAGGAAGGGCAAAAGGGAGGGGTGGGGAGGAGGAGGAGGAAAGGAAAAAGGGGAGGATAGGATAGGGAAGGGGGGATTGGGGGGTAATTAGGTTCGGTCTGAGGAAGACCAACAGGTCTAATTCCTCAGACCAAGAGCCTCTTCACCATGACAAGGAGCCCCCCCCCCCCCTTCAAGAGGTGGAGTAATGTAACTGGCCTACAATGGGAGTCAAAGTCAACAAAATCACCTATGTGTACATACCACTGACGCAGCAAAATTCAGGAGTGTGTAATTTCATCAAATTACGTACTTTTTTCTTTATTACCTTCAGAAAAAGATTCTCTACCATTTCATAAGAAAAATAAACTTTTAAATTCTTGACCCTGGCTGTCACTATGAGATTTGGCCTCTGGACCCTTTTCAAAGGGTTAAGATACATCAGTATTTAGAGTTTGAAGCTGATCAAAAGAAGCATCAACTAGTTATTACATGGGAAACAATTTGCTTTATTAAACTAGCAAATTGAAATTTTACTTCCCTGAAAAAACAGGGTAAAGAAACATAAAACCACATTTTATTCTTTTAATTGGTACAGTGAAAAAAGTACGATCCTAAATAAAAAAGGAAAAGCAATTATGGCGACGTCAGTGGTACTAAAAGGTTACACAGAAAACACCTAAATTTTACAAATAAAATTGTAAATGCAACAACTTAATATTGAAAAAAGATGAATGTTCTATACTGGTAAACAATTATTTACTTTTATTCCTTCACTAGGTCCAGTTTGTAAGCACTGAAGGAATCCTTGACATTGTTGAATATAAATTAAAAATTCACAAAAATAATTGAAGTAGCTGTTGTAAACAGGTGCCTGACAATCATTTCAATCTGCTTAACAATATTTGTTCAAGCAAACAAATGCTGTATAGGATTTCTAAAACCTGCTTGACAAATTCTACAGTACGTAAATTCAATAACAAATATTACATTACACATAATGAAAGTGAATACCCAAAACTTCTATGTTGTATTATATTCAGTAGTAGCCAATGTGTACTGGCAAAACTTCATGCCACAATTTCTAATTTATATACCCCAGGTACATGGAAAATGATAAAATGAGAGATTACCATGTAAACAAATCTATATTTTAATGTCTTATAAGGACGAAATACCTCCGCTCTTTTTATATGCATGTATATTCAGTATATGATTTGGATATAAAGACTAAAATATGAGCATGAAATGAAACTGCATTTTTAATGTCCTAAATGTTCATCAAAGCTAAATAAGGCTACATACAAAGTCTTTGGTAACTACAATATTAAGCTTCATGTTGAAAGTACAGGTAACAAGTTATGATCATTATACAGGTTGTATGACATGTAAAAGCTTTTTAAGTAGTTGTATAAATCAATTCTAATATAAACTAACTACACATTTAACTCTTTATATACTGTATAATGCTGCTTTGCCATTTAAAAACAAGAATTCTCCTTCTCAAGGTGCTCATCCAATTTAATTTTTTTACGAAGTACAAATATAAAAAAAATGTTATGCAATCTTTGGGTACACTTACGAAATCACTAACAATAAAACTATATTAGTGTTTACATTACACACAATGCTCAATAATTTACTTATTTATATACATCAAGTACTTGCTGCTGTCTATTTTCAATCATGAATTTATATTTCTGGGAATATATGCAGTATTTTCTTCTATCCTTTCTCTTCACTTCTTCCACAGCTCTTTCTTCATGACAGACTATGGAGAAAAAATTAAATCAGTCACACTCCTTAAATAAAAATAAATTTATCCCTACTTTAACCTTATGTTTCATGACCTCTTTCAAGCATAATTATTTTACATCAATGATTGGACATTCTTCTAAAAAAAGGTTAAATCCCCTTAGCAATGCAAATACATGATTTACAACTCTTAGCTGCATTCCAAAATGTACAAGCTTTTAACATCAAAGAAGTTATGATATTTAGTCAAGGTAGGCCAAACAGGAAAAAGGGTACAACCAAATTTTTCTATCCAGAGTGTGCTTTGAGGCTTACAAAGAGCTCTTCATCCAAGGAATTGGAGCTATCCTCCATTCCCTTTGATCAGACTTGATTCCTTCCCCCCACCTTTCAAATTTCCCATACACTGTATGACCCATACAGATTTAGTGCTTATTATAAATCATCATCTTTCAACAAACCAGTAGTATCCCACAGAGGCAGGGTGGCCCAAAGAGAAAAAAAAAAAAGTTTCTCTTTTTAAATTTAGTAATGTATACAGGAGAAGGGGTTACTAGCCCCTTGCTCCCAGCATTTCAGTCGTCTCATATGAAACACATGGCTTACGAAAGAAGAATTCTGTTCCACTCCCCCGTGGATAAGCAGAAATAAACAAGAACTATGAAGAAAATAGAAAACCCAGAGGGGTTTGTATATATATGCATGTACATGTATGTGTAGTATGACTTAAGTGTAAGCAGAAGTAGCAACACACCTGAAATCTTGCATATTTATGGCACAGAATAAAAGACACCAGCAATCTTACCATCTCGTAAAACAATTTCAAGTCTCCATTTCACACTCACTTGGCAGGACGGTAGTATCTCACTGGGTGGCTGCATCTACTAACCTACTATCTATAAAATCTTGAAAATCTTGTCATCCTAAAACAGCAAATCACATAACAATGTATACAAAAACTCTTCCTGCACACAATCTATACATCTGACTATCCCAATTGAGAATGTGCTTAAGGAGTAAAAAGAGAGCAAACAAGAGAATAAGAATTTTAAACAGTAAACTTTTCAGAAAATATTAAACATTTGGAGAGAGAAATAACATGGAAAATGATTTGAACAATGATAATCAAAAGGGAGGAGATAATTTCATGTATAGGGCAAAAAGGAAAGAATAGTAATGTTAGGTTGGAAAAAATTCTGAAGAAAAGTTTGGAGGCCGTGGGTAGGTTGAGATGTTGGATGCCAGTTGCTGCTAACAAGTATGGAAGATAGTTGGTACAGAGCAAACCTTTATTAAAGATGACATTTCACTGTGGGTACATGTTAATCATGTATGATGACTTAACATGACCTGATAAAGACCTATATAGAGCAAAACATTTAAAATTAAAATTTGATCTGCCATAAGACCGAAATACTGAAAACAGATTGGTACCAAACAACTGGAAAAAATGGATGGTCCCTCTGCATAAAAAAATAGAGAAGAAATTCTACAATTAGAAGGCCGAAGACTGTGAAGATGCATCATATCAATGCATGTTGTAAATATCACGAAGAGAATATGGAGCGAAGAAATGAGGTGGTGAAGAACATTTGGAAGGGATGGAATAATGTGCAACATACATAGATGGAAAACAATGAGGACAAGTCTGAAAGAAGTTTAAAGTGGTGGGGGACATGAAAATTCAGCTGCAATGTGTGAGCATCTTAGATCGAGGTTTGACAAGCGTTTAGTCAAAGCAAGGTCTAGATCAAAGTAAACCAGTTAATATTATGTGGTATGACAATTCTCTCTGGGAACAATGTGGGCAAATGTGGATCTTTTTTTGTGAAAAAACATACACATTACTCTCTCTCTCTCTGTGTGTGTGTGTGTGTGTGTGTGTGTGTGTGTGTGTGTGTGTGTGTGTGTGTGTGTGTGTGTGTGTGTGTGTGTGTGTGTGTGTGTGTGTGTGTGTGTGTGTGTGTGTGTGTGTGTGTGTGTGTGTGTGTGTGTGTGTGTGTGTGTGTGTGTGTGTGTGCGCGCGCGCGCGCGCGCGCACGTGCAAATTTTCATCTGAGCTGCCTCCTGGGGTTACCTCTGCTACAGCATTATTTGCTACATTCCTCCATTTTAGGTGCCTTAGGTTGAAATCCCCCAGGAGCAAGATATTTGGGGTAGGAGCTGGAAGATTTTCCAGACAGTAGTCTATTTTCAAAAGCTGCTCCAGGAATTTTTTGGAAGTTGCATCTGGAGGCTTGTATACAACCACAATGACCAGGTTTTGGTTCTCGATCTTTACTGTCAAAACTTCAACTACATCATTTGAAGCATTTAGTAGTTCTGAGCATATCGGCGACTCTGTGACGTATAGGCCAACCCCTCCCCTTTTGCTTGTTCATTCTGTCGCATCTGTATAGGTTATAGCCCGGGATCCATATTTCATTGCAAAGTGATCCTTTATGTGGGTCTCTGTGAAAACTGTGAACATTGCATTTGACTAAGCAGTCCATGGGTGAAAGGTGTTTTGTTCGTTGCTGGCTTTAGACCCTGTATACTCGCTAAGAAGAATGTCATCATATTGGTGGTTTGGGGCGTTTTTTTTTTTTTTTTTTGGGGGGGGGGGGGGGGGCACTAATATTTGTTGTTTTGGAGTGGGGGCCACTGACTGATTCCACTCCAGAAATGATTGGAGTTGGTGTAAGATTTCTGTCATTTCCTGCCAGCTGTTTTTCCTTCCTGGCACTAAAAAACCTCTCTCTGGAGTGGTTGTGGCTACTCACGTTTTCCCATGGTCTGTATATTCTGCATCTTGTTCCCTTTAGGTGGTGTGCCTGACAATAAAAGTTATAGCATTGTCGTTCCTGAACTCAAGAGTGACACAGCATTTTTTGGGGTGGTCAAAGTTGCATGCCCTATCTGTTTTTCCAGATATTCCATGACGGCAGATACCTAATGCATAGAATTTGCATAGGTCTGATTTCTGTTTGCCTTGGTTTTGCATTCCCTCCTGGTGCGTGTTTTTCTGTCTCTGTACTATCTTCAGCACTTGTACTAACAATGGTGCCTTCACACGTTTTTTTCTAGTATTTTATCTTCACTATTCCTTGGGGCATCCCCTTGTTTACTATCTCCAGTGGTATGGCTAGTTTTTAACATTGAGCTTTGCAGGTCCTTGTCTATACCCGTTTCCCCACTAGACCTCCTGTCTACCTCCGGGCCACCGACTTTCATTTCTGTATTCTTACAGTTACCGTCTACCAGGACAGTATCTGCTCTCAAAATCATCTCTCCATCTAATACTTTAAATGTATTATTTCAATATCTCACCACTTTGACTATGAGAGAATTCCACTTGAATCCTCATTTTTTTGTTTTTGATACTTGTTTCTTTTAAGATTGTATTCTCTTAAGCCCCTTGCCCCCAAAAAATATAATCAGAATCTTATCCACCTACTTTCACATTTACTCTTTCTATTCTCTTCATAGTCTGCAATATCAACTTGTACACAGTTTCATTAAGCAACTTCACAAATAATACCACTTCTGGCAACTGAATGCTTTCTAACCAGATGCTTCTCATATGATCGCAAAAACAATTAACAACCATAAGCTAAATATGATAAGAATTTAATAATTATACAGGGAACAAAATAAAATTACACTGGTTAATGGTTATCACTACTTACCGGCAGACTTTTGGTTATGTGATGCAATGAAGATTTGACTTGACACACTACTTCTTCCCGCCACGTCCCCTTCCTTTTACCTTTCCCCTTCGGCTACGTGGTGTGGAAACTACTGGAGCAGGTTCATCCTTCTCACCTGTCTCCTTTTCTTCTACACCTTTCATTTCTTTTTTTACAGTTTCTATCTCTTCTTTTTTGGATTTTACTTCTTTAACAGGTGTTGAAACTTTCTCAACTTTTGTAACAACTTCCTCAGTTTCCATTTCTTCTTCAACCTTTGCTTCTGCTTCTGTTTTTATTTCAACAGCATCCTCAAGCACTGGTAATACATCACTATAAACAAAGAGAACAATTTTGAATGTGACATTTATAAGCAGTCTAATAGGCTTTTATAAGAGAAAAAATGCACCAACAATGATAGCTAAAAGCCGTCACCTTTTGACCCTTAGCATTAGGATATTATCTAACAGGACAGACTAGGCTATGGAACTATTTACAAATAAGAAAACTGATGAAACAATAGATATAAAATCAGATAACAAAATGCATATACAGTGGAACCTCAAATATAGAACTTAATCCATTCCAGGAGTTAGTTCTAAATTCGAAAAGTCTGAAAAGTGAAGCAATATTTCCCATAAGAAATAATGGAAATACAATTAATCCGTTTCAGAAACCCAAAAATATTCACAAAAGAAAAAATATTAAAAAAAAAAAAAAATTATAGAGATTAATTATAGTTTTACATACACACAACAAATATAGTGTTCAATTATGTATTAATAAATTTAAATAAACATACAAAATAACATTTTACTTACCTTTATTGAAGATTGGTGATGGCATCTGGAAGATAGGGAGGGAGGGAGGGAGTTGGAGTTAGTGTTTGGAAGGAGAATCCCCCTCCATGAAGACCTCAGGTGTCAAAGCCCTCTCTGGGGTTACTTTCCTTCTCTGTCTTTTAATGACACTAGGACCAGCTTGAGAGTCACTGGACCCGTCTCACAAAGTAACTGTCCACAGTCGTCTGTCTCTGGTGCCTCTAAGATTTCCCTAAAATGGGACATGGTTCTGTCAGTGAACATGTTGCAAAGATGGCTTGTTTCAGCTTGCTCAGGGTGGTACTTCTCCACAAACATTTGGACATCATTCCACTTCTGCATTATTTCCTTCTTCACATCTATGGTGTTTCTCTCTTTACCACAGGGGTACCACTAGCAAGTTTCTTTGGGCCCATTGTAGCTTATTTCACAGTCCCACAAGCACTAAACACAATGAAATAATCGTAAAATGTTTGAATGAGAGCACAGGTTAGTGTTCACTCAAGCATCAACAAAACCAGACTGGCTCATGGCGCCTGCATGGGGACGCAGACAGAGCAGGCTGCCGGACAAGTTCAGTACCCGGCAGTTCGAAAATAGGGGCGAGTTCGATAATAGGGACACAGTTGCTTCGAAAAAAGGGTTCTATTTTCGAAGAGTTCGATAAGTGATCCATTCAAAATTCGAGGTTCCACTGTATGTAATTATTTACTTGAGTTTTCAGAAGATAATGAGCTCAGTAACTGGCCATGCCAGGCTTGGCATGACTAAGAACTGTCACATCTATTTGAATATCATTAAGGAGTTTAACCCTTAAACTGTCCAAGCAGATCTATGTTCACATGCGTAGTGCTGCAAAAGTAGTTTTCCTTTTTTTTTTTTTTACTTATTTTCAAATATATAAAAAAAAAAGATCAAAGTTTTTTTTATACTTTTTCAAATGTAAAAAAAGAAAAGAAGATCTACTTTTTTTACATACTTTCAAAAGTTGAAAAACGTAGATCTACGTTTGGACAGTTTAAGGGTTAACTGTCATTCTTCAGCTCATTCTACTGTGCTGAATACAGTTGTCGTAAGCAACTCTCTTCAACGTGCGGGTCATTTATGTGTTGTTCCAGTCACGGTCTTGTGCCTTCTTTTGTTATCTATGTCCTATATATTCTTTCTTTCAACGTACCAGCCGTATTCCGAGGTGGGGGTGGCTCAAAAGGAAAAACGAAAGTTTCTCCTTTCAAATTTAGTAATATATACAAGGGGTTACTAGCCCCTTGCTCCCGGCATTTTAGTCGCCTCTTACGACTCGCATGGCTTACGGAGGAAGAATTCTGTTCCATTTCCCCATGGAGATGTCCTATATATACCTATTATAAAGCTTAGTTCATAAATTATGCACAGTAAATGGAGAATTATCACTTTCCAATGATGGGAAGAACTTCATGGCTTCTCTTAATTATTATTATTATAATCAAGGGGAAGCGCTAAACCCGGAAGATTATACAGCGCCTGGGGGGGGGGGGGGATGTGGAAGGCATTCAGGCTTAATTCGGGGAACTGGAGCACAGATCCAATTCCCTAAATCAAGAGCCCCTCACCAACATCAAGGAACCTTCCTTGAGGGGTGGCTTCTCTTAAGCTTCGAAGAACTTCCACCATCACTACTCTTGCACTTTGAGGCCATTAAGTAAAATTAAGGGCTATTTTTGGGCCACGGTAAACTGCGGATACAAGGGTCCTACTACAATTCCCAATAATTTCTATCAATGCCATCTGTTTTTGTTGCATCCTTGGTAAATTGCAAGTCCTTATCTACTCATCTATTTCTTGTAATATTTTGAATGCAGTAATAATATCCTGTTCCTAGCTTGTGACATAAAACCTAGTTACTGCATTTTTTTTTTTTTTGTAATTATTCCTCTTAACTGTTTAACTAGGCAAGGGTTCCATACTTGTGTTCCATGCATGGCAAAAGTGTTTTTTAATGACTAATATTGATTCCAAAATTCTAATCATTTGCAAGTTGGTCTGTGCTGTTAATGTTATACTGACACACTTCAAGGACCAGATTTAGAGTAAAGGTTAATGCAAGTTTTTTTCTTTACTTGTTTCAGTAACATCCATCCCAGACAGCAACTGAGCGCATGTGCGCATGCACACACACATGCATGCACATGCACGCACATGCACACACACAGTTTAAACACATTTTTACATTTATTTCTTTAAGGGAAGGTAGCCCTGAATATTGCTTTATTTTTTATTCTCCAATGTCAAAATATTTGATGAAAAAGGGGCAAGCATATTACTTGGGAGAAAATATTTCCTTTTTATTTTTTGAGAGCGAATGATGCTATTTATCTGTAAAAGAATATGAAAACAGTTTTGTTCTACATTTCTTCTGTAGTTGCCCCTAGCTGTAAACACAAGATTCTCTAGAGGTAGTTGGTCAGAGTGTATGTCATACTACACAATCGGCAGACTCCATTATGTGCCTGTGGCTACCACACCTCACTTATATCAATTTCCTTCTTTATGGATATTTGTATTAAGTTTTTATATGTAGAGTGTTTCTTATATAATTCTGAAAAACATGCAATATCTATAATAATAAAATTGTCAATAATAGCATAAATATACAGCTTCATAGCACCCCGGAGTGACATACTGTATTTTACAATAAACAAGATGCTCTGGTGTCAAGGAAAAATTGTGCGTGCTAGTATGTTGGACATATCCTTGTCACCTGTGTACTAGAATGCTGGGCACAGCTTAACCCTTCCAGTGTCGCGACCTCTGCTCGCAAACTCGTTCTCAGGGTCGATTAAAAAAATATAAATAAAAATACTACTACTTTATCTTATGAAATTATAGAGAATCTTTTTCCAAAGGTAATGAAATCAAAAGTACAAAATTTGATGGAAATTCACAGAATTATGCTCTCGCAAATTTAGCAGTCTCGGCAATACAGCCTCTCCTCACTTAACGACTGAGTTCCGTTCCTAAGACCACGTCAGTAAACGAATTCGTTGCTAAGTGAGGAGCATACTATAATGGTAGAGAGTTTATGTCACCCATCTTTATTGTTTTAATGACACCTCTGCACCATTTATAACATTTCTGGTATATTTTTAAATGTTTATACAGTAGTATGCTGTATACTGAAATAAAGAGAAGAGAGGAAATCAGCTCTAATATACATTATCTAGGTATGCATACTGGTCAAAGAGCCCATCGTAAGTCCGAGGTGCTGGTAAAAGAGTACGTCGCTAAGTGAGGAGAGGCTGTATTTACACATCAGCAATTTCACCCACAAACCAAACGCATAGCGATTTCGCTAGTATTCCTTCAATTTTATCAATTGAGTACAAGAAACTGCCCATTTACTCATTTAAACTATCCAATAAAGTGATCAGAAATCAGTAATTTGGCTAATTTCTCACAATATTTAATAATTGCCAATTTGAAAATAGGGTTCAGAATAAACAATGGTCACATTCCTGGCACTAAACAAACATTCCCTCTGCTCTTTAGCCATGTCTCCAGGCTCCTTTTATATTACACTTGCTTTTTATTTTGAATTTTTATTCACACAAAAAATAGAAAATTTACTTTCATGCAGACTCCTGTATTATTGTAATAATGGTATAAATAATGTCAGTGGATTCCTAAATGTGTATTGGACTGGCCAACTGTATGTGTATTGTGTGTACTCTGGAATATTGGCAAAAATCAAACATTTCTGCTACTTTGAGCTCAATTTCAAGTGACTTTCATTCCTGAAACTAATTAGAATCATCTCTATTTCTGTAATATGTATTTCATTCTATCAAATGAGACCAAGAATACAACCATAAAAACCATACGAAAATACATCGCAAACTCGATGTTTTAAACCAAAAATGTGGTTGCAGTTTTCTCTCATTATGCACTGCATGCTGCAGAATTTTTTTTTTATATGGGCACACTTACTGCACAGACCCATTCTCTCATATCTAGGCCCAAATTTACCGCTCACAGCTTATCTGAGTGAGCCAAGCTCATGGCGTCATACTGCAGGACTGACACTGGCTTCAAAGCCACGATGCAACAGGACCAACACTGAAAGTCAGCAATTAATACCCCCATATCTGCCATCTAATTAATGTTTATTGTTAGATATGAAGGAGTAACCCTTGTGTTTCAGAGGACCTTATGTCAAAAAACAGAAAGTTATCAGTATCCCTCACAAAAGACTTGAGTATCAACAGTGATGTTTCTGCATTTTTTAACAAGTTGAACCATACCACGGGCGGGATTTGAACCTGCGGTCAGAGAGTCTCAAAACTCCAGACCGTCGCAACGGTCTGTGGGTTCAAATCCCGCCCGTGGTATGGTTTGTTTGCAATCGTGTCATTACGATTTCGTGAGTCATGTTTAACAAGTTGAATTGTTTTTATGAAGTAATTTACATGCAAAAGACCTAAGGTAGTGAGTACACATGTAGCAAATGTGGAGGCCTGATTAGACAAAAATAACACTCTGAAGTTTGTAACTTACCCATCATCCATTGCCTTGCACTTGGTTAATGATTCTTTTACTTCATCATCAACATCACTGTCCAGTAAGGCATCATCATCTTCCTCCAGCAATTCTAAGGTATCGCCCTAAAAATATAAACAAATTTTAAACACAAACATGAGGAATAAATTGTAATTATTACATTCAAAGTATAACACTAAACCTGTAAGAGTCATACTGCACCTGAGGAAATGGCAGGCATTCAGACTCGAGTCAAGGAATCGGAGCACAGATACTATTCCTTAGATGAAGAGCCCCTCACCAGCATCAAAGAAACTTCAAGGGGACAAGGAATAATTGACTCAAGGTAACTAATTTGAATATATAGCTACTGTACCTACATCTGAATGTGGTCATTACATCTCCACTAAGCCATGATCATGCTGATATGACCACTAATACAATACTGCTTCATTGTTACCCAACTTTCACTTCACTGATTCAGCTACATAAATGCTCATATGTCACTTTATAAGAATGATAAAGCCTTTCATGCAGGCAAAACATCTCTCAATGAAAAGTTCCTTGAAAAAAATAGAACCTTAGAAATGTGAAGATTATTATTCATATTTTTTTTTTTTAACAAGTTGGCCATCTCCCACCGAGGCACGGTGACCCAAAAAGAAAGAAAATCCCCAAAAAGAAAACACTTTCATCACCATTCAACACTTTCATCTCACTCATACATAATCACTGTTTTTGCAGAGGTCCTCAGAACACAACAGTTTAGAAGCATATACGTATAAAGATACACAACATATCCCTCCAAACTGCTAATATCCCGAACCCCTCCTTTAGAATGCAGGCATTGTACTTCCCATTTCCAGGACTCAAGTCTGGCTATATAAAAATAACTGGTTTCCCTGAATCCCTTCACTAAATATTACCCTGCTCACACTCCAACAGATCGTCAGGTCCCAAATACCATTCGTCTCCAGTCACTCCTATCGAACACGCTCATGCACGCCTGCTGGAAGTCCAAGCCCCTTGCCCACAAAACCTCCCTTACCCCTTCCTTCCAACCTTTTGGAGGATGGCCCCTACCCCACCTTCCTTTCCCTACAGATTTAAATGCTCTCCATGTCATTCTACTTTGATCCATTCTCTCTAAATGACCAAACCACCTCAACAAACTCTCTTCAGCCCTCTGACTAATACTTTTATTAACTCTACACCTTCACCTAATTTCCACACTCCAAATTTTCTTCATAATATTTACACCACACACTGCCCTTAGACAGGACATCTCCACTGCCTCCAACCGCCTCCTCGCTCCTGCATGCACAACCCAAGTTTCACACCCATATTAGTGTTGGTACTACTATACTTTCATACATTCCCTTCTTTGCCTCCATAGATAACGTTTTTCGTCTCCACATATACCTCAACACACCACTCACCTTTTTTCCCTCGTCAATTCTATGATTAACCTCATCCTTCATAAATCCATCCACCGACACGTCAACTCCCAAGTATCTGAAAACATTCACTTCTTCCATACTCCTCCTCTCCAATTTGATATCCAATTTATCTTTATCTAAATCATTTGATACCCTCATCAAATTACTCTTGTCTATGTTCACTTTCAACTTCCTACTTTCCTATCTCCAAAACACTAATACCTTTACTTTTACAACTTTTCTTTACCATTCACTAAATAATCACATTAATGTTAATGGTTTAAACTACATTTTGTGTATATAGAGTAACATATCTGGAGGTAGTAGGTTGGTAGACAGCAACCACCCAGGGAAGTACTACCGTCCTGCCAGATGACTGTGAAACAGAAACCTATAACTGTTTTGCATGATAGGATTGCTGGTGTCTTTTTCTGTCTCATAAACACGCTAGATAACAGGGATATCTTGCTACTCCTACTTACACTTTGGTCACACTTCACAGACACGCACATGCATATATATATATACATACAAATAGGTTTTTCTCCTTTTTCTAAATAGCTCTTGTTCTTCTTTATTTCTTCTATTGGCCATGGGGAAGTGGAAAAGAATCTTTCCTCCGTAAGCCATGCGTGTCGTATGAGGCGACTGAAATGCAGGGAGCAATGGGCTAGTAACCCCTTCTCCTGTAGACATTTACTAAAAAAGAGAAGAAGAAAAACTTTATAAAACTGGGATGCTTAACCCTTTGAGGGTCGACAGGCCCTCTCCGAAACTCGTTCTCAGGGTTGGCCAAATTTAAAAAAAAAAAAAAAATATTTTCTCTTATGAAAAGATAGAGAATCTTTTCCCGATCATAAAGACACCAAAAGTTTGAAATTTGATAGAAAACTTACGGAATTATGCTCTCGCAAAGTTAGCAGTCTCGGCGATGTTTACGCATCGGCGATTTTGCCCACTTTGAGCCCCATTTTCGGCCAATTTCACTGTACTAGTCGACAAAAAAAACAAATATTTCGCTAGAACTCCATTTTTTCTATCGAATGGGTGCAAGAAACCACCCATTTATGAAATTCAACTATCCAGTACAGTGGTCAGAATTTAGCAATTTTGCCAATTTCACACAAATTTCAAAAGATGCCAATTTCCGAATAGGGTCCAGAATAAACAAGAAAGACATTCCTGGCACTAAAATGACATTTCCTCTAGTCATTAGTCACGTCTCAAGGTCCCTCTTATGTTCTTTTGCTTTCCACTTTGAATTTTTATTCTCACAAAAAATATAAGATTTACTGTTATGCAGACTACTGCATTAGTGTAAAAAATGGTATAAATATTATTGGTGCACTTGTGAAAGAATATTAGACTCACCAGTTGATGTGTATTGCACGCTTGGCACGATTTGTTTACTTTTGAAGTTTGGTAAAAATCGAACATTTCTGCTACTTTGAGCTCAATTTCAAGGCACCTTTCTTTGTAAAACCAGTCAAAATCATCTCAATTTCTGTAATATGTCTTCCATTCTATAAAATGAGACCAAGAAAACTAGAATACAACAATAAATACCATACGAAAATACACTGCAAAGTCGCTGATTTATTCCAAAAAAATGGTCAAAGTTTTTTTTTTTCTCATTATGCACTGTGTGCTGCAGGATTTTTTTTAGACTGTGCACACTGACCACATAGACCCATTCTTTCATATGAAGGCCTACCAGCTTTCTCCCACTAGATTTGAGGCCGCTAGAATTTATGCGTACTAGTACGTCAAAAATCCCTACGCGTAAGACGTACTAGTACGACCAAAACCCTCAAAGGGTTAAATGTGCGTGGATGTAGTGCGGATGACAAGAAACAGATGATTGCTGATGTTATGAATGAAAAGAAGTTGGATGTCCTGGCCCTAAGCGAAACAAAGCTGAAGGGGGTAGGGGAGTTTCGGTGGGGGGAAATAAATGGGATTAAATCTGGAGTATCTGAGAGAGTTAGAGCAAAGGAAGGGGTAGCAGTAATGTTGAATGATCAGTTATGGAAGGAGAAAAGAGAATATAAATGTGTAAATTCAAGAATTATGTGGATTAAAGAAAAGGTTGGATGCGAAAAGTGGGTCATAATAAGCGTGTATGCACCTGGAGAAGAGAGGAATGTAGAGGAGAGAGAGAGATTTTGGGAGATGTTAAGTGAATGTATAGGAGCCTTTGAACCAAGTGAGAGAGTAATTGTGGTAGGGGACCTGAATGCTAAAGTAGGAGAAACTTTTAGAGAGGGTGTGGTAGGTAAGTTTGGGGTGCCAGGTGTAAATGATAATGGGAGCCCTTTGATTGAACTTTGTATAGAAAGGGGTTTAGTTATAGGTAATACATATTTTAAGAAAAAGAGGATAAATAAGTATACAAGATATGATGTAGGGCAAAATGACAGTAGTTTGTTGGATTATGTATTGGTAGATAAAAGACTGTTGAGTAGACTTCAGGATGTACATGTTTATAGAGGGGCCACAGATATATCAGATCACTTTCTAGTTGTAGCTACACAGAGTAAAAGGTAGATGGGATACAAGGAGAATAGAAGCATCAGGGAAGAGAGAGGTGAAGGTTTATAAACTAAAAGAGGAGGCAGTTGGGGTAAGATATAAACAGCTATTGGAGGATAGATGGGCTAATGAGAGCATAGGCAATGGGGTCGAAGAGGTATGGGGTAGGTTTAAAAATGTAGTGTTAGAGTTTTCAGCAGAAGTTTGTGGTTACAGGAAAGTGGGTGCAGGAGGGAAGAGGAGCGATTGGTGGAATGATGATGTAAAGGGAGAAAAAGTTAGCATATGAGAAGTTTTTACAAAGTAGAAGTGATGCAAGGAAGGAAGAGTATATGGAGAAAAAGAGAGAGGTTAAGAGAGTGGTGAAGCAATGTAAAAAGAGAGCAAATGAGAGAGTGGGTGAGATGTTATCAACAAATTTTGTTGAAAATAAGAAAAAGTTTTGGAGTGAGATTAACAAGTTAAGGAAGCCTAGAGAACAAATGGATTTGTCAGTTAAAAATAGGAGAGGAGAGTTATTAAATGGAGAGTTAGAGGTATTGGGAAGATAGAGGGAATATTTTGAGGAATTGTTAAATGTTGATGAAGATAGGGAAGCTGTGATTTCGTGTATAAGACAAGGAGGAATAACATCTTGTAGGAGTGAGGAAGAGCCAGTTGTGAGTGTGGGGGAAGTTCGTGAGGCAGTAGGTAAAATGAAAGGGGGTAAGGCAGCCGGGATTGATGGGATAAAGATAGAAATGTTAAAAGCAGGTGGGGATATAGTTTTGGAGTGGTTGGTGCAATTATTTAATAAATGTATGGAAGAGGGTAAGGTACCTAGGGATTGGCAGAGAGCATGCATAGTTCCTTTGTATAAAGGCAAAGGGGATAAAAGAGAGTGCAAAAATTATAGGGGGATAAGTCTGCTGAGTATACCTGGTAAAGTGTATGGTAGAGTTATTATTGAAAGAATTAAGAGTAAGACAGAGAATAGGATAGCAGATGAACAAGGAGGCTTTAGGAAAGGTAGGGGGTGTGTGGACCTGGTGTTTACAGTGAAACATATAAGTGAACAGTATTTAGATAAGGCTAAAGAGGTCTTTGTGGCATTTATGGATTTGGAAAAGGCATATGACAGGGTGGATAGGGGGGCAATGTGGCAGATGTTGCAAGTGTATGGTGTAGGAGGTAGGTTACTGAAAGCAGTGAAGAGTTTTTACGAGGATAGCGAGGCTCAAGTTAGAGTATGTAGGAAAGAGGGAAATTATTTCCCAGTAAAAGTAGGCCTTAGACAAGGATGTGTGATGTCACCGTGGTTGTTTAATATATTTATAGATGGGGTTGTAAGAGAAGTAAATGCGAGGGTCTTGGCAAGAGGCGTGGAGTTAAAAGATAAAGAATCACACACAAAGTGGGAGTTGTCACAGCTGCTCTTTGCTGATGACACTGTGCTCTTGGGAGATTCTGAAGAGAAGTTGCAGAGATTGGTGGATGAATTTGGTAGGGTGTGCAAGAGAAGAAAATTAAAGGTGAATACAGGAAAGAGTAAGGTTATGAGGATAACAAAAAGATTAGGTGATGAAAGATTGAATATCAGATTGGAGGGAGAGAGTATGGAGGAGGTGAATGTATTCAGATATTTGGGAGTGGACGTGTCAGCGGATGGGTCTATGAAAGATGAGGTGAATCATAGAATTGATGAGGGGAAAAGAGTGAGTGGTGCACTTAGGAGTCTGTGGAGACAAAGAACTTTGTCCTTGGAGGCAAAGAGGGGAATGTATGAGAGTATAGTTTTACCAACACTCTTATATGGGTGTGAAGCATGGGTGATGAATGTTGCAGCGAGGAGAAGGCTGGAGGCAGTGGAGATGTCATGTCTGAGGGCAATGTGTGGTGTGAATATAATGCAGAGAATTCGTAGTTTGGAAGTTAGGAGGAGGTGCGGGATTACCAAAACTGTTGTCCAGAGGGCTGAGGAAGGGTTGTTGAGGTGGTTCGGACATGTAGAGAGAATGGAGAGAAACAGAATGACTTCAAGAGTGTATCAGTCTGTAGTGGAAGGAAGGCGGGGTAGGGGTCGGCCTAGGAAAGGTTGGAGGAGAGAGGGGGTAAAGGAGGTTTTGTGTGCGAGGGGCTTGGACTTCCAGCAGGCATGTGTGAGCGTGTTTGATAGGAGTGAATGGAGACAAATGGTTTTTAATACTTGACGTGCTGTTGGAGTGTGAGCAAAGTAACATTTATGAAGGGGTTCAGGGAAACCGGCAGGCCGGACTCGAGTCCTGGAGATGGGAAGTACAGTGCCTGCACTCTGAAGGAGGGGTGTAAATGTTGCAGTTTAAAAACTGTAGTGTAGAGCACCCTTCTGGCAAGACAGTGATGGAGTGAATGATGGTGAAAGTTTTTCTTTTTCGGGCCACCCTGCCTTGGTGGGAATCTGCCAGTGTGATAAAAAAAAAAATATCTGGAGGTGGAGAGTAGTGCCTGCAGTCTGAAGAATGGGTGGAGATAATGCAATTTGGAAGGTTACTTGAATTGTGAACACTACATTCACCAATTCAATAGCTGTACTCGCTTATATGCAAGTACAGCTACTGAATGATAGTGAACACAGCACTTCCATTTTGTCACTTTACCTTGGAATACAGATGTGCAGTAAAAAATAAAATATCCAAAAAAGTAAATCTTTTTTATATATATCTTTTTCAACACATCAGCTGTTTCCCACCGAAGAAGGGTGATCCAAAAAGAAAGAAAAACTGTCGTATCTGAGAACCGAGGCGCTCAGATGCGACAGTTTAGAAGTCCCTCCAAACTGCCAATACCTCAAACACCTTCTTTAAAGTGCAGGCATTATACTTCCCATTTCCAGGATTCAAGAATCTCTTTATATTTATTAATTTAAATTTAGATCAAAATGTTGGGCACATAAGCAAAGAAAACAAAACAAGAGTACAGGGTGATCATCACTAATCTGGCATGTAAATGTTCATTATTTCTTGTTCATTTGTAAAACTGTTACTCTAGACCGTTTTAGCAGTTCACCTGTCAACTGAATTAACCTATCAATACACACACTAGCTGAAATTAGTGCCAGATTAGTGATGGAACAGGATCAATGATGACTTACCTATGTTACCACACTTTTCAAAATTTTCTTAATTGCTACCAACAGTGACAATACTGATGCACCATACACAACTTACAAAATTATATTTTAGAATTTTCTTATTAACACACCAGCCATTTCCCCACTGACTCAAAAAAAAAAAAAAAAAAAAAAAATGCTTTCACCATCACTCACTCCATTACTGTCTTGCCAAAAGCATGCTAACACTACTGTTAAAAAACTGCAACATATCAACGCCTCTCCTATAAAGCGCAAGCACTGTATTTCCTACCTCCAGGACTCAAGTCTGGCTAACCAGTTTCCCTGAATCCCTTCATAAATGTTACTTTCCTAATGCACTAACAGCACATCAATTCATAAAAAACATTTGCCTCCACTTTATCTAATACACTCATACACACTTGCTGAAAGTTTAAGCCCCTCACACACAAAACCTCCTTTGCCCCCTCCCTCCTACGATGACTCCTACCCCCCACTATAGATTTATACAGCCTCCAAGTCATTCTATTATGTTCCATCCTCTATAAATATCCAAACCATCTCAAACAATCCCTCCTCCTAATGTCCAAGCTATAGATTTTTTTGCATAATATCCACACCAAACATTGGCCTCAGACACAACACCTCCACTGCCTCCAGCCTTTTTGTTGAAACATTCACCACCCACGCTTCACACCCGTATAAAAGCACTGGTATCACTATACTCTCCTACATTCCTCTCTCTGCTTCCATGGATAATATTCTTTGCCTCCACAGAATCCTCAGTGCACCACTCACCTTTTTCCCTCATCAATTCTATGGTTAACCTCATCTTTCATAGACCCATCTGCTGACAAAGTCCACTCCCAAATATCTGTATACATTCACTTCCTCCACGCCCCCTCCCTCCAATCTGATATCCAAGCTTTCATTACCTAAATATTTTATCCTCATCACCTTACTCTTTCCTATGTTCACTTTTAATTTCCTTCTTTTACATACCCTACCAAATTCATCCACCAACTTCTGCAACTTCTCTTCAGTCTCCCAAAAGCACAGTGTCATCAGCAACAGTGACAACTCTCACTGTGATAGATTCTTTATCTTTTGATCCCACAGCTCTTGCCAACACCTGAACATTCACTTCTCTTACAACCCCATCATTAAAATATTTAACCACCATGGTGACATCATGCATTCCTGTCTAAAGGCCTACTTTTACTGAGCAATAATCTCCCTCTTTCCTACATACTCTAACCTAAACCTCATTATTAAGGTTGAAATATTACTTGTATACTTCATTATGCCAGGAAGTGGCCCAAAAATCACATGATCATCTGTTGTGGTCTGTAGAGTAATGTCATTTATTGTTACTATTTCCTGAGCCAAACTACTGTAGAAATAACTACCAATAACCACATCAATAGGGATGACACTGCACACAGTCTTAAGTTTTTTTTTATTTTGGTATAATGTATTTTGCAAGAACTTCTATGGGTGACGAAGCCAAATAAACACACAGCACAGGTAATGTTCTGAATATGAAAATTGTGCCAGTAACAATAACAATTGCCCTTGTGTTGCACTGTATGGCACTTTCAAGTGTATGACAAATCCTGAACTGTAACTGGATTCAAATAAATTTTCATTTTTGACACAGAGAAACTTATAATAATTTTCTTTTAACATACTGACTGTTTCCCCTTATAAAAGAAAAAAGGAAAAGCATCAACTTTCACCGATTCAATTGCTGTCTTCCCAGAAATTCACTGACATCACAGTTCAGATTGCCCTCCTCACCTCTCCTTCAGAGTGCAGGCACTGTACCTCCCACCTTCAAGGCTAGTCAGGCTAACCAGCTTCCCGAAATCTATTCATAAATGTTACCCTACTCACACCCTAAAAGTTAAAAACCATTTGCTTCACTCCAATCCAATGCTTTTGCACAAGTCTATTGGATATCCAAGCCCCTAGCACTTAAAACCTCCTTTACCCATTTCGCAACCTTTCCTGGGACAAACCTTACCCCTCCCTCCTAGATTTACATGTCCTTTTATCTTATTTTGATCTGTCCTCTCTAAGTGTCCACCTCAATAACCTTTCCTCCTATAACCTCCTTATTTTTTTTTTTTATTATCACACTGGCCGATTCCCACCAAGGCAGGGTGGCCCGAAAAAGAAAAACTTTCACCATCATTCACTCCATCACTGTCTTGCCAAAAGGGTGCTTTACACTACAGTTTTTAAACTGTAACATTAACACCCTTCCTTCAGAGTGCAGGCACTGTACTTCCCATCACCAGGACTCAAGTCCGGCCTGCCGGTTTCCCTGAACCTCTTCATAAATGTTACTTTGTTCACACTCCAACAGCACGTCAAGTATTAAAAACCATTTGTCTCCATTCACTCCTATCAAACACGCTCACGCATGCCTGCTGGAAGTCCAAGCCCCTCGCACACAAAACCTCCTTTACCCCCTCCCTCCAACCTTTCCTAGGCTGACCCCTACCCCGCCTTCCTTCCACTACAGACTGATACACTCTTGAAGTCACTGTTTCGCTCCATTCTCTCTACATGTCCGAACCACCTCAACAACCCTTCCTCAGCCCTCTGGACAACAGTTTTGGTAATCCCGCATCTCCTCCTAACTTCCAAACTACGAATTCTCTGCATTATATTCACACCACACATTGCCCTCAGACATGACATCTCCACTGCCTCCAGCCTTCTCCTCGCTGCAACATTCATCACCCATGCTTCACACCCATATAAGAGCGTTGGTAAAACTATACTCTCACACATTCCCCTCTTTGCCTCCAAGGACAAAGTTCTTTGTCTCCACAGACTCCTAAGTGCACCACTCACCCTTTTCCCCTCATCAATTCTATGATTCGCCTCATCTTTCATAGACCCATCCGCTGACATGTCCACTCCCAAATATCTGAATACATTCACCTCCTCCATACTCTCTCCCTCCAATCTGATATCCAATCTTTCATCACCTAATCTTTTTGTTATCCTCATAACCTTACTCTTTCCTGTATTCACTTTATGTAAAAGTATAATTATATTTTTTGTTGATTGCAACAGATGAAACAAAACTTGCTGGCCTTAATTTCCAAGTCACACCAATCCCACAACAATTGCATTCTACTACAGTGCTGTACTGCTGAACTCCCTCCCCTCTTATACCACATTCAATAAAACAAAATTAAGTTGCCAAAGATATCTGGAGGTATTTAGGGTATTTTGGGGCTGCTGAATTTGAAAATGGCAATAGGTTTTTCAAATTGGCTCTAGTTTGTGAGATATTGCACACCTATTCTTAATTAACAGGAAACTTCGCCATAACGCATGTATATGCATATGTAGTGACAATACAGATAGTTTTAATAAAAATTAATATTTTATTTTTAAATAATTTAATATTTAGTAAAAAGGAGTTGTATCAATAATGACCATGTGACAATATTGTAACCTTCATTTTGTTATTTTTTCCAGATAAACACGAGTTCACAAAAAGTCTGCTTAAACAATCCCAATGCATTTTTCTATATTTGTGGCAAACAGTCTTTGCAAAAACAAAGGAAAATCAGATTTTGTAACACAGGCTTATCTTCCTTATTTTGGAGTGGCGCTTGGAGAACAAGACAAATCTTGGGCTCCCAATATGGTTTCCAAAACCTGAGTAAAATGTTTACCACAGTGGAAAAAACAAGCAAAGGAAAAACATAGGTGTGCCTATGGTATGAAGAGAGCCGAAAAATCATCACAATGATTGTTATTTCTGTATGTTAAATGTGAAAGCTTCAATCAATACAAGAAAGTCAAGTGGGAATAGGAGTCCTGTGCCACACAGCTAAGACATTTCCATACCAGTGTTTACAATAATATCTGATCTTCTGTTGTCAGATGTTGAAGAAACTCAGGGTTTAGGATGTAACACAGGTGACAGCAGTGGAAGTGAATATGAAGTAAGCATTTCAACATCCAGCACTTCTCCCAAGAGGAATTCAATGATCTGATACATGACCTCGGTCTGTCAAAGTAAGCATCTGAACTTTTATCATCCAGACTAAAAAACAAGAACTGTCCACAACAAGACATTAAAGTAACAGTTTATCAGACAAGAGAGGCTGAACTCTTGCTACTTCAGCCAAGACGAAGAACTTGTATACTGCAATAACATCCCTGAACATCTTCGAATGGGACTTGAACAGTGACCAGGAGATTGGAAGCTGTTTATGGACAGCTCCATTAGAAGCTTGAAATGTTTTATTGCACAATGGTAACCAAAATGCATCTCTTCTAATTACTCACTCAGAAAAACTTAAGAATAAAAAAATATCAAAATAGTATTGCAGAAGCTTTGCTATCATGAGCACAAGATGTATATTTGTGTTGATCTGAAGATGGTAAACTTGCTTGGGCAAGTGGGACAGAAGGGCAAAGGCAGATCATTGAACAAAAGTGAAATGGTCTTCAAGAGAAAACATGACTGTAGGTGCAGCCAACATCATTAACAAGCCATTGGTTGACAGGAATAACATTCTGCTACCACTCCACATCAAGTTGGGCTAATGAAGCAGTTCATTAAGACCTTGGACAAAGATGGCAGTTGCTTCAAAAACATTTGTAAATCATTTCCTGGACTAAGTATGGAAAAACTGAAAGCTAGAATCTTTGATGGTCCTCAAATTTGAAAGCTTATCAAGGATTCTAATTTCACAAAAAGTGCAAATAGTGTTATAGTATGTGCATGGTGCTGTCATGTGTCAGTTGTCAGGAACTTCTTGGCCAATCACAGAGCAGACAATGAAGAAGAACTGGTGCAAAACATGCCGACAGGCTTTATGAACATACATTTGCACTTTCTCTAGTCACCTAGACAAATTTCCACAATCTCAATCTTGATGAGGTCAGTGAGGAACAAGGGAAGAGGGTCTATCAAGATATAAAGGTGATGGAGGAAAGGCATAGAGGGCAATAATTATTATTATATTATTATAATCAAAAAGAAGCGCTAAGCCACAAGGGTAGAGGTCAATAAGACGTGCACATAATGGCAGACTATTGCTGAAGCCTCCAAAGGACTGTGCTGATGACCAACATAGAAGAATATTCATAAAAACAACATATTAATATGCAGTAATTAGTGGTATTTGAATTATTTAGCTATGTTAATCTGTTATTATATAGAATGAAGTGCTAGTATGCATTACATGATTTGACTTTTGCACGATCTAAAAAATAATTTCAATGCTATTTGGAAGTTAGCCCCACCTGATCAATATACTTTTCACATCTTTTATGTTTCCTAGGTAGTAGGTTGGTAGACAGCAACCGCCCAGGGATGTACTACCATCCTGCCAAGTGAGTGTAAAACGAAAGCCTGTAATTGTTTTACATGATGGTAGGATTGCTGGTGTCCTTTTTTCTGTCTCAAACATGCAAGATTTCAGGTACGTCTTGCTACTTCTACTTACACTTAGGTCACACTACACATACATGTACAAGCATATATATGCACACACCCCTCTGGGTTTTCTGCTCTTTTCTTTCTAGTTCTTATTCTTATTTATTTCCTCTTATCTCCATGGGGAAGTGGAACAGAATTCTTCCTCCGTAAGCCATGTGTGTTGTAAGAGGCGACTAAAATGCCGGGAGCAAGGGGCTAGTAACCCCTTCTCCTGTATAAATTACTAAATTTAAAAAGAGAAACTTTTGTTTTTCTTTTTGGGCCACCCTGCCTTGGTGGGATATGGCTGGTTTGTTGAAAGACGATCTTTTATGTTTTTCAATGGGATAACAAATTTATGAAAAACTAGAGCCAATCAAGCAAAACTGATGACATTCAGAATCAGCACCACTAACTTACCCTAAAATAAGTGTAATATCACTGGCCAGAAAACAAATGTTGACCATTATTTATATATACCGGGCAACCATGAAGAACACACAGCAAAGTAATGTATATAAAAGAAGACCTCTCAAAATGATATCAGTAAGCTATATGATGGAGAAGGAACATACAAATGTTACCATACTAAAAAGAAATTAAGACAACTAAATATATAATCTTCCCTGAGGAATTTTAGATTCAAAGAAATGCAAGACTGCAATAACTTCAATAACAGCAAAGTAGGACTACAGATCAAAAAGCTCGAGGGTGTTTGTGCTTATACATCTCTCCACACAATGTAAGACTCAGCCTGAAATACAATAACAAAATACAGTGGACCCCCGATGTATTATGTCCCAAACCTACGTTAAAACCGACCTACAATGTTTTTCAGTGTAAAAATTTGACCCCGACGTACGTTGAAAAACTCTACCTACAGCATTCATCCGGTATGCATCCACATGTCTGTCTGCCTGAGCGCGCCTCAGCTGGCCTGCCTTCAGTTAGTGTGCCAATGTTTACAAGCCAGAGAGGTCGCTCCCAAGCATACATTCGGAATATTCTGTATTATTCCAGTGTTTTTAGTGCTTGTAACTGCTAAATAAGCAACCATGAGCCCAAAGAAAGCTTCTAGTGCCAACCCTGTGGTAAAAAGGGTGAGAAATATTATCAAAATACTATCGTACCACGGTCAGCTGCTGCTTCTCCTGCTGTAGCACCGCCAGCTGCTGCTGTAGCGCCGTCAGCTGCTGCTGTAGCGCCGTCAGCTGCTGCTGCTGTAGCACTGTCAGCTGCTGCTGCATCACCGTCAGCTGCTGCTGCAGCACCGTCAGCTGGTGCTGCTGCTGTAGCACCGTCAGCTGCTGCTGCTGCTGTAGCACCGTCAGCTGCTGCTGCTGCTGCTGTAGCACCATCAGCTGCTGCTGCTGCTGTAGCACTGTCAGCTGCTGCTGCTGTAGCACCATCAGCTGCTGCTGCTGTAGCACAGTCAATTGCTGCTGCTGCTGTAGCACCGTTGTTGGTGTGGCTTATCGAGAATACTGAGAAACAATTAACCCCAGAGGGTTAGCCACCCAGGATAACCCAAAAAAAGTCAGTGTGTCATTGAAGACTAACTTATTTCCATTGGGGTCCTTAATCTTGTTTCCCAGGATGCGACCCACATCAGTCAACTAACACCCAGGTGAACAGGAACTAGTGCTCATATTGGTGAATTTAAGGCCAGCAAAGGTTGGCTTGAAAGATTTAAGAATCGTAGTGGCATACACAGTGTGATAAGGCCTGTTCTGAAAGAAAATGCCAAACAGGACTTACATTACTCAGGAGAAAAAGACACTCCCAGGACACAGTGTCTCAACAGTCATTGCTGCATCTTCAATAAAGGTAAGTGTAATTTATTCTTCTTTTAGTAGAGTACAGTAGAAAATGTATTTCATGTGGTAACATTTTTTTTTCATACTTTTGAATGTCTTGCACGAATTAATTTGATTTCCATTATTTCTTATGGGGAAAATTAATTCAACCTACGATCATTTCATCTTACGATGGGCTCTCAGGAAAGGATTAATATAGTAGGTCAGGAGACCATTGTATGTAGATACTGCCAAGATACCAAACAAGAATAAGCGCTTGATTCAAGATAAACACTATACAGAAATATAAAATGGAGAACTGGAACCCCAAATAAGTTGAAATACATGAACAAGAACCCATAAAACATTTCACATTCAGCAAAAATAGAGAATAATGGCAGACAGTGCATGCATGAACTTTCTGCATCAATAGATGCCATAGTACATACCTAAACAGGTTTAGATCACCCTGATCATTGCCCACATACCAGACACCCAATGTGCTATAGCAGAAAAATTAGAAGCAATATTAATTGACACAAAAATCAATAAGTTAAGCAAACTTTGGCACTCCAGTTCATTTTCGATTTGAATTCATAGAGAATTCTTTTACCATGTGATAATAAGGCTAAGACATTTTTCAAGTGTATTAATTATAATGCATTTAATTTTTAAAGGTTGACAAACATTTAATAGTACAGTAGTACAAGTTGTTGTTCTTTCAACAAACCAGACGTATCCCACCGAGGTAGAGTGGCTCAGAAAAGAAAAACGAAAGTCTCTCTTTTAAACTTTAGTAATATATACAGGAGAAAGAGTTACTAACCCACTGCTCCCAGCATTTAGTAGCCTCTTACAACATGCACGACTTACGGAGGAAGAATTCTGTTCCACTTCCCCATGGAGACAAGAGGAAATAAACAAGAACAAGAACTATTAAGAAAATAGAGGAAAACCCACAGGGGTGTGTATATATACTTTCTTGTACATGTATGTGTAGTGTGACCTAAGTGTAAGTAAAAGCAGCAAGACGTACCTGAAATCTTGCATGTTTACAAGACAAAAAAGACACTGGAAATCCTTCCATTATGTAAAACAATTACAGGCTTCCCTTTTACACTCACTTGGTAGGCCAGTAGTACCTCCCTGGATGGTTGCTGTCTACCAACCTACTACCTAGTAGTAGTATAAGTTAGATCTAAAAAAAAATAAGGGGGTTATAAGAAAGTGAAGTCAAGCTTGTGAAAAATTAAACAACTAAATTATAAGTGCCTAAATGGTTAGAATTAAATAACAGGAGCCTGATCAACTCCTCTGCAAGCAAGGGGGATGTATGAAGTACACTAAATACAAACTACCAAAACTTGCAAAACAGATTACTCAACTTACCAATTTATCTGTCATACTGACAACACATTCATCCTCCTCCTGCTGCTGCTCCTCCTCCTCAGATTTCTTATTAGCAGCAGGTGTGTTTGTGTCCATTTCTTCTTCACCTTCATCTATTACTTCTTCATTCTCATCTTCCTCATCTTCACTGCTATCCTTTTCTGCAGATTCACCATCATTTGTTTCATTCTTATCATCTTGCACTATTTCTTGGTTGCTATCTTCTTGATTTTCTTTGTCAGCTTTCTTTTCCTGTAATGTCATAAAATCAAAGTAGTTTCTTGCTGACTACAGCTACAACACAGCACCAATCATCCTCTACCAACACCTCCAATGAATAAAGCTTTTAATTGTTTTTACTTATTTCCTTAACCGTTTATTTTTTATTCTGCCATCAACATTCCCACTTAAAACATGGGATGTTATTTATACACTGCTTAAGTGAAAAGTGTTAACTACATTTATTTTACTATCATTAGCCTTGGCTCAAGTACCTTTTTTTTTCTTAATATATGTTGTACTACTTCCCGGTAAAAGTAGGTCTTAGACAGGGATGTGTAATGTCACCATGGTTGTTTAATATATTTATAGATGGGGTTGTAAAGGAAGTAAATGCTAGGGTGTTTGGGAGAGGGGTGGGATTAAATTATGGGGAATCAAATTCAAAATGGGAATTGACACAGTTACTTTTTGCTGATGATACTGTGCTTATGGGAGATTCTAAAGAAAAATTGCAAAGGTTAGTGGATGAGTTTGGGAATGTGTGTAAAGGTAGAAAGTTGAAAGTGAACATAGAAAAGAGTAAGGTGATGAGGGTGTCAAATAATTTAGATAAAGAAAAATTGGATATCAAATTGGGGAGGAGGAGTATGGAAGAAGTGAATGTTTTCAGATACTTGGGAGTTGACGTGTCGGCGGATGGATTTATGAAGGATGAGGTTAATCATAGAATTGATGAGGGAAAAAAGGTGAGTGGTGCGTTGAGGTATATGTGGAGTCAAAAAACGTTATCTATGGAGGCAAAGAAGGGAATGTATGAAAGTATAGTAGTACCAACACTCTTATATGGGTGTGAAGCTTGGGTGGTAAATGTAGCAGCGAGGAGACGGTTGGAGGCAGTGGAGATGTCCTGTTTAAGGGCAATGTGTGGTGTAAATATTATGCAGAAAATTCGGAGTGTGGAAATTAGGAGAAGGTGTGGAGTTAATAAAAGTATTAGTCAGAGGGCAGAAGAGGGGTTGTTGAGGTGGTTTGGTCATTTAGAGAGAATGGATCAAAGTAGAATGACATGGAAAGCATATAAATCTATAGGGGAAGGAAGGCGGGGTAGGGGTCGTCCTCGAAAGGGTTGGAGAGAGGGGGTAAAGGAGGTTTTGTGGGTAAGGGGCTTGGACTTCCAGCAAGCATGCGTGAGCGTGTTAGATAGGAGTGAATGGAGACGAATGGTACTTGGGACCTGACGATCTGTTGGAGTGTGAGCAGGGTAATATTTAGTGAAGGGATTCAGGGAAACCGGTTATTTTCATATAGTCGGACTTGAGTCCTGGAAATGGGAAGTACAATGCCTGCACTTTAAAGGAGGGGTTTGGGATATTGGCAGTTTGGAGGGATATGTTGTGTATCTTTATATGTGTATGCTTCTAGACTGTTGTATTCTGAGCACCTCTGCAAAAACAGTGATAATGTGCGAGTGTGGTGAAAGTGTTGAATGATGATGAAAGTATTTTCTTTTGGGGGATTTTCTTTCTTTTTTGGGTCACCCTGCCTTGGTGGGAGATGGCCGACTTGTTGAAAAAAAAAAAAAAAAAAATGTAAAAGAATAACAAGGTAACTAAGTATGTCAGACTAGTAATTTCCTATCAACTGTAACTTAGTGAGAACCAAGAACACAACTACTAGAAAATTTCAATATACAAAATTTTATCAACTCTCTCTCTTCTGCACTCTTTTATCATTGTCCTCCCCCCCCCCCAAATAAAATATTCAATTACTGTCTTGCCAGAGGTGCTGACATTACAATTCAGATGACTTCAAACTGCAACATCCCCACCACTTCAAAGTAGTACGTACCCTGCCCACCCCTGAATCCCTTCATAAATGTTATCTAGCTTACACTCCAACAGCACATCCATTAAAAACCACTCACACAAACCTGTTAGATGCTCCAGCCCCAACACCAAGTTTAAAAAAAAACTTCCCTCCAATCAATTTTATACTTACACTCACCTAACTGACCATAAACATAAAATTCCTAATCTTAAGTTAGTCCTAAATTTGCCTGAAATACTCTGCCAATATAGAAGCTTTTGACTATAGAAACAGCGTATCAAGCCGAGATAAAACCATTCCCATTACAAAATTATACTAATTGTAATACTGTTATAATTTTTGTACTAACTCACTGTTATCAATCTTATTAATGATAAACTTTTTAATTATCTAACTTTTATACTATTATGCAATAATGAATATTAAAATTAATATTAACCTGTGTGAATACAGAATAGTCAGTAAGAATTAGGATTAGTCTGCCCAAAATGCCTAGACATGCTAGTGGCTTTCTTTGTAATTACTATCTTATGGTGGGAGACGGCCAACTTGTTGGAAAAAAAAAAAAAAGATTTAAACCACACATTGTAAGCTTTGCAAGGAAATAATTTTCATTTTTCATTTTCATTCCTGGGACAAACCCTACCCCTCTTACGTTCCACCCCCACCTATATACACCATTATCCTATTCCTTTCCATCCTCTGCCAATGCCTAAACTACCTCAATAACCCATCATTAGCCTTCTGTATTACATATGTGGTGAACCCCAATCTCCTGTTTACAATCTAAATTCTCTCCATAATATTCACACCACAGTGCTCTCAAACAGCATAACTTCAGTCTAACTTTCTCCTCTTAGTCCTTGAGTAGGAATGACTAAGCTTGCCTCAATATACTGGCCTCTCCTACATGCAAGCTGGTCCCTGAGCAGAAGTGCCTTTGTACGCTAATCCCTGTTCAAGAGTACATGCATATAATCCCTGTCATACTGGCCTCTGCTACAGACTGTGGCAGTTAGTATTCAAGCAGGAGTACGTGTATACCATTCCGGCATACTGGTCTCTGCTGTGGCCCATGCAAATCGGTACCTGAGCAGAAGCACACGAGCATGATTCCTGACTTGTTGTGCAAGTTAATCCCTGAGCAGTGCTATGTATGGTCCCTGACATACTTACCTCTGCTACAGACCATGCAAGTTGGTCCCTGGGCAGGACTATTAATGTAAGCAGAAGCCAGATATTCTGACAGCCTCTGTATCTTGCCCACACACCATGTTTATCCATGGCCCTGTTAGACTGCTACTGTTAATCCTCCTCCAATGTTTTTTAACTGTGTAGTACTACGGTGGTCCATTATTCTGGCAGCAATCTACCATAGTTGTACCTTCGATGAGTTCTCAATTTTTTGACTCCTGGAGCCTGGTCACGAGCCAAGCTAGTTTTTATCATCGAGTCTTTGCCTTGTCTGGTTAGACGTAAATCAAATTCAAGTTCAAATTTATATTTCTTTGCAAAATTTACAATCTCTGACTGACAAGTTATAAGGAGTCTATTTCCATGCATAGTTTACTATGTGTAATTACAATACTGATTTTCTAAGTGCAAAGAAAGCTACTATCATGCCAAGGCATGAAATTTTGTCACAACTCTCAAAACAGGCTCCTGTCATGTTGGGAGATGGAATGCTGGCCCGACAGGGTGTGTTTTGTGATAGAAATAACATACAAAATATTAAGAGGAATTGAATAGGGACAGGTTGCTTGAGAGGCAGAAAACAGGTAATCAGAGAGACAGCTTAAAGTGCAGGCATTGTGCTTCCCATTTCCAGCACTCAAGTCCAGCTATATAAAAGTACTGTAACTGGTTTCCCTGAATCCCTTCACTAAATATTACCCAGCTCACACTCCAACAGCTTGTCAGGTCCCAAAAACCATTTGTCTCCATTCACTCCTATCTAACATGCTCATGCACGCTTGCTGGAAGTCAAAGCCCCTCGCCCACAAAACCTCCTTTATCCCATCCCTTCAACCTTTTTGACGATGACCCCTACCCCGCCTTCCTTCCCCTACAGATTTATACGCTCTTCATGTCATTCTACTTTGATCCATTCTCTCTAAATGACAAAATCACCTCAACAACCCCTCTTCAGCCCTCTGACTAATACTTTTATTACCTCCACACCTCCTAATTTCCACACTCTGAATTTTCTGCATAATATTTACGCCGTACAATACCCTTAGACAGGACATCTCCACTGCCTCCTCACTGCAGCATTTACAGCCCAAGCTTCACACTCATACAAGAGTGTTGGTACCACTATACTTTTACACATTCTCTTCTTTGCCTCCATAGATAACGTTGTCTCCACATATAGCTCATCGCACCACTCGCCTTGTTTCCTTCATAAATTCTATGGTTAACCTCATCCTTCATAAACCATCCGCTGATACGTCAATTCCCAAATACCTGAAAACATTCACTTCATCCATACTCCCCCTCTCCAATATGATATCCAATTTTTCTTTATCTAAATCATTTGATACACTCATCACCTTACTCTAATCTATGTTCACTTTCAACTTTCTACCTTTACACACACTCCCAAACACATCCACTAACCTTTGCAATTTTTCTTTAAAATCTCCCATAAGCACAATATCAACAAAAAGTAACTGTGTCAACTCCCATTTTGCATTTGATTCCCCATAATTTAATCTCACCCCTCTCCCCAACACTCTAGCATTTACTTCTTTTACAACCCCATCAATAAATATAAAAAACAACCATGGTGACATTACACATCCCTGTCTAAGACCTACTTTTAAGGGAAAGTAGTTTCCCTCTCTTCTACGCACCCTAACCTGAGCCTCACTATCCTCATAAAAACTCTTCACGGCATTTAGTAACTTACCACCTATTCCATATACCTGCAACATCTACCTCACTGCTCCCCTATCCACTCTATCATATGCCTTTCCTAAATCCATGAATGCAATAAAAACTTCCCTACCTTTATCTAAATACTGTTCACATGTGTGTTTCAATGTGAACACCTGATTTACATATCCCTTACTCACTCTAAAGCTGCCTTGCTCATCCACAATCCTACTCTCTGTCTTACCTCTAATTCTTTCATTAATAACCCTATCATACACTTTTCCTGGTATACTCAGTAAATTTTTTTTTTTTCTCAAGTCGGCCGTCACCCTGCCTCAGTAAACTTATTCCCCTATAATTTTTGAAATCTCTTTTGGCCCCTTTCCCTTGATATAAAGGAATTACACATGTTCTCTGCCAATCCCTAGGCACCTTCCCTCTTTCATACATTTATTAAACAAAAATACCAACCACTCCAACACTATCCTCCCCTGCTTTTAACATTTCTGTCATGATACAGTGAATTCCAGCTGCTTTACCCACTTTCATTCTACATAATGCCTCCTGCCCCTCCCCCACACTCACATCCCGCTCTTCTTCACTCCTAAAGGATGTTACACCTCCTTGGCCAGCGCATGAAATTTCCGCTTCCCTTTCTTCATCAACATTTAAATGTTCTTCAAAATATTCCTGCCATCTACCCAATACCTCTAGCTCCCCATCTACTAACTCCCCTACTCTGTTTTTAACTGACAACTCCATTCATTCCCTAGGCTTTCTTATCTCACTCCAAATTTTTTTTCTTATTTTCATTAAAATTTCTTGACAGTGCCTATCCCACTCTATCATCTGCTCTCCTTTTGCACTCTCTCACCACTCTCCTCATCTTTCTTTTACTCTCCATATACTCTGCTCTTCTTATAATACTTTTTTTTTTTTTTTTTTTTTATTATCACACCGGCCGATTCCCACCAAGGCAGGGTGGCCCGAAAAAGAAAAACTTTCACCATCATTCACTCCATCACTGTCTTGCCAGAAGGGTGCTTTACACTACAGTTTTTAAACTGCAACATTAACACCCCTCCTTCAGAGTGCAGGCACTGTACTTCCCATCTCCAGGACTCAAGTCCGGCCTGCCGGTTTCCCTGAATCCCTTCATAAATGTTACTTTGCTCACACTCCAACAGCACGTCAAGTATTAAAAACCATTTGTCTCCATTCACTCCTATCAAACACGCTCACGCATGCCTGCTGGAAGTCCAAGCCCCTCGCACACAAAACCTCCTTTACCCCCTCCCTCCAACCCTTCCTAGGCCGACCCCTACCCCGCCTTCCTTCCACTACAGACTGATACACTCTTGAAGTCATTCTGTTTCGCTCCATTCTCTCTACATGTCCGAACCTCCCATAAGCTACATTTTTCTCTTTTATCACACCTTTTACTTCATCATTCCTCTTTCCTACTGCACCCACCCTCCTATAGCCACAAACACCTGCCCCACATTCTAATACTGCATTTTTAAAACTATTCCAACCCTCTTCAACCCCCCCACTACTCATGCTTGCACTAGCCCACCTTTCTGCCAATAGTTGCTTATATCTCACCCTAACTTCCTCCTCCCTTAGTTTATACACTTTCACCTCTCTTACTTCTTGTTGCCATCTTCCTTGCCCCATCTACTTCTTACTGTAACTGTAGCTGCAACTAAATAATGATCCGATATATCAGTTGCCCCTCTATAAACATATACATCCTGGAGCCTACCCATCAACCTTTTATCCACCAATACATAATCTAACAAACTACTTTCATTACGTGTTATATCATACCTTGTATATTTATTTACATTCTTTTTCATAAAATATGTATTACTTACTACCAAACTTCTTTCTACACACATCTATTATTTTTTAATATTTTTTTCTTTTCAAGTAACTTTTATGGCCTGTGAGACCAATATGAGGACTATTTTGTAAATATTTACCCTTTCTATACTACACAATAACTGCACAAACACTGTTGTCATTATATTGTTTACAAAACATGTTTACACCAATGTATTATATACACACACAGTCACAGGACATGTTTCTAGAAGTTCTGCAGCCCGTGGAAGTCTCTGAAACATGGTGTCATGCACAGTGGTGTTTTACACTCCTCACACATGTAACAAGTGTCTCTGCGTTGTTGTGGGCGTTTTTTTGTATGTGCACAGACAAAACACCTCTTCTGAGCCTTTTTCTTTGAAGCAGCAGCAGGCAATTTTGTTAGGAAGTGATCACCAGGCCTCAAATGAGAAGGTAGTTGTTGATAATTTGGTTGGCAGTTTTTTATTGCAGGCGTTGTTCCTTGGTACTTGAATATTATTTGTCTGATGACAGACAGACAAAATTTGCCAGATGGTCTTTTGTTTCTGGTCCTCATCTTATACATATAAGCATTGAGCATGGAAATGTTCAGAAGATGGAAAAATTGTTTTATGTACCACTTTAAACTCTTGCGAACACAATCAGCAAACCCAATCTGCATGTCACATTTGTCCACTGGACGCATATTGAGGGTGCAGTCCATCACAGCTGCAGGCTTTAGAATGGTTTCATTGGTCTCTCCATTCTGCCTGCCAGTGTCTGTCATTTCATTAGGGTGAACTGATGACAACAGTGTCACATCTCATTTGTCGTGCCACTGAAATGCCATGATGTCATTGGCAGCAAATGCCTGCACCTCACTTCTACGAGTGCCAGCGCCAGCGTGAACCTAGGCATATGCTTACAATTTGCATGCACTGTACCGCACACATCTGTCATGTTCACTCGCAAAAAATCACTGAGTAAGGGGTCTGTGTATCAGTTATCAGTGTATAATATATGCCCCTTACCAAGATATGGTTCCATCACTGTTCTAACCACAGCACCAGAGATGCCCAATAACTTCCTGGTATTCTGCAATGTATTACTTCCAGTGTACACAATAATATCCAATACAAGACCACTGTAGCAGTCACAAACCACAAACAACTTTATACCAAACCGTTTCCTCTTGCTTGGTATATACTGCTTGGACGACAGTCTACCTTTGAACACAATCCAAGACTCATCAATAACAAGCTTCCTGAAGGGATAAAAATACATACTGAATTCGTTTCAGATACACAAACACATTCCTAATCTTATATAACCTGTCGTTTCTGTCAGGCCTGGTTCTGTCTGAGAAGTGTAGCATATGCAATAGTAGCTCAAATCGATTCACTCGTATATCATGAAACCTGGGGTTGCAATCAGGCGGTCTGTCGACCAGTATGATTTGACACTGTGCTTATGCACATGTGGCATAAGCATTATTGTGGCAAAGAAAAGATGCATCTCAGCCACAGTTGTCTCTTTCCACTGGTGTAGGTGTGATTTTGGCAAAAGTATTGTTTGCCATGGTGTAATCGAAGTATCTGTTGCTTTCCCCGACAATAATTTCCATCAGGGGTTCGTCAAAGTATAACTCGAAACATTCTAGTTCAGTGGCATTGCTCCCAAGTGGACAAGATGGCCGTGTTCTACTTTGACTTTCATCAAACTGATGGGGATTGGGAACAAAACCGTCAGCTTCCGGCCAATCCCAGGTGCGGTCTGCTGGTGGGTAATGGATATTCATAGGTGGTTGTGGAAGTTGTGGTTGTGGAAGTTGTGGTTGTGGAGGGTGGTGTGGAGGGTGGTGTGGTGGGTGGGTGGGTGGGTGGGGGATGGTGGCCTTTGTTGTAGTTCAGTTGAGGCAGCGGCGTGGGTAGCAGCATGGCCCACTGTTGGTGCCTCACGGCTGGCACCACCACTACCACCACCAGACGCGTGCACATTTTCCATCCCAATTGCAATAATAGGATCTTCATTTTCACTATCTGTTCCTGTTGTACACCCACAGGATGTACTCCAAGATGCACTCCTTCCCCTTGGAATAGGACATGGCACACTACCAGAGCGCATATAGCGTCGTATATACTGACGCTTCACTGGAGAATATTCCACTTCACTCTCGTTACTGGAACTGTTTTCAAGAGCTTCGAGTTCATATTCACTATCACTATCATCACCAGTGCTCACATCCGAGTCATGGATATGGGAAAATATGAGTTTACTCTTTCGTTCTGGTACAACTGAACATGAACAAGACAGTCCAGTACCAGAGGTTGAAGGTTGAGGGTCATCTGGATTTTCCTCACTATAACTGGTATTATGGTCATTAGTTTCAGTCACAACCTCATCAAAACCTTGAAACTCATCTTCACTGACACTTCCATCTGTATTAGAACTGTCACTGGGGAACAAAAGTGTCCCAATTCGCCGAGGAGAGAGGCGTTTCTTACCGCAAGGCATGGTGAACAAGGTATACTAAAATGGCATTCCCACAACGCACCACTGGGTCTCCGAATTTTTTCCTACTGCGCACACTGACCACGCAGACCCATTCTCTAACATCTAGGCCTACCAGTCTTTTCCATCTTTATTTGAAGGTGCTAGAATTTATGCGTACTAGTACATGAATAACCTGAAAGGGTTAAAGGCTCTCCATTGTCATTTATCCCTGGCACCCCAAATTTACCTACTAGTCCCTCCAAAACATTTGTACCTACTTTAGCACTAAAATCCCCAACCACAAGTACTCTCACAACTGGTTCAAAACTTCCCATGCACTCACTCAACATTCCCCAAAATCGTTCTCTCTCCTCTACACTTCTGTCTTCTCCAGGTGCATAAACACTTACTGTAACCTACTTTTCACATACAACCCTTATTTTACTCCACATAATCCTTGAAATTATACATTTATATTCCCTCTTTTCCTGCCATAATTTATCCTTCAACATTATTGCTACTCCTTTAGCTCTATTTGAAACCCCTGACCTAATCCCATTTATTTCTCTCCACTGAAACTCTCCCACCCCCTTCAGCTTTGTTTCACTGAAAGCCAGGACATCCAGCTTCTTCTCATTCATAACATTAACAAACATCTCTTATTCGCACAACATCCACAATAACTATTTTATTATATACCTCTCATATCTGAACTATATGGGCTGAGACCGGTTCAGAAACACAGTTACTGGATATGTGAGGGGAAAATAAATGGGCATCTGTACTGTCATATCGCCACTGGCGACAGCATTGTAGGTTTAAAAAACGAGTCCAACGTTGTCTGGAAGTGGGACCAGACACTATGGGCTCGAATAACACCCTCCTGGGTTTCTGCGGCCATTTTAAGTTCGGTACCATGAACAATCATACCACTACCACGTTGTTGTAGGTACCACTTCATCACGCAATGATCAAGTTCCAAGCTCTATGGCTTCGCCATCACTTTCCTTCTGGCACTTTTTCCAGTTTTTGAGGCAGTAGAAAACATCCAAATGGCTGTTAAGATGTTTCGGTAATAATTTTAGAATTTTGCTGTTTCCCAGGGCCTGTTTGGATAGTGGCGAGGTTTGGATAATGGCAGGCCAGATATGCGAGGTATCACTGTATTTAGGTATGAATACTGGTCAGAGAGCCCATCTTAAGTCCGAGGTGTCGGTAAGTGAGGAGAGGCTATACAACATCAAATATGTTCAAGAGCAGAATTATGGCTGGACTCTCGCACACTTGACGAGTAGAAGTTAATAGAGTCAACTTGATGTTTTACCACTGTTGGACATACCCATGTCTTTAATTATACAACTTCAAAATTAATTATTTTCTGGAACAACTGGAATATTTTCAAGACCACTGTACTTGCTAATTTTTTCATACATTCAGTGAAGTTTTAAACAAATGCTAAATGAAAACTAACTTTTAATAAACCATCAACCTCACTCCTCATCACTATTAGCTATAAGGTGAACAAGAGTCTCAAGAACATCAAAGGCTTGGCTGTAGTTACACTTTTTTTTTTTTTTTTTTTGTAATACTGGCCATTTCCCACCAAGGCAGGATGATCCAAGGAAGAAACTTTTATCATTCAATCACTGTCTTACCAGAGGTGTGCCTACACTACAGTTAAAAAACTGCAACATCAACACTCCTCCTTCAGAGAGCAGGCATCGTACTTGTTATGCTTGTTATAAACCTAAATGTAATGATTATAAAAACATGGAAAAAAAAAAAAAAAAAAAAAAACAGCATTAAAATGGAGAACTTTCAGGAAAAAATAAAAGCTAATTCTGAAGAGTGACAATTTTTAGGAAAAGTTCCTTAAAGTGCAGCACTTGATTTATCAATAAGACTATTAATGGCATTAACTGAACTTACCTCCAATGACTTAAGGTGAGTAGCATATTTCTCATAATGTTGCAATGAAGAAAAATGGGCCAGAGTCTCACTTGGTGATTGTATCAATTTGTCTGAACATATTGTGCAGTAGAAATGAGATTTCTTTGTTATAAAATTTAAGCCTGAAAAACAAAATAACTGCATTTGGAGACTTTCTTCACCCAAAAAGTTGTTTGCACATAATAAAAATAATCTGTAGTACAATGAATCAATCTTCACCTATTAGTTCTACCCACCTAACCCAACAGTTGTGACCCTCCTTACTAATTTCTGCACAGTCAGGCCTCCTCCTCCTTGCCTCTGTCAGCAAGTCTTGCCTCTCAAACAGGAGGCCTGGTTGTCCAGTGAAGTTAACATAAGTGTTGTACAGCGCTTCTCATTAAAAAGCGATAAGTGAAAGACACCCAACTTAATTTAATGTCCAAAGAAATACCAAATTCTGGTACATTTGTCAATGAGACAAACAATTATACTGGCTTGGCAACTCAAATAAGGGACATCTCAGGATTCCTTATAGCTACTGGCAGCATCTCAGTGTCTTCTCGGCTTGTGTGTTGTCTGTGGTTCCCCTTAAACATGCGGTCATTAGCGGCGAGTCTAAACATTTTTGGTTACTAACTAGTGAGTGTGTGTGTGTGTGTGTGTGTCTGTGTGTGTCTGTGTCTGTGTCTGTGTGTGTCTGAGTGTGTGTGTGTGTGTGTCTGAGTGTGTGTGTGTGTGTCTGAGTGTGTGTGTGTGTGTGTGTGTGTGTGTGTGTGTGTGGTGTGTGTGTGTGTGTCTGTGTGTGTGTGTCTGTGTGTGTGTGTCTGTGTGTGTGTGTGTGTGTGTGTGTGTGTGTGTGTGTGTGTGTCTGTGTGTGTGTGTCTGTGTGTGTGTGTCTGTGTGTGTGTGTCTGTGTGTGTGTGTCTGTGTGTGTGTGTCTGTGTGTGTCTGTGTGTGTGTGTCTGTGTGTGTGTCTGTGTGTGTGTGTCTGTGTGTGTCTGTGTGTGTGTGTCTGTGTGTGTGTGTGTGTCTGTGTGTGTGTGTGTGTCTGTGTGTGTGTCTGTGTGTGTGTCTGTGTCTGTGGGTCTGAGTGTGTGTGTGTGTGTGTGTGTGTGTGTGTGTGTGTGTGTGTGTGTGTGTCTGTGTGTGTGTGTGTGTGTGTGTGTGTCTGTGTCTGTGTGTCTGTGTCTGTGTGTCTGTGTCTGTGTGTCTGTGTCTGTGTGTCTGTGTCTGTGTCTGTGTGTGTGTGTGTGTGTGTGTGTGTGTGTGTGTGTGTGTGTGTGTGTGTGTGTACGTACTCACCTAATTGTACTCGCCTAATTGTGGTTGCAGGGGTCGAGACTCAGCTCCTGGCCGAGCCTCTTCACTGATTGCTACTGGGTCCTCTCTCTCTCTGCTTCCTGAGCTTTGTCATACCTCTTCTTAAAACTATGTATGGTTCCTGCCTCCACTACTTCACTTGCTAGGCTATTCCACTTCCTGACAACTATGACTGAAGAAATACTTCCTAACGTCCCTGTGACTCGTCTGAGTCTTCAGCTTCCAGTTGTGACCCCTTGTCCCTGTGTCCCCTCTCTGGAACATCCTATCTCTGTCCACCTTGTCTATTACCCGCAGTATCTTGTATGTCGTTATCATGTCTCCCCTGACTCTTCTGTCCTCCAGTGTCGTCAGTCCGATTTCCCTTAACCTTTCCTCGTACGACATTCACTTGAGCTCTGGGACTAGCCTTGTTGCAAACCTTTGTACTTTCTCTAACTTCTTGACATGCTTGACCAGGTGTGGGTTCCAGACTGGTGCTGCATACTCCAGTATGGGCCTAACATACACAGTGTACAGTGTCTTGAACGATTCCTTATTAAGGTATCGGAACGCTATTCTCAGGTTTGCCAGGCGCCCGTATGCTGCAGCGGTTATTTGGTTGATGTGTGCCTCCAGTGATGTGCTAGGTGTTATGGTCACCCCAAGGTCTTTCTCCCTGAGTGAGGTCTGTAGTCTTTGTCCACCTAGCCTATACTCTGTCTGCGGTCTTCTTTGCCCCTCCCCAATTTTTACGATTTTGCATTTGGTTGGATTGAATTCGAGAAGCCAGTTACTGGACCACATGTCCAGCCTGTCCAGGTCTCTTTGCAGTCCTGCCTCATCCTCGTCCGATTTAATTCTTCTCATCAACTTCACGTCATCTGCGAACAGGGACACTTCAGAGACTGTTCCTTCCATCATGTCGTTCAATATCAAAAATAGCACTGGTCCTAGAACTGACCCCTGTGGGACCCCGCTCGTAACAGGTGCCCACTGTGATACCTCTTCACATACCATGACTCATTGCTGCCTCCCTGTCAGGTATTCCCTTATCCATTGCAGTGCCCTCCCTTTTACATGCGCCTGATCCTCCAGCTTCTGCACTAATCTCTTGTGGGGAACTGTGTCAAAAGCCTTCCTGCAGTCTAGGAAAACGCAATCTACCCACCCCTCTCTCTCGTGTCTTACTTCTGTTACCTTGTCATAAAACTCCAGGAGGTTTGTGATACAGGATTTGCCTTCCATGAACCCATGCTGGTTTTCATTTATAATCTTGTTCCTTTCCAGGTGTTCGACCACTCTCCTCCTGATAATCTTCTCCATGACTTTGCACACAATACATGTCAGAGACACAGATCTGTAGTTTAGTGCCTCGTTTCTGTTTCCTTTCTTAAATATGAGGACTACATTAGCTGTCTTCCATTTCTCAGGTAGTTGCCCAGTTTCAAGGGATGTGTTGAAGATTGTGGTTAGAGGAACGCACAGCATCTCTGCTCCTTCTCTAAGGACCCATGGGGAGATGTTGTCCGGTCCCATCGCCTTTGAGGTGTAAAGGTCACTTAAGAGCTTCTTCACCTCCTCCTCAGTTGTTCGTATGTCATCCAACACTTGTTGGTATATTCCCTCTTGATGTTCCCTTCTGTGCTGTCTTCCCACAGCCCTTCCTGTCTCTACTGTAAAAACTTCCTTAAATCTCCTGTTCAGCTCCTCACATACCTCCTGATCATTTCTTGTGAGTTCTCCACCTTCTGTCCTTAATCTGATCACCTGGTCTTTGACTGTTGTCTTCCTCCTGATGTGGCTATACAACAGTTTCGGGTCAGTCTTGATTCTCGATGCTATGTCATTTTCATACTGTCGCTGGGCCTCCTTCCTTACCTGTGCGTACTCATTCCTGGCTCTGCGACTGATCTCCCTATTTTCGTGTGTTCTCTGCCTTCTGTACTTTTTCCATTCTCTATTGCACTTTGTTTTTGCCTCCTTACACCGTCGGGTAAACCAGGGGCTCGTTCTGGTCTTCCCGTTGTTACTGTTGCCCTTGAGAATAAACCTTTCCACTGCCTCCTTGCATTTTGTTGTTACATATTCCATCATTTCATTTACTGGCTTTCCTGCCAGTTCTCTGTCCCACTGGACCTCCCACAGGAAGTTCTTCAACCCTATGTAGTCCCCTCTTTTATAGTCAGGCTTTTCCCGTTCAACTCCTGTTATTCTCTCCACTTGCAGCTCTATGTATTCAATGCACAGAACCACGTGGTCGCTAGCTCCTAGGGGACTCTCATACTTGATGTCCTCAATGTCTGAGCTGCCCAGGGTGAACACAAGGTCCAATCTTGCTGGTTCATCCTCCCCTCTCACTCTGGTAGTGTCCTTAACATGTTGGTACATGAGGTTTTCCAGCACCACGTCCAACATCCTGGCTCTCCATGTTTCGGGACCCCCATGTGGCTCCAGGTTTTCCCAGTCAATCTCCCTGTGGTTGAAATACCCCATAACCAGCAACTTTGCTCTGCTGGAGTGAGCTCTTCTTGCCACCTCAGCAAGTGTGTCCACCATTGCTCTGTTGCTCTCTTCATATTCATCTCTTGGCCTCCTGCAGTTCTGTGGTGGATTATACATCACTGCAATGACCACTGTGTTCCCCAGACTGAAGTGTACCTAGCCACTGTGTTCCCAGACTGAAGTGTACCTGCTATGTAGTCTCTTCCTCCCGTCTCATCTATGCCTTCCATTATCTCGAATTTCCATCTGTGTGTGTGTGTGTGTGTGTGTGTGTGTGTGTGTGTGTGTGTGGTGTGTGTGTGTGTGTGTGTGTGTGTGTGTGTGTGTGTGTGTGTGGTGTGAGTGTGTGTGTGTGTGGTGTGTGTGGTGTGTGGGTACGTGTGTGTGTGTGGTGTATGTGTGTGGTGTGTGTGTGTAGTGTGTGTGTGTGTGTGTGTGTGTGTGTGTGTGTGTGTGTGTGTGTGTGTGTGTGTGTGTGTGTGTGTGTGTGTGTGTGTGTGTGTGTGTGTGTGTGGTGTGTGTGTGTGTGGTGTGTGTGTGTGTGGTGTGTGTGTGTGTGGTGTGTGTGGTGTGTGTGGTGTGTGTGTGTGTGGTGTGTGTGGTGTGTGTGGTGTGTGTGTGTGGTGTGTGTGTGTGGTGTGTGTGTGGTGTGTGTGTGTGTGTGTGGTGTGTGTGTGTGGTGTGTGTGTGTGTGGTGTGTGTGTGGTGTGTGTGTGTGTGGTGTGTGTGTGTGTGGTGTGTGTGTGTGTGGTGTGTGTGTGTGTGGTGTGTGTGGTGTGTGTGTGTGGTGTGTGTGTGTGGTGTGTGTGTGGTGTGTGTGTGTGGTGTGTGTGTGTGGTGTGTGTGTGTGTGGTGTGTGTGTGGTGTGTGTGTGTGGTGTGTGTGTGTGGTGTGTGTGCGGTGTGTGTGTGGTGTGTGTGTGGTGTGTGTGTGTGGTGTGTGTGGTGTGTGTGTGTGGTGTGTGTGTGTGGTGTGTGTGTGGTGTGTGTGTGTGTGTGTGTGGTGTGTGTGTGGTGTGTGTGTGGTGTGTGTGTGGTGTGTGTGTGGTGTGTGTGGTGTGTGTGTGGTGTGTGTGTGGTGTGTGTGTGGTGTGTGTGTGGTGTGTGTGTGGTGTGTGTGTGGTGTGTGTGTGGTGTGTGTGTGGTGTGTGTGTGGTGTGTGTGTGGTGTGTGTGTGTGTGTGTGTGTGTGGTGTGTGTGTGTGGTGTGTGTGTGTGGTGTGTGTGTGGTGTGTGTGTGGTGTGTGTGTGGTGTGTGTGTGGTGTGTGTGTGGTGTGTGTGTGGTGTGTGTGTGGTGTGTGTGTGGTGTGTGTGTGGTGTGTGTGTGGTGTGTGTGTGGTGTGTGTGTGGTGTGTGTGTGGTGTGTGTGTGGTGTGTGGTGTGTGTTGTGTGTGGTGTGTGTGGTGTGTGTGTGTGTGTGTGTGTGTGTGTGTGTGTGTGTGTGTGTGTGTGTGTGTGTACTCACCTAGTTGAGGTTGCGGGGGTCGAGTCCGAGCTCCTGGCCCCGCCTCTTAACTGATCGCTACTAGGTCACTCTCCCTGAGCCGTGAGCTTTATCATACCTCTGCTTAAAGCTATGTATGGATCCTGCCTCCACTACATCACTTCCAAAACTATTCCACTTACTGACTACTCTGTGGCTGAAGAAATACTTCCTAACATCCCTGTGATTCATCTGTGTCTTCAGCTTCCAACTGTGTCCCCTTGTTACTGTGTCCAATCTCTGGAACATCCTGTCTTTGTCCACCTTGTCAATTCCTCTCAGTATTTTGTATGTCGTTATCATGTCCCCCCTATCTCTCCTGTCCTCCAGTGTCGTCAGGTTGATTTCCCTTAACCTCTCCTCGTAGGACATACCTCTTAGCTCTGGGACTAGTCTTGTTGCAAACCTTTGCACTTTCTCTAGTTTCTTTACGTGCTTGGCTAGGTGTGGGTTCCAAACTGGTGCCGCATACTCCAATATGGGCCTAACGTACACGGTGTACAGGGTCCTGAATGATTCCTTATTAAGATGTCGGAATGCTGTTCTGAGGTTTGCTAGGCGCCCATATGCTGCAGCAGTTATTCGGTTGATGTGCGCTTCAGGAGATGTGCCTGGTGTTATACTCACCCCAAGATCTTTTTCCTTGAGTGAGGTTTGTAGTCTCTGGCCCCCTAGACTGTACTCCATCTGCGGTCTTCTTTGCCCTTCCCCAATCTTCATGACTTTGCACTTGGTGGGATTGAACTCCAGGAGCCAATTGCTGGACCAGGTCTGCAGCCTGTCCAGATCCCTTTGTAGTTCTGCCTGGTCTTCGATCGAGTGAATTCTTCTCATCAACTTCACGTCATCTGCAAACAGGGACACCTCAGAGTCTATTCCTTCCATCATGTCGTTCACAAATACCAGAAACAGCACTGGTCCTAGGACTGACCCCTGTGGGACCCCGCTGGTCACAGGTGCCCACTCTGACACCTCTCCATGTACCATGACTCGCTGCTGTCTTCCTGTCAAGTATTCCCTGATCCATTGTAGTGCCTTCCCTGTTATCCCTGCTTGGTCCTCCAGTTTTTGCACTAATCTCTTGTGTAGAACCGTGTCAAATGCCTTCTTGCAGTCCAAGAAAATGCAATCCACCCACCCCTCTCTCTCTTGTCTAACTGCTGTCACCATGTCATAGAACTCCAGTAGGTTTGTGACACAGAATTTCCCGTCCCTGAAACCATGTTGGCTGCTGTTGATGAGATCATTCCTTTCTAGGTGTTCCACCACTCTTCTCCATGATTTTGCATACTATACATGTCAGTGACACTGGTCTATAGTTTAATGCTTCATGTCTGTCTCCTTTTTTAAAGATTGGGACTACATTTGCTGTCTTCCATGCCTCAGGCAATCTCCCTGTTTCGATAGATGTATTGAATATTGTTGTTAGGGGTACACATAGCGCCTCTGCTCCCTCTCTCAATACCCATGGGGAGATGTTATCTGGCCCCATTGCCTTTGAGGTATCTAGCTCACTCAGAAGCCTCTTCATTTCTTCCTCGGTTGTGTGCACTGTGTCCAGCACATGGTGGTGTGCCCCACCTCTCCGTCTTTCTGGAGCCCCTTCTGTCTCCTCTGTGAACACTTCTTTGAATCTCTTGTTGAGTTCCTCACATACTTCACGGTCATTTCTTGTTGTCTCTCCTCCTTCCTTCCTTAGCCTGATTACCTGGTCCTTGACTGTTGTTTTCCTCCTGATGTGGCTGTACAACAGTTTCGGGTCAGATTTGGCTTTCGTTGCTATGTCATTTTCATATTGTCTTTGGGCCTCCCTTCTTATCTGTGCATATTCGTTTCTGGCTCTATGACTGCTCTCCTTATTCTCCTGGGTCCTTTGCCTTCTATATTTCTTCCATTCCCTAGCACACTTGGTTTTTGCCTCCCTGCACCTTTGGGTAAACCATGGGCTCATCCTAGCTTTTTCATTATTCCTGTTACCCTTGGGTACAAACCTCTCCTCAGCCTCCTTGCATTTTGTTGCTACATATTCCATCATCTCATTAACTGGCTTCCCTGCCAGTTCTCTGTCCCACTGAACCCCGTTCAGGAAGTTCCTCATTCCTATGTAGTCCCCTTTCTTGTAGTTTGGCTTCATTCGTCCTGGCCTTCCTGCTTCTCCCTCCACTTGTAGCTCTACTGTGTATTCGAAGCTTAAAACCACATGGTCACTGGCCCAAAGGGGTGTGTGTGTGTGTGTGTGTGTGTGTGTGTGTGTGTGTGTGTGTGTGTGTGTGTGTGTGTGTGTGTGTGTGTGTGTGTGTGTGTGTGTGTGTCTGTGTGTCTGTGTGTGTGTGTGTGTGTGTGTGTGTGTGTGTGTGTGTGTGTGTGTGTGTGTGTGTGTGTGTGTGTGGCGTGTGTGGCGTGTGTGTGTGTGTGTGTGTGTGTGTGTGTGTGTGTGTGTGTGTGTGTGTGTGTGTGTGTGTGTGTCTGTGTCTGTGTGTGTGTCTGTGTGTGTGTGTGTGTCTGTGTGTGTGTGTCTGTGTGTGTGTGTGTGTCTGTGTGTGTGTGTGTGTCTGTGTGTGTGTGTGTCTGTGTGTGTGAGTCTGTGTGTGTGTGTGTGTCTGTGTGTGTGTGTGTCTGTGTGTGTGTGTGTGTCTGTGTGTGTGTGTGTGTGTGTGTCTGTGTCTGTGTGTGTCTGTCTGTGTGTGTCTGTGTGTGTCCGTGTGTGTCTGTGTACTCACCTAGTTGAGGTTGCGGGGGTCGAGTCCGAGCTCCTGGCCCCGCCTCTTCACTGATCGCTACTAGGTCACTCTCCCTGAGCCGTGAGCTTTATCATACCTCTGCTTAAAGCTATGTATGGATCCTGCCTCCACTACATCGCTTCCCAAACTATTCCACTTACTGACTACTCTGTGGCTGAAGAAATACTTCCTAACATCCCTGTGATTCATCTGTGTCTTCAGCTTCCAACTGTGTCCCCTTGTTACTGTGTCCAATCTCTGGAACATCCTGTCTTTGTCCACCTTGTCAATTCCTCTCAGTATTTTGTATGTCGTTATCATGTCCCCCCTATCTCTCCTGTCCTCCAGTGTCGTCAGGTTGATTTCCCTTAACCTCTCCTCGTAGGACATACCTCTTAGCTCTGGGACTAGTCTTGTTGCAAACCTTTGCACTTTCTCTAGTTTCTTCACGTGCTTGGCTAGGTGTGGGTTCCAAACTGGTGCCGCATACTCCAATATGGGCCTAACGTACACGGTGTACAGGGTCCTGAATGATTCCTTATTAAGATGTCGGAATGCTGTTCTGAGGTTTGCTAGGCGCCCATATGCTGCAGCAGTTATTTGGTTGATGTGCGCTTCAGGAGATGTGCCTGGTGTTATACTCACCCCAAGATCTTTTTCCTTGAGTGAGGTTTGTAGTCTCTGACCCCTAGACTGTACTCCGTCTGTGTGTGTGTGTGTGTGTGTGTGTGTGTGTGTGTGTGTGTGTGTGTGTGTGTGTGTGTCTGTGTGTGTGTCTGTGTGTGTGTGTGTGTGTGTGTGTGTGTGTGTGTGTGTGTGTCTGTGTGTCTGTGTGTGTGTGTCTGTGTGTGTGTGTGTCTGTGTGTGTGTGTCTGTGTGTGTGTGTGTCTGTGTGTGTGTGTGTCTGTGTGTGTGTCTGTGTGTGTGTCTGTGTGTGTGTGTCTGTGTGTGTGTGTCTGTGTGTGTGTGTCTGTGTGTGTGTGTCTGTTCGTTTGTGTCTGTGTGTGTGTGTGTGTGTCTGTTCGTTTGTGTGTGTGTGTGTGTGTGTGTGTGTGTGTGTGTGTGTGTGTGTGTGTGTCTGTGTCTGTGTGTGTGTCTGTGTGTGTGTGTGTGTGTCTGTGTGTGTGTGTCTGTGTGTGTGTCTGTGTGTGTGTCTGTGTGTGTGTCTGTGTGTGTGTCTGTGTGTGTGTGTCTGTGTGTGTGTGTCTGTGTGTGTGTGTCTGTGTGTGTGTCTGTGTGTGTCTGTGTGTGTGTGTCTGTGTGTGTGTGTCTGTGTGTGTCTGTGTGTGTGTCTGTGTGTGTGTCTGTGTGTGTGTCTGTGTGTGTGTCTGTGTGTGTGTGTGTGTGTGTGTGTCTGTGTGTGTGTGTGTGTGTGTCTGTTAGTTGTGTGTCTGTTAGTTGTGTGTGTGTGTGTGTGTGTGTGTGTGTGTGTGTGTGTGTGTGTGTGTGTGTGTGTGTGTGTGTGTGTGTGTGTGTGTGTGTGTGTGTGTGTGTGTGTGTGTGTGTGTGTGTGTGTGTGTGTGTGTGTGTGTCTGTGTGTGTGTCTGTGTGTGTGTGTGTGTGTGTGTGTGTGTGTGTGTGTGTGTGTGTGTGTGTGTGTGTGTGTGTGTGTGTGTGTGTGTGTGTGTGTGTGTGTGTGTGTGTCTAGCATGGACCTGGTTGTGTAGGTTCTCTGAGGACAGTGTTCATGACATACCCACACCAATAAACCTAGAAATGGTTTATCATTTTCCCTAATTTTTCATTTAACATGTTGCAAGATTTTTATGCAAAAGTGCTCCTTGCCACACTGTAAAATGTGTTTTTGACTGGGTTCATGACAAAGACCTTTCTTCAATGACTGGCCAGGGAACTCCCCAGACATGAACCTGTGATGAGATAGAAATGTACTAGGGGTTAGGATATCATCCCACTCTCACAGCTTTAAGAGGCCATCTGTGAGTCATGGGAAATTTACTCCATGAAACCCAGAAGAAAGCAAGCCAGTCACTTCCTAGATGGTTTAAAGATCTCCTGAAGTGCATGGGATAACCTGTGGTCGTAATTTTAGCAGGGCTGATGTACTTTAACCGTTTTGGTGTGGGGTCCCACTGTTCTATTGCTTTGATGTACAGGTCGGTCCCATTTTTACATGCTATGAGGTCAGCTCATTATGTACTGCAGCATGCAGTACATAATGGGAAAAAACTGCAACCATGTTTTTTATTTACAACACTGACTTTGCTGTGCTTATTCACATGGTTTTCAGGGTTGTATTCCAAGTTTTTTGGTCTCATTTAATTGAATGGAAGATGCATTACAGACAGACAATTTTGATTGGTTTCAGGACTGAAAGTAGCTTGAAATTGAGCTGCAGGTAGAGATGTTCCTATTTGCTGATATTCCAGAGTACATAAATTATGACACTTGTCCAATGTGTGTCCAATTAGTCAGTCTAATAAGTGTTCATGAAAGTGCTGACATTATTTATGTAAGTATTGCAATAATGCAGTATTCTGCATAATAGTACATCATTTTTTTGGAGGGGGGGGGGGAGGTTAATAAAAATTCAAAATGGAAAGAAACTGTAATACAGGAGAGGCCTGAGGACATGACTAATGAACAGAGAAAGTGTTGCTTTAGTGCCAGGAATGTCTATCTTGTTTATTCTGGACTACATTACCTTAAGAAAAAGTTCCTCGTATCATTTCACATGAAAAAATATTCATATTTTTTTTAAATTCTCTGACCCCAAGAGCAAGTGTAAGATCAGGGGGTCCAACCCTGAAAGGGTTAATGATGAGCCCTCTAGTATTACTTTACTAATATTACTACAAGACAGAGTTTTAGCCCATGCCTGCATGCCACTTCTATCTTGCCCAACAAACACTTATGTTCATAACTCAAATATGATAAAATTATTTCCTCTGCCATCTGCCTTTTCCATGAACATTACTCTTGTTGTTATAAAAAAAAAAAATTCAAGAATGGAAGGCGGGGGGCAGAATAAAACAGATAATAGTATAGAGGTACAAAATTGGCGTTATGCGGGGGGGGGGGGGTGAAACTGTTAAACAGTAATTCTAAAGTTGTTCTCCAGAACCAAACTCTTAAATCTATGGCTAATACCAAGCAGATAATAGTTAACAATAAAATCAATTATTACAAAAGAAAAACTATAACTTGCCAATAGACAATTTTAGTCCTGGCTAAAGAGGCCATGATCCTTAAATATATGAAATAATTATGCAACCTTTGAACAAAATTATGAGCATCATTTAGCTGAAACCAACAATGACTTTCTGAATATACAATAGTTGTCTGGATATAAAAACTAAATAACAGGCAAATACAGCTACGTAACACACCTATAAGATTTGCAGGGTCGTATACTGGCATTCGGCTCAAGTCGAATACATTCCCATGCTTAGTATGCTTATTTTCTCTCTTCAGCTTCTCGACGGCAATGTGAAATTTACGGAAAGGTGCTGAAAAGAAAAACATGCTTACATTTAATAAAATCCAAGTAAAATAAATAAATAACCTTCAAATCAACTATGTCTGAAACTAAAAATGTTTTCAAATGAAAGACCTACCATATATTCAGTAAAAAAAAAAAAAAAAAAAAAAAAAAAGAGGGCCTCACTTTACAGTGTATCGCTAATACAACAGTTTTCAACTGTATACCCATTATTTCAACCACTTCAAGCTCAATATCAAGCTATTTTCAGTACTAAAACCAACCAATATCTCTATTTCTTAATGTATCTTTCATTCAATCAAATGAGGCCAAGAAACTGCAAATACAACCGTTAAAACCATACAAAAATATACCACAAACTCGGTGCTTTAATCCAAAAACACAGTCACAGGTTTTTTCTCTCTTATGCACTCTGTACTGCAGGATTTGTTTTACATGGTGCCCACTTACCACGTAGATCCATTCTCTCGTATCTAGGCCCAAATTTACCACTCAGCTTATTTGAGTGAGCTGAGCTCATGGTGTAGAACTACAGCTTGGACCCTGTGGACAAGGCATAGATCTACGGCCTGGATCCTCAAATGGTTAACGATTTCTTACGATGCCACAAGAGACACCAAGAATGTAATCACAGAGAAACACACCAGCTAACCCCATTACGGCAAACTTTTGTACTTCTTTCAATTACCTCTTGTTTTTTCTCTTCAAGTCCTGCTGCACTTCTAACTACTACCTTGTACTACGGGGTTCACAATAAAGAATAAATCTATAGACAAAATATGTAGTCTTGGAGATTGCTTCATGCCGAGATACATCACTAACCCCTTTAAAGTGAACTTCTTTTGTACTTCTTCCATTCTTTGCACATCCTCTTCCTACAATAAATACTGACCTCTCACCCTACATTAGGACTACAAATGTTTTAAGTAATGATTGTACTGTGTGTATTTTACTTTTTTTTTATTGTTTTTAATGCCTAGTTCTATTTTTAACATACTAAAAACATTATAAATGGTGCTAAGATGACATTAAAACAATACCTAAAAATGGATGACACAAACCCACTACCAGTGCAGTATGCATGAAACATCAGTTAGGGGCAGCTCCTTGTTTAACAGCCAATTCACTTACTGACCTACTCTTAGGAACCAAACTCGGTTGTTAAGTGAGGAGTACTTGTATTATACACAATTCAGGAGGTCCCCAAAGTGTTAGCAAGTTGAGAACTTACTGTACATCAATTTCTGAAGCTGTGTGTAAACTCAGTGTTACACCCAGCTGACCTCGACCTCCAATCACTTACAGCCTCTCCTCACTTAACGACAGAGTTCTGGTCCTTCCTATAATGGTAGTGGGTTTGTGTCAGCCATCTTTGACATTGTTTTACTGTCACCTTTGCACCATTTATAAAATTTCTGGGATATTTTTAAATGTTTATACAGTAGTGTACTGTATATTGTAATAAACAGAATAGCAGAAATCAGCTCTAATATACATTATTTAGGTATGCAAACTGGTCAGAGAGCCCCTCCGTAAGTCTGAGTCGTCGGTAAACGAGTACGTTGCTTAGTGAGGAGAGGCTGTATTTATTTTTTATTAATACATCAGCTTCTCCATGGGGAAGTGGAACAGAATTCTTCCTCCATAAGCCATGCATGCTGTAAGAGGCGGCTAAAATGCCGGGAGCAAGGGGCTAGTAACCCCTTTTCCTGTATAAATTACTAAATTTAAATAGAGAAACTTTTGTTTTTCTTTTTGGGCCACCCTGCCTCGGTGGGATATGGCCGGTTTGTTAAAAAACCAAAAAAAAGAAACAAAATTAATAATACATCAGCCATTTTTCACCATGGTAGGGTGACCCCCCAAAAAAGAAATACTTTCATCATTCACTCCACTGTCTTGTCAGAGGCGCACCTACACTACAGTTTAAAAAAAAACTAATATATCAACACCCCTCTTTCAGAGTGCAGGCACTGTACTTCCCACCACCAGGACTCCAGTCCAGATAGCCAGGTTCCCTGAATCCCTTCATAAATGCTAATTTCCTTACATTCCAACACCACATCAAGCAAAAAAAAAAAAAAAAAATTTGTCTCCACCTAAAGTTAGTACCTGACCAGCAGGGCTGTGGTTTGTACGTCGGGTTGTGTGCAGCCAACAGTAATAGCCTGTTAGATTAGACACATGTGCAACTCTTGGGTATCTTTATTGAGGAAACATTTTGCCACACAGTGGCTTCATCAGTCCATACAAAGGATAAACTTGAAGAACAGGAGGAGAATGAGGTAATCAGTCCCTCAGCCTTGAGTCAATGTGGTCGGTCTATCAATCTTGAATAGAATACGGCATAGGAGCGGAGAAGCAGCTTATAAACCGTATGGCAGGAGAGGTGCAGCAGTCATAGGTGGCGTCACATTTGTCCATTGTGGAAGGAGGTCGTGCCCAAGGGTTAGGCAAGTGAAGAATTCCCAAGTATTAAGATCCCAAGAAGTTGCAGTGGCTGACAGGATTGTAGATGAATGGTTCAAAGAACCGACATGTTGTTAAATTAGACACATGTGGTCAGTCCATCAAAATTGATGGACTGACCACATCGACTCAAGAATGAGGGACTGATTACCTCATTCTCCTCCTGCTCTTCAAGTTTATCCTTTGTATGGACTGATGAAGCCACTGTGGTGAAACGTTTCCTAAATAAAGATACCCAAGAGTTGCACATATGTCTAATTTAACAACATGTCGGTTCTTTGAACCATTCATATACAATCCTGTCAGACACTGCAACTTCTTGGGATCTTAACCCCTTGACTGTCGCAACCCCCAATCCAGAGGTGTCTCCTGGTGTCGCAAAATTTAAAAAAAAAAAAAAAAAATTATTTTTTTCTCATGAAATGATAAGAGAATCTTTTCCCGATTGTAATGACACCAAAAATACGAAATTTGATGGAAAACTGACGGAATTACGCTCTCGCGAAGTTAGTGACCTTGGCGATATTTACAAATCGGCGATTTCGCCCACTTTGAGCCCAATTTTCGGCTAATTCCTCTGTTTCAGTCGACCAAACTGATAGCTATTTCTTTAGAACTCCATTTTTTCTATCGATTGAGTACAAGAAACTGCCCATTTACCAATTTCAACTACCCAATAACGTGGTCAGAAATTTGCAATTTGGCCAATTTCACAAAAATTAAAAAATATGACAATTTCAAAATAAGGTCCAGAATGAACAATGCAGACATTCCTGGCTCTAAAATAACATTTTCTTTGTTCATCAGTCATGTCTCCAGGCCCCTCTGATATTACTCTTGCTTTCTATTTTGAATTTTTATTCAAACAAAAAATAGAAAATTTACTATTATGCAGACTACTAAAATACTGTAATAATTGTATAAATAACATCACCCCATTCATGACTGCATATTAGAATGGCTAGTTGGACATTTATTGGGCAATGATGTCATTAGTTTACTTTTGAACATCGGCAAAATTCAAACATTTCCCCTACTTTGAGCTCCATTTCCAGGTCTTTTATATAGTAAAATCAACCAAAATCATCTCTTTTTCTATAATATGTTTTCCATTCTATCAAATGAGACCAAGAAAACGAGAATACAACCATAAATACTATACAAAAATAGACCACAAAGTCGGCATTTTAATTAAAAAAAAACGGTCAGAGTTTTTTTTCTCATTATACACTGCGTGCTCCAGGATTTTTTTTTATGTGGTGCACACTGACCACACACCCATTCTCTCACATGTGGGCCCACCAGCTTTCTCCTCCTTGATTTGAAGCCGCTAGAATTTATGAGTATATATACGCCAAACCCGGTACCTCGCAAGACGTATATATACGGCCGCAATGGTCAAAGGGTTAATACTTGGGAATTCTTCGCTTGCCTAACCCTTGGGCACGACCTACTTCCACATTGGACAAATGTGACACCACCTACGATTGCTGCACCTCTCCTGCCATACGGTTTATAAGCTGCTTCTCTGCTCCTATGCCGTATTCTATTCAAGATTGATGGACTGACCACATCGATTCAAGGCTGAGGAACTGATTACCTCATTCTCCTCCTGTTCAAGTTTATCCTTTGTATGGACGGATGAAGCCACTGTGTGGCAAAACGTTTCCTCAATAAAGATACCCAAGAGTTGCACATGTGTCTAATTTAACAACATGTCAGTTCTTTGAACCATTCATAAGTAATAGCCTGGCTGATTAGGCCCCGATCCACCATGAGGCCTGGTCACAGACCTGGCCTTGGGGGCATTGACCCCCGAAACCCTCTTCAGGTATACTCCTATACAACACACTCGTGTATGTTGAAGTCCAAGCCCCTTGCACCTCTAACTTTTCCTAGGCCGACCCTACTCTGCCTCCCATTAAAGATTTATGTGCTCTCCGAGCATTCGATTTCTTTCCACCCTCTCTAAATGTCTGAACCACCTCGACAACCCCTCCTCAGCCCTCTGGATAATACTTTTAGTAACCTCGCACCTGCTAATTTCCAAACTATGGATTCTCTGCATTATATTCACACCACACATGTTAAAAGCAGGGGGGGATATACTGTAGGAGTGGTTGGTATTTTTGTTTAATAAATGTATGAAAGAGGGGAAGGTACCTAGGGATTGGCAGAGAGCATGTATAGTCCCTTTATATAAAGGGAAGGAGGACAAAAGAGATTGTAAAAATTATAGAGGAATAAGTTTAGAGTGTGGTGAGAGTGCAAAAGGAGAGCAGATGATAGAGTGGGAGAGGCACTGTCAAGAAATTTTAATGAAAATAAGAAAAAATTTTGGAGTGAGTTAAACAAGTTAAGAAAGCCTAGGTTTTGAAAGTATGGATTTGTCAGTTAAAAACAGAGTAGGGGATTTAGTAGATGGGGAGATGGAGGTATTAGGTAGACGGCGAGAATATTTTTGAGGAACTTTTAAATGTTAAGGAAGAAAGAGAGGCAGTAATTTCATGCACTGGTCAGGGAGGTATACCATTTTTTAGGAGTGAAGAAGAGCAGAATGTAAGTGTGGGGGAGGTACGTGAGGCATTACGTAGAATGAAAGGGGGTAAAGCAGCTGGAACTGATGGGATCATGACAGAAATTTTAAAAGCAGGGGGGGATAACAGTGTTGGAGTGGTTGGTACTTTTGTTTAATAGATGTATGAAAGAGGGGAAGGTACCTAGGGATTGGCAGAGAGCATGCATAGTCCCTTTATATAAAGGGAAAGGGGGCAAAAGAGACTGTAAAAATTATAGAGGAATAAGTTTACTGAGTATACCAGGAAAAGTGTACAGTAGGGTTATAATTGAAAGAATTAGAGGTAAGACAGAATGTAGGATTGCGGATGAGCAAGGAGGTTTCAGAGTGGGTAGGGGATGTGTAGATCAAGTGTTTACATTGAAGCATATATGTGAACAGTATTTACATAAAGATAGGGAAGTTTTTATTGCATTTATGGATTTAGAAAAGGCATATGATAGAGTGAATAGAGGAGCAATGTGGCAGATGTTGCAAGTATATGGAATAGGTGGTAAGTTATTAAATGCTGTAAAGAGTTTTTATGAGGATAGTGAGGCTCAGGTTAGGGTGTGTAGAAGAGAGGGAGACTACTTCCCGGTAAAAGTAGGTCTTGGACAGGGATGTGTAATGTCACCATGATTGTTTAATATATTTATAGATGGGGTTGTAAAGGAAGTAAATGCTAGGGTGTTCGGGAGAGGGGTGGGATTAAATTTTGGGGAATCAAATTCAAAATGGGAATTGACACAGTTACTTTTTGCTGATGATACTGTGCTTATGGGAGATTCTAAAGAAAAATTGCAAAGGTTAGTGGATGAGTTTGGGAATGTGTGTAAAGGCAGAAAGTTGAAAGTGAACATAGAAAAGAGTAAGGTGATGAGGGTATCAAATGATTTAGATAAAGAAAAATTGGATATCAAATTGGGGAGGAGGAGTATGGAAGAAGTGAATGTTTTCAGATACTTGGGAGTTGATGTGTCGGCGGATGGATTTATGAAGGATGAGGTTAATCAAAGAATTGATGAGGGAAAAAAGGTGAGTGGTGCGTTGAGGTATATGTGGAATCAAAAAACGTTATCTATGGAGGCAAAGAAGGGAATGTATGAAAGTATAGTAGTACCAACACTCTTATATGGGTGTGAAGCCTGGGTGGTAAATGCAGCAGCGACGAGACAGTTGGAGGCAGTGGAGATGTCCTGTTTAACCCTTTGACTGTTTTCGACGTATAAATACGTCTTACGAGCCAATGTTTCTGACGTATATACACTCAATAATTCTACCGGCTTCAAATCAAGTGGGAGAAAGCTGGTAGGCCCACATGTGAGAGAATGGGTGTGTGTGGTCAGTGTGCACCACATAAAAAAAATCCTGCAGCACACATTGCGTAATGAGAAAAAAAAACTGATCAGTTTTTTTGGAATAAAACGCCAACTTTGAGGTGTATTTTCGTATAGTATTTATCGTTGTATTCGCATTTTCATGATCTTAGGTGATAAAATGGAAAACATATTACAGAAATAGAGATGATTTTCATTACTTTGACGATGATGAAAACTACCTTGAAACTGAGCTCAAAGTAGCGGAAATGTTCGATTTTTACCAATGTTCAGGAGTAAATAAATCACACCACACGTCCAATACACGTCAACTGGGGAGTCTAATATTCTTTCACTAGTGCACTGATATTATTTATACCATTTTTACAATAATGCAGTAGTCTGCATAACAGTAAATTTTGTATTTTTTTGTATGAATAAAAAATCAAAATAGAAAGCAATAATAATATAAGAGGGGCCTAGAGATGTGACTAATGAACAGAGCATATGTTATTTTAGTGCCACGAATGTCTACCTTGTTTATTCTGGATCCTATTTTGAAATTGGCATCTTTTTTACTTTGCGTGAAATTGGCCAAATTGCCAATTTCTGACCACCATATTGGGTAGTCCAAATTAGTAAATGGGAGGTTTCTTGTACTCAGCTGATAGATAAAATGGAGTTCTAAAGAAATAACTGAGTTTGGTCAACTGGAACAATGGAATTGGCTGAAAATAGGGCCCAAAGTTGGCGAAATCGCCGACACGCATATGTCGCCGAGACCGCTAACTTCGCGGGAGCATAATTCCATGAGTTTTCGACCAAATTTCGAACTTTTGGTGTCATTACCATCGGGAAAAGATTCTCTATCATTTCATAAGAAAAAATAATTTTTTTTTTTCAAAAATTGAGCGACATAGAATGACAGTTTCAGAGAGGGGCCTGAAACAGTCAAAGGGTTAAGGGCAATGTGTGGTGTAAATATTATGCAGAAAATTCGGAGTGTGGAAATTAAGAAAAGGTGTGGAGTTAATAAAAGTATTAGTCAGAGGGCAGAAGAGGGGTTGTTGAGGTGGTTTGGTCATTTAGAGAGAATGGATCAAAGTAGAATGACATGGAAAGCATATAAATCTATAGGGGAAGGAAGGCGAGATAGGGGTAGTCCTCGAAAGGGTTGGAGAGAGGGGGTAAAGGAGGTTTTGTGGGCAAGGGGCTTGGACTTCCAGCAAGCGTGCGTGAGCGTGTTAGATAGGTGTGAATGGAGACGAATGGTACTTGGGACCTGACGATCTGTTGGAGTGTGAGCAGGGTAATATTTACTGAAGGGATTCAGGGAAACCGGTTATTTTCATATAGTCGGACTTGAGTCCTGGAAATGGGAAGTACAATGCCTGCACTTTAAAGGAGGGGTTTGGGATATTGGCAGTTTGGAGGGATATGTTGTGTATCTTTATATGTGTATGCTTCTAAACTGTTGTATTCTGAGCACATCTGCAAAAACAGTGATAATGTGTGAGTGTGGTGAAAGTGTTGAATGATGATGAAAGTATTTTCTTTTTGGGGATTTTCTTTCTTTTTTGGGTCACCCTGCCTCGGTGGGAGACGGCCGACTTGTTGAAAAAAAAAAAAAAAGTTTGAGTATACAGTAAGGCCCCGCTTTACGGCGTTCCGCTAATACGGTCATTTCAAATTATGACCAAAACTCGCTATACGGCTCCCTCCACCTGACTTTCTAATACGGCTACCGCGCCCAACCCGGTTTTTTACATTCTCTGTGAGATCCGTAGGCACTAAGTCTCTCCATTATGTCTGGAAACTCGAAAATTTTAAGTGTTTTTAAAAGTTATTTCATATTTTATATATACTCTGATAATTATACTTATGTATACCTGTACTTAAATAAACTTACATACTGTGCTGGCATGCAGGTACACATTAAAATCAGTAAGAGTGTTCTTTGTCTCTAGACGTCATATTAGTAATGATGATAATAATCACCGAGTCTCATTTAAATGTCGTATATTACATTAATATACACATTTTCATTAATCCATCTATGATATTTTTCAAAATTATATAATAAACACGATGCATAACATTTAAATATGATAAATACACCCCACAGTAGAAAAAATAAACATATATATGAGATGTGGTAGCAGACGACTTGCACAAGTGACGCCATATTAGAAATAATAATAATAATCACAGATTCTCATTAAATGTCATATATTACGTTAATATACACATTTTCATTAATCCATCCATGATATTTTTTTCAAAATTATATAATAAACATGATAAATAACATATAAAGATGATAAATACACCCCACAATAGATTAAATAAACATAAATATGAGATGTGGTTGCCAGATAACTTGTACAAGTGATGCCAAGAATAACATTTTCTCTAATCTAACAAGAGAAAATGTGTTACTGGGGGTAACTGTAGAAAATTATTCCTTTCGTATGTATGTAAGTAAGTTTATTCAGGTATACACAAATACAGTTACATAGATTATCATACATAACAACATATGTGTAGAGAACCTAGGATAACCCAAAAAAGTCAGAGTGACTTATTTCCATTGCCTTCACTCTGAGCGTCATTTCTGCTCCAAATGATGTTACATGAGAATGGGAGTGTTCTTCTTTATTTATTCTACCATATCAATGTAGAGACAACCTGTACACAATGTAACTTGTACACAAACCAGACATGTACACTTTGTTGTTTACAAAACTTACCTTGCCTGGTTTGTTTACATAATTCTGCACCTGCCCTCCCTCATGCACTCATTCTTTCTCCCTCATTTATTCGTTTTATCTCATTTACTTACTCCTGACCCTACATTAAGACAACAAATATTTTAAGGTAAGTAATGAGTGAACTGCATATACATTTTATTGCTCCGGAATGCTTAAATATCATAGAATATGTGTGGGTGGGTGGGTTGGCCTGGTATGGTAGCCTGGCTGACTACCATACATACCACACTTTATTTCTTACAATAAATACTAATTGTCTCACCCTAGATTAAGACTACAAATATTTTAAGGTAAGTAATGAGTAAACTGTATATGCATTTTATCAATCTGGGATGCTTAAATGTAATAGAATATTATGTGTAGGTGGGGTGGCCTGGTATGGTAGCCCGGCTGACTACCATACATACCACACTTTATTTCTTACAATAAATACTAATTGTCTCACCCTAGATTAAGACTATAAATATTTTAAGGTAAGTAATGAGTGCACTATGTGTGTATTGTACTTTTTTATTGTTTTTTGATGCCTAGTTCTATTGCTAACTTAATATTTGTTAGTGTAAACTTGTTATCTAGTACAGTGGACCCCCGGTTAACGATATTTTTTCACTCCAGAAGTATGTTCAGGTGCCAGTACTGACTGAATTTGTTCCCATAAGGAATATTGTGAAGTAGATTAGTCCATTTCAGACCCCCAAACATACACGTACAAACGCACTTACATAAATACACTTACATAATTGGTCGCATTCGAAGGTGATCGTTATGCGGGGGTCCACTGTATTTGTATGCATTTATAAGTGGAAAAAAGGGTGTTCCACTTTACGGCGGTAGCCTGGAACCTAGCCTGCCGTTTAAGTGGGGCCCTACTGTACCAGGAAAAGTGTACAATAGGGTTATAATTGAAAGAATTAGAGGTAAGGCAGAATGTAGGATTGCAGATGAGAAAGGAGGTTTCAGAGTGGGTAGGGGATGTGTAGATCAAGTGTTTACATTGCAGCATATATGTGAACAGTATTTAGATAAAGGTAGGGAAGTTTTTATTGCATTTATGGATTTAGAAAAGGCATATCATAGAGTGGATAGGGGAGCAATGTGGCAGATGTTGCAAGTATATGGAATAGGTGGTAATTTACTAAATGCTGTAAAGAGTTTTTATGAGGATAGTGAGGCTCAGGTTAGGGTGTGCAGAAGAGAGGGAGACTACTTCCCAGTAAAAGTAGGTCTTAGACAGGAATGTGTAATGTCACCATGTTTATTTAATATATTTATAGATGGGGTTGTAAAGGTAGAAAGTTGAAAGTGAACATAGAAAAGAGTAAGGTGATAAGGGTATCAAATGATTTAGATAAAGAAAAATTGGATATTAAATTGGGGAAGAGGAGTAAGGAAGAAGTGAATGTTTTCAGATACTTGGGAGTTGACGGGTCGGCAGATGGATTTCTGAAGGATGAGGTTAATCATAGATTTGATGAGGGAAAAAAGGTGAGTGGTGCATTGAGGTATATGTGGAGACAAAAAACATTATCTATGGAGGCAAAGAAGGGAATGTACGAAAGTATAGTAGTACCAACAATCTTATATGGGTATGAAGCTTGGGTTGTGAATGCAGCAGTGAGGAGGCGGTTGGAGGCAGTGGAGATGTCCTGTCTAAGGGCAATGTGTGGTGTAAATATTATGCAGAAAATTCGGAGTGTGGAAATTAGGAGAAGGTGTGGAGTTAATAAAAGTATTAGTCAAGAGGGCTGAAGAGGGGTTGTTGAGGTGCTTTGGTCATTTAGAGATAATGGATCAAAATAGAATGACATAGAGAGCGTACAAATCTATAGGGGAAGGAAGGTGGGGTAGGGTTCGTTCTTGAAAAGGTTGGAAGGAATAGGTAAGGGAGGTTTTGTGGGCGAGGGGCTTGGACTTCCAGCAGGCGTGCATGAGCGTGTTCGATAGGAGTGAATGGAGACGAATGGTATTTTGGGACCTGACGATCTGTTGGAGTGTGAGCAGGGTAATATTTCGTGAAGGGATTCAGGGAAATCAGTTATTTTTGTATAGCCGGACTCGAGTCCTGGAAATGGGAAGTACAATGCTTGCACTCTAGAGGAGGGGTTCAGGATATTAGCAGTTTGGATGGATATGTTGTGTATCTTTATATGTATATGCTTCTAAACTGTTGTGTTTCTGAGCACCTTTGCAAAAACAGTGATTATGTGTGAGTGAGGTGAAAGTGTTGAATGATGATGAAATTATTTTCTTTTTGGGGATTTTCTATCTTTTTGGGTCACCCTGCCTCGGCAGGAGACGGCTAACTTGTTAAAAAAAAAAAAAAAAAAAAAAAAAAAAACTGCCCTCAGACACGATATCTCTACTGCCTCCAGCCTTTGTTGCAACATTCACTACCCATGCTTCATACTCACATAAGAGCATTGGTATAACTATACTCTCATACATTCCTCTCTTTGCTTCCACAGATAACCAATATTCATTTCAGTTGCATGCTGTAAATTATTTTTATATCTTTTTTGTAGAAATAGAGAAAATAAAACATTTACCATAAGTGTTAATATATTATTTCATTAAACATTACTAAAAAAATGTAAAAAGTTTATTACATTACCATATTCTGGAATTCTCTCTTTTATCTTCATTGTTGTCATCAGCCTCTCCTTCCTCTTCTTCTCTAAAACAGCTTCCCTCTGTTAAAAAAAAAAAATTATAAAACTTGAGTAAAAACCAACAAAAAGTTAAAAATATGAATTTGATCAGTAAAATGAAGGCAATATTAACCCCTTAACTGTCTAAATGTAGATCTACGTTCTTACAGCTAGCACTCCAAACGTAGATTTACATTTTATTTTTCCTCCCTCCAAATTTGGCACAATTGGCCTAAGATGCCTGGTCAGCATAGTATGAGTCTTAACCCTTGATGTGCGCAGCATTATAAGAATCTGGGACCATTTAGTACCTTATGGGAGCACCAGTTCAACCGAATGCCAGCTAGAGCAAACAACGTGGCAAACAAACACCAAAGATTCACTGATGTCATGTCGTATTATTAACACTCTCCTTTTAAGTGGAAACTGTCATTCTGCCAGAATGTCCTATAACCTATACCCTAAGTAAAAAGAAACAATTCTGGAACATGTAATTTCGGCAGGCTGGCTGGCCAGCTGGCTGTCTCTATCTCCGTCTGTCTGCATCTATCTTTCTCTCTGTCTGTCTCTATCTCACAGGAACATATAGTAAATGCAATTATACATACTGTAAATTAACTAGGATAACCCAAAAAATCCAGACAGTGCTACACTGTGCTTGTAGATAGTGATCGTGTGTAATACCAGTTGGTTCATGAGCAACTCTGAGACGAGAGACAAGCAAACAAACACACAGGCAGACAAGAGAGCTAGACAGATACAGAGCTAGACAGACAGACACATTTGTGTGTAACAGTGAAAACAAAGCGAAGGCTCATCAAATGTCACCACTGTCAGTAGCGGAGTGATAAGATAAGACAAGCTCATCAAATGTCACCACTGTCAGTAGCGGAGTGATAAGATAAGACAAGCTCATCAAATGTCACCACTGTCAGTAGCGGAGTGATAAGATAAGACAAGCTCATCAAATGTCACCACTGTCAGTAGCGGAGTGATAAGATAAGACAAGCTCATCAAATGTCACCACTGTCAGTAGTGGAGTGATAAGACGAGTGACACTCTTACATCATGCTTCAAGGGAACTTAATCATTATTATTATTATTATTATTCTTTCTTCTTTCAACACACCGGCTGTATCCCACCGAGGTGGGGTGGCCTAAAAGGAAAAAACGAAAGTTTCTCCTTTTATATTTAGTAATATATACAGGAGAAGGGGTTACTAGTCCCTTGCTCCTGGCATTTTAGTCGCCTCTTACAACACGCATGGCTTACAGAGGAAGAATTCTGTTCCACTTCCCCATGGAGGTAAGAGGAAATAAACAAGAACAAGAACTAGTAAGAAAATAGAAGAAAACCCAGAAGGTTGTGTATATACAGTGGAACCTCGCCTAACGAAAGCATTGCATAACGTTAAATCCGCTTAGCGATACATTTTAACGCAAAATTTTTGCCTCGGCTAGCGCTAAAAAACTCGCTCAACGCGGTTCGTTCGAGACGCGTCCACGTGCAGCCTGAGCCCGCCTCACTTGTTCCGTGAGTGCCAGTGTTTACAAGCCAGCCACCGCGGTCGCTTCCAAGCATACAACCGGAACATTTCATATTATCACAGCCTTTTTAGTGATTGCACCTGCAAAATAAGTCACCATGGGCCCCAAGAAAGCAAAAGAGTGAGAATTACTATGGATATGAAGAAAGAGATCATTGCTAAGTATGATAGTGGAGTGTGTATCTCCGAGCTGACCAGGTTGTACACAAAACCCCAATCAACCATCGCTACTACTGTGGCCAAGAAAACGGCAATCAAGGAAGCTGTTCTTGCCAAAGGTGCAACTTTGTTTTCGAAACAGAGATCGCAAGTGATAGATGATGTTGAGAGACTGTTATTGGTGTGGATAAACGAAAAACAGATAGCAGGAGATAGCATCTCTCAAGCGATCATATGTGAAAAGGCTAGGAAGTTGCATGACAATTTAATTAGAAAAATGCCTGCAACTAGTGATGATGTGAGTGAATTTAAGGCCAGCAAAGGATGGTTTGAGAGATTTAAGAATCGTAGTGGCATACATAGTGTGATAAGGCATGGTGAGGCTGCCAGTTCGGACCACAAAGCGGCTGAAAAATTATTATTTTTTATTATCACACCGGCCAATTCCCACCAAGGCAGGGTGGCCCGAAAAAGAAAAACTTTCACCATCATTCACTCCATCACTGTCTTGCCAGAAGGGTGCTTTACACTACAGTTTTTAAACTACAACATTAACACCCCTCCTTCAGAGTGCAGGCACTGTACTTCCCATCTCCAGGACTCAAGTCCGGCCTGCCGGTTTCCCTGAATCCCTTCATAAATGTTACTTTGCTCACACTCCAACAGCACGTCAAGTATTAAAAACCATTTGTCTCCATTCACTCCTATCAAACACGCTCACGCATGCCTGCTGGAAGTCCAAGCCCCTCGCACACAAAACCTCCTTTACCCCCTCCCTCCAACCCTTCCTAGGCCGACCCCTACCCCGCCTTCCTTCCACTACAGACTGATACACTCTTGAAGTCATTCTGTTTCGCTCCATTCTCTCTACATGTCCGAACCACCTCAACAACCCTTCCTCAGCCCTCTGGACAACAGTTTTGGTAATCCCGCACCTCCTCCTAACTTCCAAACTACGAATTCTCTGCATTATATTCACACCACACATTGCCCTCAGACATGACATCTCCACTGCCTCCAGCCTTCTCCTCGCTGCAACATTCATCACCCACGCTTCACACCCATATAAGAGCGTTGGTAAAACTATACTCTCATACATTCCCCTCTTTGCCTCCAAGGACAAAGTTCTTTGTCTCCACAGACTCCTAAGTGCACCACTCACTCTTTTTCCCTCATCAATTCTATGATTCACCTCATCTTTCATAGACCCATCCGCTGACACGTCCACTCCCAAATATCTGAATACGTTCACCTCCTCCATACTCTCTCCCTCCAATCTGATATTCAATCTTTCATCACCTAATCTTTTTGTTATCCTCATAACCTTACTCTTTCCTGTATTCACCTTTAATTTTCTTCTTTTGCACACCCTACCAAATTCATCCACCAATCTCTGCAACTTCTCTTCAGAATCTCCCAAGAGCACAGTGTCATCAGCAAAGAGCAGCTGTGACAACTCCCACTTTGTGTGTGATTCTTTATCTTTTAACTCCACGCCTCTTGCCAAGACCCTCGCATTTACTTCTCTTACAACCCCATCTATAAATATATTAAACAACCACGGTGACATCACACATCCTTGTCTAAGGCCTACTTTTACTGGGAAAAAATTTCCCTCTTTCCTACATACTCTAACTTGAGCCTCACTATCCTCGTAAAAACTCTTCACTGCTTTCAGTAACCTACCTCCTACACCATACACTTGCAACATCTGCCACATTGCCCCCCTATCCACCCTGTCATACGCCTTTTCCAAATCCATAAATGCCACAAAGACCTCTTTAGCCTTATCTAAATACTGTTCACTTGTATGTTTCACTGTAAACACCTGGTCCACACACCCCCTACCTTTCCTAAAGCCTCCTTGTTCATCTGCTATCCTATTCTCCGTCTTACTCTTAATTCTTTCAATTATAACTCTACCATACACTTTACCAGGTACACTCAACAGACTTATCCCCCTATAATTTTTGCACTCTCTTTTATCCCCTTTGCCTTTATACAAAGGAACTATGCATGCTCTCTGCCAATCCCTAGGTACCTTACCCTCTTCCATACATTTATTAAATAATTGCACCAACCACTCCAAAACTATATCCCCACCTGCTTTTAACATTTCTATCTTTATCCCATCAATCCCGGCTGCCTTACCCTCTTTCATTTTACCTACTGCCTCACGAACTTCCCCCACACTCACAACTGGCTCTTCCTCACTCCTACAAGATGTTATTCCTCCTTGCCCTATACACGAAATCACAGCTTCCCTATCTTCATCAACATTTAACAATTCCTCAAAATATTCCTTCCATCTTCCCAATACCTCTAACTCTCCATTTAATAACTCTCCTCTCCTATTTTTAACTGACAAATCCATTTGTTCTCTAGGCTTTCTTAACTTGTTAATCTCACTCCAAAACTTTTTCTTATTTTCAACAAAATTTGTTGATAACATCTCACCCACTCTCTCATTTGCTCTCTTTTTACATTGCTTCACCACTCTCTTAACTTCTCTCTTTTTCTCCATATACTCTTCCCTCCTTGCATCACTTCTACTTTGTAAAAACTTCTCATATGCTAACTTTTTCTCCCTTACTACTCTCTTTACATCATCATTCCACCAATCGCTCCTCTTCCCTCCTGCACCCACTTTCCTGTAACCACAAACTTCTGCTGAACACTCTAACACTACATTTTTAAACCTACCCCATACCTCTTCGACCCCATTGCCTATGCTCTCATTAGCCCATCTATCCTCCAATAGCTGTTTATATCTTACCCTAACTGCCTCCTCTTTTAGTTTATAAACCTTCACCTCTCTCTTCCCTGATGCTTCTATTCTCCTTGTATCCCATCTACCTTTTACTCTCAGTGTAGCTACAACTAGAAAGTGATCTGATATATCTGTGGCCCCTCTATAAACATGTACATCCTGAAGTCTACTCAACAGTCTTTTATCTACCAATACATAATCCAACAAACTACTGTCATTTCGCCCTACATCATATCGTGTATACTTATTTATCCTCTTTTTCTTAAAATATGTATTACCTATAACTAAACCCCTTTCTATACAAAGTTCAATCAAAGGGCTCCCATTATCATTTACACCTGGCACCCCAAACTTACCTACCACACCCTCTCTAAAAGTTTCTCCTACTTTAGCATTCAAGTCCCCTACCACAATTACTCTCTCACTTGGTTCAAAGGCTCCTATACATTCACTTAACATCTCCCAAAATCTCTCTCTCTCCTCTGCATTCCTCTCTTCTCCAGGTGCATACACGCTTATTATGACCCACTTCTCGCATCCAACCTTTACTTTAATCCACATAATTCTTGAATTTACACATTCATATTCTCTTTTCTCCTTCCATAACTGATCATTTAACATTACTGCTACCCCTTCCTTTGCTCTAACTCTCTCAGATACTCCAGATTTAATCCCATTTATTTCCCCCCACTGAAACTCTCCTACCCCCTTCAGCTTTGTTTCGCTTAGGGCCAGGACATCCAACTTCTTTTCATTCATAACATCGGCAATCATCTGTTTCTTGTCATCCGCACTACATCCACGCACATTTAAGCAACCCAGTTTTATAAAGTTTTTCTTCTTCTCTTTTTTAGTAATTGTATACAGGAGAAGGGGTTACTAGCCCATTGCTCCCGGCTGAAAAATATGTGCAGGAATTCAAGGAGTACATAGGCAGTGAAAGACTGAAACCTGAACAAGTGTTTAATTGTGACGAAACAGGCCTGTTTTGGAAGAAAATGCCAAACAGGACGTACATTACTCAGGAGGAAAAGGCACTCCCAGGACATAAGCCTATGAAAGACAGGCATACTCTGTTGATGTGTGCCAATGCTAGTGGTGATTGCAAAGTGAAGCCTTTATTGGTATATCACTCAAACTCCCAGTGTGTTCAGGCAAAAGAATATCCTCAAGGCTAATTTGTGTGTGCTGTGGAGGGCAAACAGTAAGGCATAGGTCACTAGGGACTTTTTCTATGACTGGTTACACCATGCATTTGCCCCCACTGTGAAAAATTACCTAATTGAAAAGAAATTAGACCTTAAGTGCCTCCTGGTATTAGACAATGCTCCTGGTCATCCTTCAGACATGGCAGAGCGACTTTCTGCAGAAATGAGCTTCATTAAGGTCAAGTTTTTGCCTCCTAATACCACTCCTCTCCTGCAGCCCATGGACCAGCAAGTCATTGCAAACTTCAAAAAACTCTACACAAAAGCTATGTTTGAAAGGTGCTTTGTAGTGACCTCAGAAGCTAAGAGAGCTTTGGAGAGATCACTTTAGCATCCTCAATTGTGTAAACATTATAGGTAAGGCTTGGGAGGAAGTGACTAAGAGGACCTTGAACTTTGCTTGGAAGAAACTGTGGCCAGAATATGTAGACAAAAGGGATTTTGAAGGGTTTGAGGCTAACCCTGGGAATCCTATGCCAGTTGAGGAATCCATTGTGGCATTGGGGAAGTCCTTGGGGTTGGAGGTTAGTGGGGAGGATGTGGAAGAGTTGGTGGAGGAGGACAATGAAGAACTAACCACTGATGAGCTGCTAGATCATCTTCAACAGCAAGAGGCCACACCTGAGGAAACTGCTTCAGAGGAGGGGACAGAAATTGAGGAAGTTGCCTACTTCAAAGATTTAGGAAGTGTGTGCAATGTGGCTTAAAGTGCAAACATTTTTTGATGAAAATCACCCTCACACAGCTATTGTAAGCTGTGCTGGGGACTATTACACTGACAATGTTGTGAACACTTTAGGAATGTCATAAAGGAACGGGAGGTACAGGCCTCTATGAACAGATATGTTGTGCGACAGAGGTCCAGTGACTCTCAAGCTGGTCCTAGTGGCATTAAAAGAAGGGTAGTAACCCCAGCAAAGGACTTGCCACCTCAAGTCCAAATGGAAGGGGATTCCCCTTCTAAACATTAACACCATCAATACTCTCCCCTCCTCCCATCCCTTCAATCATCACCAGATCTTCAATAAAGGTAAGTGTCATGTAACTGTGCATGTCTTCTTCAGTTTGTGTGTATTAAAATTAATATTTCATATGGTAAATTTTTTTTTTTGTTCATACTTTGGGGTGTCAGGAATGGATTAATTTGATTTTCATTATTTCTTATGGGGAAAATTAATTCGCCTAACGATAATTTCGCCTAACGTTGAGCTCTCAGGAACGGATTAATAGCGTTAGGCGAGGGTCCACTGTATATGCTTGTACATGTATGTGTAGTGTGGCCTAAGTGTAAGTAGAAGTAGCAAGACGTACCTGAAACCTTGCATGTTTATGAGACGGAAAAATGGACACCAGCAATCCTACCAACCTGTAAAACAATTACAGGCTTTCGTTTTACACTCACTTGGCAGGACGGAAGTACCTCCCTGGGCGGTTGCTGTCTACCAACCTACTACCTAGGTATTATTATTATTATTATATACTCCCTTGTATCCAAAACATTGCTAGGACCTATAAATACTATGTATATATTTCTAAACAATAGTATGTGACTAAGGTAGGTGAAAAATGTTCCCCCGTCACTGTTTGTGTGACTATTTGAGTACTACTACAGTACCTAATACAGTGGACCCCCGGTATTCGATATTAATACGTTCCTGAGAGCTCATTGAATACCGAAAATATCGAAAAGCGAATAAATTTTCCCCCATAAGAAATAATGGAAATCAAATTAATCCGTGCAAGACACCCAAAAGTACGAAAAAATATTTTTTTTACCATATGAAATATTAGTTTTAATACACACAAACTGAAGAAGACATGCACAGTTACATGACACTTACCTTTATTGAAGATCTGGTGATGATTGATGGGATGGGAGGAGGGGAGTGTGTGGATGGTGTTAGTGTTTAGAAGGGGTATCCCCTTCCATTAGGACTTGAGGTAGCAAGTCCTCTTCCGGGGTTACTTCCCTTCTTCTTTTAATGCCACTAGGACCAGCTTGAGAGTCACTGGACCTCTGTCGCACAACAAATCTGTCCATAGAGCTCTGTACCTCCCGTTCCTTTACGATTTGTCTAAAATGGGCCACAACATTGTCATTGTAATAGTCACCAGCACGGCTTGCAATAGCTGTGTTAGGGTGATTTTCATCCATAAAGGTTTGCAGTTCAACCCACTGTGCACACATTTCCTTAGTTTTTGAAGTAGGCACAATGGATTCCACAACTGGCATAGGCTTCTCAGGGTTAGCTCCAAATCCTTCAAAATCTTTCTTAATTTCCATACTAATTCTCATCCTTTTTACCACAGGGTTGGCACTAAAGCTTTCTTGGGGCCCATGGTGACTTATTTTGCAGAAACAAGCACCAAAAACAGTGATAATATGGAATGTACCGAATGTATCCTTAGATGCGCGCACACTGGCTGGCTTGTAAACACTGGCACACACACGGCAGTTCAGGCCACACGTGGACACGTCTCGTACAAATCGTGTCGAATACCGGATTTTCAATCGGATACCGAGGCAAAATTTTTGCGTTAAAATGCATCGAATACCGGATTTATCAAATACCGATGCCATCGAATACCGGGGGTCCACTGTATTAGCGTGAGAACAAAGAAATCACAAGAACTACTACAAATTGTCATTACCAGAACATAAAAAAAAATAAAGAGGAAAAAAAAGAAGGTATACAGTGGACCCTCACCTAACGATATTAATTGATACCTGAGAACGAATATCATTAGGCGAGTTTTTTAGCATTAGCCGAGGCAAAATGTTTGTGTTAAAATGTATCGTTAGCTGGATTTAGTGTTAGGTGATGCCATCATTAGCTGAGGGTCCACTGTATTGGCAACACATCTGCAAGTGGCAGCACTTCATGTTGCCATCAGGTGAGTGCCGACTTTGCGCCCTTATATCTCCGTGAGAATTGACTAGATTTTTTTTTTTCATTACTTTATGTAAAAAATTGTCCTCTTTAAGGAAAAAAAAATTCAAAATATTCAGGGTGTTTGGACAGTTAAGGGGTTAAAGAACTTTTCATTCTGGCAATATTTGGTCAGTGCAGTGCTTTATCAAATGAATTGATAAGCTCTCTACAATGAACAAAACACTCACAATCACTCTCAACAATACAATAAATACTTGGTTTAATGGATTAATAGAAAAAAGTCAGTAGGTGATTATGGAGGTTGTTGTGGATAGAGACTAAATTCATTTGCTGTGATCATAACCAAGGACAATTCTGTAACCAACAAATTCTGCATGTCGTTTCCCAATGAATTGACCCAAAAATTTTGTTCCACATTCCCCAAGTCCATTAAATCAAGGTCCACTAAACCAAGGATACTATACTTGTGTCCCCTTTCTGCCAGTCTCACTAGAATATCATAAAAAAATGTCTATTTGATAAAAGTGGGATGCTGTAAATCCTGCCAAATAAGAAAGTAAAAATTTATAAGTATTAAAAAAGATGGAGAAAATGATTTAACTAATATTATGAACAATTATTAGTCATGGGGAGAGTGGTAAACCTGTAGCAGTTATACAGTACCCAGGGAAACTGATGGCATTCAGGCTTAATTCAGGTAAATGAAGCATAGGCAGAATTTCTTAGATCAAGAGCCCCTCACCAATATTATATACATAATAACAAAAATATATAACAATGTAAAATGTTATAGTCACTGTAAACATCATACTTAAATTATAAGCTCATTTAATGTATGAAAATGAGATGCTATGCATTTTTATTGAGTAAAATGTGTCTAGTAGTATTAGCATTAAGAAAACACTTAAATCTCTGAAATTTATGCTGTGAAGGTATACAGTGACATGCATGTCTCCTAGGATAAATACTAATTATGTCTATTACCTTCATCCCAAACAAAACTGAACTTTCTTAACCATTTAACCCTTTCAGGGTCCATACCATTGATCTGAGACTTGTTGACAGGGTCCAAGAATTTAAAGAAAAAAAAAATATTTTTCTTATGAAATGGTAGAGAATCTTTATCTGAAGGTAATAAAACAACAAGTACAAAATTTGTTGGAAAACTGACGAAATTACGTTCTCGCAAATTTTGCTGCATCAGCGATATTTAAATATCGGCGATTTTGTCCACTTTGACTCCCATTTTAGGTCAATTACATTATTTTATCGATTGAGCACAAGAAATCAGCCAATAAACTATTTCAACTACCCAATAAATTGATCAGAAATTCATAATTTGGCCAATTTCACACAAGTTCAAAATATTCCAATTTCAAAATAGGGTCCAGAATAAAAAATGCAGGCATTCCTAACATGAAAATAACACTTCCTCTGTTTATTAGTTACATTTCCAGGCATTATAAATGAATTTCCTTTCCATTTTCATTCATATAATGAATTTTTATTCACACCAAAAAAATAAAGATTTACTGTTATGCAATATTGTAATAATTGTATAAATAATATCAGCACATTCATGTACATATATTAGACTCACCAGTTGACGTCATTTGTTTACTCTTGAACACTGGCAAAAATCGAACATTTCCGCTACTTTGAGCTCAGTTTCAAGAAATTTTCAGTACTAAATCCAATCAAAAGCATCTCAATTTGTGTAATATACCTTCCATTCTATCAAATGAGACCAAGAAATCATGAATACAAATGCAAAAAACATAGGAATACAGTGGACCCCCGGTTAACGATATTTTTTCATTCCAGAAGTATGTTCAGGTGCCAGTACTGACCGAATTTGTTCCCATAAGGAATATTGTGAAGTAGATTAGTCCATTTCAGACCCCCAAACATACACGTACAAACGCACTTACATAAATACACTTACATAATTGGTCGCATTGGGAGGTGATCGTTAAGCGGGGGTCCACTGTATAACACTGCAAAGTAGCTGTTTTAATCCAAAAACAGTCGAAGTTGTTTTTTCTCATTATACACTGTGTGCTGCAGAATTTGTTTTATATGGTGCACACTTATCACACAGATGCATTCTCTCATATCTAGGCCCAAATTTACCATTCACAGCTTATCTGAGTGAGCTGAGCTCATGGTGTAGAACTATGGCTTGGACCCTGCCTTCAAAACTGTAGAACTGTGGAATAGACCCTCAAAGGGTTAACTGTACAAACGTAGATCTACATTTTCACTGCTAGCATTCTGAATACGTATTTGAAAAAAAATAAAGGCCAATTTTTGGTGCATAATAGGGTCAGTACTTAGAGATATAAAGCGGTGAAGTTGGCACTAGATGCTCATGTGGCGGCAACAGGAGTCCTGCCACTTGCAGAAATGTTGCCAGTACACATTTCTCATTTTTTAATTTACATAACTTTTATGTTCAGTGGGATATGCCAGTTTGTTGGACTTTTTTGTTCTGGTAATTGCAATTTATATTTTTTTTATTATTATTATTTTTTATTATCACACTGGCCGATTCCCACCAAGGCAGGGTGGCCCGAAAAAGAAAAACTTTCACCATCATTCACTCCATCACTGTCTTGCCAGAAGGGTGCTTTACACTACAGTTTTTAAACTGCAACATTAACACCCCTCCTTCAGAGTGCAGGCACTGTACTTCCCATCTCCAGGACTCAAGTCCGGCCTGCCGGTTTCCCTGAATCCCTTCATAAATGTTACTTTGCTCACACTCCAACAGCACGTCAAGTATTAAAAACCATTTGTCTCCATTCACTCCTATCAAACACGCTCACGCATGCCTGCTGGAAGTCCAAGCCCCTCGCACACAAAACCTCCTTTACCCCCTCCCTCCAACCCTTCCTAGGCCGACCCCTACCCCGCCTTCCTTCCACTACAGACTGATACACTCTTGAAGTTATTCTGTTTCGCTCCATTCTCTCTACATGTCCGAACCACCTCAACAACCCTTCCTCAGCCCTCAGCCCTCTATAGTTCTGACAATAATATTAGGTACAGAAATAGTAATCAGACAGACAGACAGACAGACACACACACACACACACACACACACACACACACACACACACACACACACACGTGAACATGTTCACCTGTCTCAGTCACATACTACTGATACCCCCTACTTACAAACAGATTCAGTTCTGAGCCATCATTCGCAAGTCCATTTGTTCGTAAGTCCTACATAACACAAAACACATTATAAATTAAATAAAGTTAATAATGCTTATAAATAAAGTTTGTAAATAATATGTTGGCCTGAATGTCGTAGCATCTGAAGTCGACAACACTGATTCAGGCTCCTGGAGACTCGTTACCTTTGTCCACCCTCTTGAAGAAAGAGTCTAGGGATGTCTGGGTGGTGGCCAAGCACACGTATGAACGATGCCACTAGAGTAACCTGATATGCAGTGTTTACATCTCAGCACATCCCATGCTGCATGGCCACCACCACACAGTGAACTAAATCTTATGCCCAAATTTTCGACTTCAGGGCAAATTTTTCAAATTTTCAAAAGTTCACAACACGACAATTCGTATGTAGGAGAGTCTCTGTATAGTCTAGAGATATGTATAAATTACTTTTGGGTCCAAGCAATGTTTTTAGAAGTGCTGGAGTATATGAAACTCCTTAAAGCATAGTGTCAGAGAAGAGTGTCACTATAAACAGCTGATAGTGCAGTCACTCAGTATTGCTGATCATGTACTGCTCCCAGTGAACCTTGGCATATGTTTTTTTTAAATTTGTTCTCACTGTTCCAAATAAGTATGTCTGTCTGTATCTCCCTGTCTCCGTGCCTATCTCCCCGTCTCCATGCCTGTCTCCCCATCTCCATGCTTATCTCCCTGTCTCCGTGCCTATCTCCCCGTCTCTGTCTGCCTCAGAGAGAGTCACTCACGAAACAGAATCAAGAACTAAGCAAGTTAATTTAGGAACAGGGACACACAAGCACAGTTTTCATACATAGTGAGAGTTACCTATACAATGCTTGTAGATATGAGGCATACGCATGATTGTGGCAAGTAATAGCATTTCCACTTGTTCAGATGTGACAATTTTGCAACATGTGTAATATCTGATGGTTCATAAGTGGCTCTCTTAGAGACAAAGAAACATAGACAGACAATATCTGTCTCTGTCTCTCTCTCTTTACTTAGTGCATAGAGGATAGGACATTCTGGAAGTAAGACACTACCAGATGCATCAAAACTGAAAGGATATGGCACAAATGTTACACACGAGTCATTATCTAGGTTTATTGTATTTCCTCGACTAGTTGTGGCCACACCCATCCCAAAGCCACTAAACTTGGTGTCAACATTACTTTCCACCTAAAACTAGTGTTGATACGGCATGCATTAGTGACTTCCCGGGATTTGCCACACTGTTTGCTCTAGCTGGCGCTCAACTGAACTGGTGCTCCCACAGGGTACTAAGTGATCCCAGATATTTTTGATACTGCACACTCAGTGTTAAGACCCATTCTATACTACCTAGGCCTATCAGGCCTTTGGCACCAAATTTGAAGCCAGGAAAAATAAAATGTTGATCTACATTTGGAGCGTTAGCAGTAAAAACATTGAGCTATGTTTGGACGGTTAAAGGGTTAAAAATACGGTAAATATTAGCATTCAATGAATGTTAGACTTGTCCGCACACAACCAATTGAAAATACGTATTTAGGTAGTTACAGAAAAATTTTACTCTTACTATAGAATGCAATGTAAAGCAATGTACAGTGGTAACCCCGAGTTTCGAACTTTCTTTGTTCCAGAAGGCTGTTCGAGTGCCGTTGCCTAACGAATTTGTTTTCACAAGGAATAATGTAAATTAGATTACATAGTCCATTTCAGACCCCCTAAAAATACACTTACAATAAAACACTTACATAATTGGTCGAATTGGGAGCAGTTCGAAACTCGTGGTACCACTGCACTGTAAATATATGCAAAAAATCAGCCATGATATCTAAGAAAATTAAAACCAAATTGTAGTTTTCTTAACATACCATCATGTGGAAATAGGAGAAGCAGTGTTTCTCCAGTTCAATTCTGTTGTCAAACAAAAGATTGCAGTGTGTGCATTTTGAGAAGTTACTCACAAGCTGAAATACAAAAAAAAAAATTACATTTTCTTAAATGAAAAATAAACACACACACACGTGTATAACTTATAAGAGATAATACTGAGAGATTAATCTTATGCATGCATCAAATGAGAAAATTAAAATTTCAAGAGAAGTAATTTTCAAGTTAATTTTCGTATAAAAAGTCATTTAAAAGAAAAAAAAAACTATGCATTTCTGAGTCTGTATTCTTGTAATAACTCACAAGGTGTTCTCGAGTTTTTCTGTGATCAGCAAGACTTCCCATAAAGGGACAAAGACACTTCGTACACTGCATGATGCGACCTTTTGCACCCAACCTCCGTAGCCTCAGAATGTTCCTCTGTGAAGCCAGCTGTTAAAAATGAAAGGGAATGTTAATACAATAACACAAAATATTCAATTCATAGAATGAAAGAAATGTGTAAAACACTGTTATAATAACAAATGACCTAGCAGGCATGTGTGAATGTGTCAGATAGCAGTGAATGGCGTCAAACTGTTTTGGGACTAAGACATGCTGTTGCAGTGTAAGCAAGGTAACTTTTTGTGGAGGAATTCAGGAAAACTGGTTAGCCAGACTTCTGTCTTAAAGGTGGAAAGTACAGTGCCTGCACTCTGAAGAAGGGGTAGGGATATTTTGCAGTTTGGAGGGGCATCTGAATTGTAGTATCGGCAAGCCTCTGGCAAGTGATGGAGTGAGTGATTGTGAAAGTATTTTATTTTCTAATCACCATACCTCAGTGGGAGATGGTGAAAAAAAAAGGGGAGGGGGGGGGCACATGCTGAGAACCTCAGAAAACCGACAGGGTGATAATGTGAGATTTCAAAATGAGAAAAATGCCAATGGTAATGCTATTTAAATAACTTGTACTCTCATGTCCAGAATATTGTTTGGTATCGACAACTTCATTAGAACAGATGGATATCAGAGCTGGAAAATGGAGAGAGAATTTTGCCCACAGAGCCAATGTTATTTGGAATATATCTGTTGGAACTTACACATGTAATGTGTTACAGGGATATCACATAACATTTCTTATACCTAAGTGGAGTAAAGAAGCATAATGAATTAAATTACAGTTGAAGCAAACTCCATACAGGCATTCAAAAACAGATATGACAAGGATATTTCACAGCCACCAGTCATATTAAGCACGAGGAGGTCACCCTTGCAAACTCGAAGAAATCACAAATAATTAACTCAACATTCAAACCACATTACTTAACTCGCAAAAATAAAATTAAAATTAATTACCTTTGATTGTGCCCTTAAGAATTGCAGAATAGATGCTTCTTTGATATGGAAAATACGCTGCATGCGTTCATGGTTTGTGCTTTCTAAATGATTCCTGAAAGTCTGTAAAACAAGATAAAAAATATTATTCAAGTCAGTAAGCATACTCCAAAAACAATAACATCAAATTATGAGCAAGTCTAGTGTATGAAGAAAAAAAGAAAAAACACTTGTCAACAAGAGAAAAAAAGCAATAAAGTATACACATGATACATGTACCATAAATGTAATGAAGAGGGTGTACAAATCTAGAGTGGAAGGTAGAAGGGGTAGGGGTCATTCCAGGAACAGTCAGAGGGAGGGAGTACAAGAGGCTTTGAGAATTAGGGATGTATGGGATATCCGCATCTGCAGAACATCCACACAATTTCTTACATCCGCAATAACAATTAAATAAATACCTGCATCTGAACCATACCAAACAATGAGGATGTGGCGGATATTATAACCTATATTACAGAGCTTGCATGTTTATTTCCCACATACTTCTTAAGCTTTACAAATTTACATTGCTAGCTTCAAATCTTACAACTTAATGATCTGTGTAGAGAGAGAGGGGGGGGGAGAAAGGGAGAGAAAGGGAGAGAGAGGGAGAGGAAGAGAGGGAGAGGAAGAGAGGGAGAGGGAGAGGAAGAGAGGGAGAGGAAGAGAGGGAGAGGAAGAGTGGAGAGGAAGAGGGGGAGAGGAAGAGGGGGAGAGGAAGAGGGGGAGAGGAAGAGGGGGAGAGGAAGAGGGGGAGAGGAAGAGGGGGAGAGGAAGAGGGGGAGAGGAAGAGGGGGAGAGGAAGAGGGGGAGAGGAAGAGGGGGAGAGGAAGAGAGGAAGGAAGAGAGGAAGAGAGGAAGGAAGAGAGGAAGGAAGAGAGGAAGGAAGAGAGGAAGGAAGAGAGGAAGGAAGAGAGGAAGGAAGAGAGGAAGGAAGAGAGGAAGGAAGAGAGGAAGGAAGAGAGGAAGGAAGAGAGGAAGGAAGAGAGGAAGGAAGAGAGAGAGAGGAAGAGAGAGGAAGAGAGAGAGAGGAAGAGAGAGAGAGGAAGAGAGAGAGAGAGGAAGAGAGAGGAAGAGAGAGGAAGAGAGAGAGAGGAAGAGAGAGAGAGGAAGAGAGAGAGAGGAAGAGAGAGAGAGGAAGAGAGAGAGAGGAAGAGAGAGAGAGAGAGAGAGAGGAAGAGAGAGGAAGAGAGAGAGAGGAAGAGAGAGAGAGAGGAAGAGAGAGAGAGAGGAAGAGAGAGAGAGAGAGGAAGAGAGAGAGAGAGAGGAAGAGAGAGAGAGGAAGAGAGAGAGAGAGGAAGAGAGGAAGAGAGAGAGGAAGAGAGAGAGGAAGAGAGAGAGGAAGAGAGAGGAAGAGAGAGAGAGGAAGAGAGAGAGAGGAAGAGAGAGAGAGGAAGAGAGAGGAAGAGAGAGGAAGAGAGAGAGAGGAAGAGAGAGAGAGGAAGAGAGAGAGAGGGAGAGAGAGGGAGAGAGAGGAAGAGAGAGGAAGAGAGAGAGAGGAAGAGAGGAAGAGAGAGAGAGGAAGAGAGAGAGAGAGGAAGAGAGAGAGAGAGGAAGAGAGAGAGAGAGGAAGAGAGAGAGAGAGGAAGAGAGAGAGGAAGAGAGAGAGGAAGAGAGAGAGGAAGAGAGAGAGAGAGGAAGAGAGAGAGAGAGGAAGAGAGAGAGAGAGGAAGAGAGAGAGAGAGGAAGAGAGAGAGAGAGGAAGAGAGAGAGAGAGGAAGAGAGAGAGAGAGGAAGAGAGAGAGAGAGGAAGAGAGAGAGGAAGAGAGAGAAAGGAAGAGAGGGAGAGAGAGAACTGTATGAACTGCAAGAACTGTGTCAAAACTGTCAGTGGTGACAATAAGGCTGGAGGAGGTGCATTTTCTTCTTAAATCGCTTGACCAAGAAAAGGCTGTGGGCCCAGACAAGTTGAGCCCAAGATTGCTGAGAAGATGTGCAGACCAGCTAGCAGCACCTCTAACTCGCATCTTTCAGCACTGCCTAGTACATTGTAAATTGCCCTCTCTGTGGAAAGAGGCAAATGTAATCCCTGTTCACAAAAAGAAGAGCAGAGCACAAATCAGCAACTAAAGACCAGTGTCACTCCTGTCAATCGCTGGTAAGATCCTTGAGACAATCTCAAGACAAATGACAGTTTTTTGACTACCACTCACTACTTTGTGATCATCAATATGGCTACAGGAAAGGTTACTCTGCTGCTGATCTGTTGTTAAACCTCTCCACTAAGTGGCACCAGTCACTGAATGAATCCAAAGTCAGCTGTGTGGTAGCACTGGACATTGGACTTTCTTCGTTTGCCTGCGCCCCTCTCATCTGCTACTGCTTGACAGAGTAGAGAACTGAGCAAGACGTCTCATCTCTCGCCTGGACCCATCCTGGATAGATCTGTCATTTCAGCAGAGCCTTCAACATAGGAGCAATGTGGGTGGCCTTACTGTTATGTACAAGGCCAATATTGTCAAAATACCACACTTGGATCCACTTCGAGGACAGCGTGAAACAAGCTTTTAAGCCACAAGATGGGCAGAAAGTAGCAACTTCACTCTGGCTGTACCCTTCTCCAGAACATCACTCCATCTGAGATCATATATAACCAGGATGACTCGAGTATGGAACACATTCGTACAGCATAATGACGTAACCGAGATAACGTCAGTTTGTAAAGTAAAAGGACACAAGTGCAACTAATGTGACATTTATTGTGGCAACGTTTCGCTCTCCAGGAGCTTTATCAAGCTATTACAAACAATACATGGACACAGAGGGTATATAAAGGCTCAGAGTGAGGTGAATACTAGTGAGGTACCATTTCGATGTTCACTAGTGGTAGTAGTAGTAGTAGTAGTAGAGGTAGTGGTAGTGACAAAAGTAATACAATATGGTAGAGCAATTAATTCGTACATGAGTAAAAGGATATAAAAGCTATTACTTGGGTAACATAAAAATAGGTTGGACAAATATAAACTGGAATGAGGCAGCTTGTTTCAGTGTTCACTCTCTGTGCTTTGTGTAGTATAACAGGAGAGACTATGTGATGGCAGGGTTTACTGTTTTCAGGAGGATTCTTGCTAAGACTTCGGAGATGGTGAAGCTGCCGTTGTTTTGTTTAATTGTATTCAAAACAGCGATCAGTGCTGATTCGAGGCACTTGCGTCTGCGGAAATTAGTTTCTTTGATCACTAATTGGGCGTCTCTGAATTTCATGAGATGATTGGTGGAATTTCGGTGTTGTACACAGGCGTTGCTCAGGTTATCGTTCCTACATGCGTAAATGTGTTCATTGAGGCGGGTGTCGAGGTTTCTGGCTGTTTCACCTACGTAAATCTTGTCACAGCCTCCACAGGGTATAGTGTAAACTCCTGCATTGACTGGTTCGTGGTGCTTGGATTTTGTCCTGGTTATATCCTTTATTGAAGTGCTAGAAGCGATGGCGACTCTGGTGTTAGTCAAGATACCAAGACCAAAAGAGGCATCATCATCGGGTTTTTCCTAAGAGCATACCGAATTTGTAGTCCTGAGTTTCTTGACGAGGAGTGTACATACATTCACCAAACATTCACAGAGTTACATATTTCTTCTTTTTTCATCAAAGACTGCAAGAAAAGAGCTCTTCAGATCATAAATTCTCCACGCATCAACACCACTCCCAGCAAAGTTATAATTCTTCCCAACAGTCAGGTTGCACTGAACGTCTCAAAAGCACTTTCACAAGCTAACACCAGAGTCGCCATCGCTTCTAGCACTTCAATAAAGGATATAACCAGGACAAAATCCAAGCACCACGAACCAGTCAATGCAGGAGTTTACACTATACCCTGTGGAGGCTGTGACAAGATTTACGTAGGTGAAACAGCCAGAAACCTCGACACCCGCCTCAATGAACACATTTACGCATGTAGGAACGATAACCTGAACAACGCCTGTGTACAACACCGAAATTCCACCAATCATCTCATGAAATTCAGAGACGCCCAATTAGTGATCAAAGAAACTAATTTCCGCAGACGCAAGTGCCTCGAATCAGCACTGATCGCTGTTTTGAATAGAATTAAACAAAACAACGGCAGCTTCACCATCTCCGAAGTCTTAGCAAGAATCCTCCTGAAAACAGTAAACCCTGCCATCACATAGTCTCTCCTGTTATACTACACAAAGCACAGAGAGTGAACACTGAAACAAGCTGCCTCATTCCAGTTTATATTTGTCCAACCTATTTTTATGTTACCCAAGTAATAGCTTTTATATCCTTTTACTCATGTACGAATTAATTGCTCTACCATATTGTATTACTTTTGTCACTACCACTACTACTACTACTACCACTAGTGAACATCGAAATGGTACCTCACTAGTATTCACCTCACTCTGAGCCTTTATATACCCTCTGTGTCCATGTATTGTTTGTAATAGCTTGATAAAGCTCCTGGAGAGCGAAACGTTGCCACAATAAATGTCACATTAGTTGCACTTGTGTCCTTTTACTTTACATATTGTCGGTAATTCTACCAACTTTATTACATAACGTCAGTTGATCAAATGAAAATGCTGGCCCACATATGGCTCCAACTTCATCCTGTTCCCTACTTGTATGTCTCATAACAATAAAAATGCTTTCAAATGAGTTGATGTAGGTAACAGCTCTTAGCTTGCCAATAAAGTTAAGAATCCTTAACCTGTAAATAGCTTGTCAATAAAGCTAGGGATCCTTAACCTTGTCAAACCCTGCGTAAAAAAAGAGAGGAAGAGAGAGAAAGAGAGAGGAAGAAAGAGAGAGGAAGAGAAGGCTGTTTTTACGACACTTAAGATCCCAACAGAACGAGGTGAGAGAGTCCACACGCACAACCTGGCTATGGGAAAGAGGTAATTGGCCAGCCCTTCGCTCTGAGCTTGCCACCACCGATTGGAATGCTCTTCTCCAAGGGGATGTTGACAACCAAGTGAAAGCCTTCATTGGACACATCCTTAATCTACAACAAGAACACATTCCTCACCGGCAATATGTGACAAAGCCTACAGATCAGCCTTGGTTTGGCTTTCGTTGTAGAGACGCTGCTACTGCTAAGTACAAAGCATGGCGAAGATATGAGAGACATCCTACCACCTATAACAGGAACTTGCAAACGCAAGCCTGTAGGCATATGGGTGACGTTCAAAAGTGGGCCATTGCTAAATGGAAGGTGGACACTAAAAGAAAGCTAGCATCAGGTAGGGTAGGCTCCAAAACCTGGTGGTCCCTGGTCAAGGACAGACAAGGTTATCTGCCTGATGAGCTCATTCCACCTCTAAATCGACAGGATGGGACCACCTCTACTAGTAGTCAAGAGAAGGCAGACCTCTCTGCTGAACACTTTGCTACCAAAATGCAAGTTCCTGATCCAGCAAGGGACCCTCCTTGGCTAGCTGCAAGAACTGTGTCAAAACTGTCAGTGGAGACAATAAGGCAGGAGGAGGTGTATTTCCTTCTAAAGGCTGTGGGCCCAGACAAGTTGAGCCCAAGATTGTTCAGAAGATGTGCAGACCAGCTAGCAGCACCTCTAACTCGCATCTTTCAGCACTGCCTAGTACAGTGTAAATGGCCCTCTCTATGGAAAGAGGCAAATGTAGTCCCTGTTCACAAAAAGAAGATCAGAGCAGAAATCAGCAACTACAGACCAGTGTCACTCCTGTCAATCACTGGTAAGATCCTTGAGACAATAATCTCAAGACAAATGACAGAGTTTTTTGACTACCACTCACTACTTTGTGATCGTCAATATGGCTTCAGGAAAGGTTACTCTGCTGCTGATCTGTTGTTAAACCTCTCCACTAAGTGGCACCAGTCACTGGATGAATCCAAAGTCAGCTGTGTGGTAGCACTGGACATAGCTGGCGCTTTCGACCAGGTGTGGCACCAGGGCCTCTTAGCAAAACTTCAAGCACTGGGAATTGCAGGCTCTACGCTATGTCTCCTCAGTGATTACCTTCATGGTAGATCTCTAAGTGTAGTTCTCAATGGAACGGAATCAGCAAGACATCCTATTGGGGCAAGTGTTCCACAAGGAAGCGTGCTGGGTCCATTGTTATGGAATGCCTACTTCAACGACCTTCTTCATCTCATCCCAGAATCACATGCATATGCAGACGACTGTACACTGACATTCACTTACCCAAGAGAAGTAATGCCAGCTGCTCTAAGCTACATCAATCACCAGCTGAGAGCTATATCAGCTTGGGGAAATAGATGGCAAGTAACATTTGCACCTGAGAAAATGCAAATGATGATCGTCTCTAGGCACCATGATGGTAATGCTGGTGCAGTAGTAAGGATGAATGGGAGGGTGTTGGCACCTGGAGACGAAGTTGATATCCTTGGGGTGAAATTTGACTCCAAACTAACCATGAAGAACCATGTTGTAAATCTTGCAAACAAGGCAGCCAGGAAGCTTACAGCACTTCGCCGTATCTCGCATCTGCTTGACAGTAGGGGTTACAAGATCCTGTACGAGGCACAAGTACGCTCACACCTTGAGTATGCTCCACTTTCTTGATTTGCCTGCCCCCCCCCCTCTCATCTGCGACTGCTTGACAGAGTAGAGAACAGAGCAAGACGTCTCATCTCTCGCCTGGACCCATCCTGGATAGATCTGTCATTTCAGCAGAGCCTTCAACATAGGAGCGATGTGGGTGGCCTTACTGTTATGCACAAGGCCAATATTGTCAAAATACCACACTTGGATCCACTTCGAGGACAGCGTGAAACAAGCTTTTATGCCACAAGATGGGCAGAAAGCAGCAACTTCACTCTGGCTGTACCCTTCTCCAGAACATCACTCCATCTGAGATCATACATACCCAGGATGACTCGAGTATGGAACACATTCGTACAGCATATTGATGTCAACGAGATAAAGTCAGTTGATCAAATGAAAATGCTGGCCCACAGATGGCTCCAACTTCATCCTGTTCCCTACTTGTATGTCTCATAACAATAAAAATGCTTTCAAATGAGCTGATGCAGGTAACAGCTCTTAGCTTGCCAATAAAGTTAGGAATCCTTATCCTGTAAATAGCTTGTCAATAAAGCTAGGGATCCTTAACCTTGTCAAACCCTGTGTAAAAAAAAAAAAAAAAAGAGGAAGAGAGAGAGAGGAAGAGAGAGGAAGAGAGAGAGTCGAGGACAGTGTGAAGCAAGTTTCTATACCACAAGATGGGAAGAAAGCAGCAACTTCACTCTGGCTGTACCCTTCTCCAGAACATCACTTCATCTGAGATCATTTATTCCCAGGATGACTCAAGTCTGGAACACATTTGTACAGCATTATGTCAATGAGATAATGTCACTTGATCAGATGAAAATGCTGGCCCACAGATGGCTCCAACTTCATTCTGTTCCCTACTTGTATGTTTCATAACAATAAAAATGCTTTCAAATGAGCTGATGTAGGTAACAGCTTTTAGCTTGTCAATAAAGTTAGGAACCCTTAATCTGTAAATAGCTTGTCAATAAAGCTAGGGATCCTTAACCATATCAAACCCTGTGTAAAAAAAGAGAGAGAGTGGGTGAGTGAGTGGGCGAGTGAGTGGGTGAGTGGGTGAGTGGGTGAGTGAGTGGGTGAGTGGGTGAGTGAGTGGGTGAGTGGGTGAGTGGATGAGTGGGTGAGTGGGTGAGTGAGTGGGTGAGTGAGTGGGTGAGTGGGTGAGTGAGTGGGTGAGTGGGTGAGTGAGTGGGTGAGTGAGTGGGTGAGTGGGTGAGTGGGTGAGTGGGTGAGTGAGTGGGTGAGTGGGTGAGTGGGTGAGTGAGTGGGTGAGTAAGTGGGTGAGTGGGTGAGTGAGTGGGTGAGTGGGTGAGTGAGTGGGTGAGTGAGTGGGTGAGTGAGTGGGTGAGTGAGTGGGTGAGTGAGTGGGTGAGTGAGTGGGTGAGTGAGTGAGTGGGTGAGTGAGTGGGTGAGTGGGTGTGTGTGTGTGTGGGTGAGTGGGTGAGTGGGTGAGTGAGTGGGTGAGTGGGTGAGTGGGTGGGTGAGTGGGTGAGTGAGTGGGTGAGTGAGTGGGTGAGTGGGTGAGTGAGTGGGTGAGTGGGTGAGTGGGTGAGTGAGTGGGTGGGTGAGTGAGTGGGTGGGTGAGTGAGTGGCTGAGTGGGTGGGTGGGTGGGTGGGTGGGTGGGTGGGTGGGTGGGTGGGTGGGTGGGTGGGTGGGTGTGTGTGTGTGTGAGTGGGTGAGTGGGTGAGTGAGTGGGTGAGTGGGTGAGTGAGTGGGTGAGTGAGTGGGTGAGTGGGTGGGTGAGTGGGTGGGTGGGTGAGTGAGTGGGTGAGTGAGTGGGTGAGTGGGTGGGTGAGTGGGTGGGTGAGTGGGTGGGTGAGTGGGTGGGTGAGTGGGTGGGTGAGTGGGTGGGTGAGTGAGTGGGTGAGTGAGTGGGTGAGTGAGTGAGTGAGTGGGTGAGTGAGTGGGTGAGTGAGTGGGTGAGTGGGTGAGTGAGTGAGTGAGTGGGTGAGTGAGTGGGTGAGTGAGTGAGTGAGTGGGTGAGTGAGTGGGTGAGTGAGTGAGTGAGTGGGTGAGTGGGTGGGTGAGTGGGTGGGTGAGTGGGTGGGTGAGTGGGTGAGTGAGTGGGTGGGTGAGTGGGTGAGTGAGTGGGTGAGTGAGTGGGTGAGTGAGTGGGTGAGTGAGTGGGTGAGCGAGTGGGTGAGTGAGTGGGTGAGCGAGTGAGTGAGGGGTTGGATTTGAGTGGGACTTGCACACGAGTAAATAGAATTATTAAAGCATTTATTCTGTAAGTGGGTTGAATTTGTGAAGACCTGCCAAGTATAAGAAGTTAAGAAATGAGGAGCACTGCAGCAGGACTCTTGGCCAACAGGCCTGCTGCAGTGTCCCTCCTTTCTTATGTTCTTATGGCTGTGTGCACCATGTGCGACTGTGTGTGCTGTGCGAGAGACTCTCACACAGTCAAAATGTGGTGTATAAATGGAAAACAGGAATTAACAGTAGTGACCTGTACTTAGCTCAGTGAGGACGTGTCTAGTGTACTCCCTGTGGACAAAACCAAAATGCCCTCCACTGAGCAACTTTACCAGCAGCTTAAAGAGGAATTGAGGGGAGCGATGCTCGAGATACGGTGATTGATGGAGGAAAACACGAGGATTCGTAGTAGTCCTCCTGCTGTGAGTCCTCAGGTCAAGAAGGGAACCTGGGCAGTGGCCGGACAAAATGGAATGAAGTTGAAGATCAAGAAGACAAATGCAGAGGAAGAAACGATGAAGAAGAAAGAGACTGCTGTGATAACTTCAAACTCCTTTTCTGTGCTACCAGACGAATGTGAGTTGACTACTGGGAACGTCACAATGAAGAACAACAAGGAAGACTAATGTGAATCAACCACCCATGACCTTCCAACAAAGACAATTCTTAACAACACAGTGAAGACAGCCAGTGAAAACATCCCAGCAAAGACCATCTCTACTAAGACCGTTGAGAATGTCATTCACACCACCAGTCGAGGTAAGAACATTGTTTTAGTTGGGGACAGTCAGAATAAGTTTATGGATAGGGCTTTTTGTCTTAGGGATAGAAATAGGAGGCAGAGGCTGTTTTCTCCTGGGGCTGGGTTGAAGGATATTGTTAGCCATCTGGACGACATCATGAGAGGTAATGGGAGCAATCCTATTATTTGTCTAAGTGCTGGAGGCAATGATGTTGGCAGACATAGGAGTAAGGACCTGATTAGCAGGTACAGATCAGCAATAGACATAATTAGGAAGAAGGGTGGGAACCTTGTCATATGTGGTGTTTTGCCAAGGAGAGGAGTTGGAAATGAATGGTTGTCCAGGGCAATTGGTGTCAATTGCTGGCTGGACAAATACTGTAAGGAAAATGCAGTAACATTCATTGACAACTGGGACCTCTCCTACGGCAGAAATGACATGTATGCCAGGTCTAGGGTGGGGGGCACTGGCAACTGCAGTGGAGGGAGCTGTTAGGGCTTTAACCCTTTGACTGTTTCGACTATACATATACGTCTTGCAAGGCAGTCTTTCGGATGTATACATACTCAATAATTCTAGCGGCTTCAAATCAAGCAGGAGAAAGCTGGTAGGTCATGTGAGAGAAAGGGTCTGTGTGGTCAGTGTGCACTGTATAAAAAAATTCCTGCAGCATGCAGTGCATGAGAAAATAAAAACTCCGACCATGTTTTTCGATTAAAGCGCTGACTTTGACATGTATTTTCCTATAGTATTTATGGTTGTATTCTCATTTTCTTGGTCTCATTTGATAGAATGGAAAGCATATTACAGAAATAGAGATGATTTTGATTAGTTTCACGATGAAAACGACCTTGAAATTGAGCTCAAATTAGCAGAAATGTTCAATTTTTACCGATGTTCAAGAGAAAGCAAATCACACCACACATCCAATACACGTCAACTGGGGAGTCTAATATTCTTTCACTAGTGCACGGATATTATTTATACCATTTTTACAATAATGCAGGAGTCTGCATAACAGTAAATCTTCTATTTTTTGTGTGAATACAAATTCAAAATAAAAAGCAATAGTAATATAAGAGGAGCCTGGAGACATGACTAATGAACAGAGGATATGTTATTTAGTGCCAAGAATGTCTGCACTGTTTATTCCGGACCCTATTTTGAAATTAGCATCTTTTTTTAATTTGCATGAAATTGGTAAATGGGCAGTTTCTTGTACAGTAAGGCCCTGCTTTACGGCGTTTCGCCTTACGGCGTTCCGCTAATACGGCGATGTCAAATTATGACCTAAATTTGCTATATGGCAAGCAGTCTTTCAAATACGGCGCCCCCCCCACCCAGTCTGTTTACATTTTCTGTGACCACATCTATTATGTCAGGAAACTTTCCAAAATTTCAAGTGCTTTAAAGTTACTGCATATTTTATATTTTATATATACTCTGATAATTATACTTATGTGTACCTGTACCTAAATACAGTGGACCCCCGCTTAACGATCAACTCTCAATGCGACCAATTATGTAAGTGTATTTATGTAAGTGCATTTGTACATGTATGTTTGGGAGTCTGAAATGAACTAATTTACTTCACAATATTCCTTATGGGAACAAATGCGGTCAGTACTGGCACCTGAACATACTTCTGGAATGAAAAAATATCGTTAACCGGGGGTCCACTGTATACTTACACACTGTGCTGCTGTGCAGGTACACATTAAAATCGCTAAGTCTCTCTCTGCTCATGACGCCAATACTATGAAATAATAATCACTCTCGGGCACACTAAATGTCTTATTTTACATCAATATAGGCATTTTCATTAATCCATCTATGATATTTTCCTAAAAATTATATATGAAACCCATTACATAGCATATAAACATGATACATATACTCACAGAATAAAAATTGATGTAAATGTGAGATTTGTTTACTAAGCAACTGTGTAGGTAGTGTCGGAAGAATTACGTTTTCTCTAGTCAAACTGGGGGATAACTGTAGAAAAATATTCTTTTCATATGCCTTTACTCTATATATAGCAATTCATGACCCTTGTTGGTTTAGTGCTTTTTATTATTATAATAATTATTATTATTGTTAATATTATAATTATCAATATTATTATCTTCATTCACTCTAAAAATAGTGTGTTGCTGTTTGTTTATTCTGAACTAACTTGTACAACTTGTACACAATGTAAGAGTATTTGTATTGAGGTAATTATTATTATAATAAAAGTGATGGAGTGAATGATGGTGAAAGTTTTTCTTTTTCGGGCCACCCTGCCTTGGTGGGAATCGGCCAGTGTGATAATAAAAAAAATAAAAAAATATTGAGGTAAATGTTTTACAAACTCTTACAAATGGACGTGAATGAACTAAAAGTAGACACACATTAATACGCATTTATTTCGCCTGACCAAGTGATCGCCCACTACCTGTCCAGTTTGTTCTTACATTGTCTCAACTCTGTATCTTGTTCTCTCTCTCGTTTACTCTTTCGTTAACTAGTTGGCTCTCATTGACGATGGCGTCTAAGGTTAGCTGTGATAAAAAGAGAATTCGTAAGCCTCTTGCTTTAAGTGCCAAGTTTGAGGATGATGGTGTGCCATTCTGATTTTATTCAATAAACACCCTGCCACTCACCTCTCACACATTAATATTAATATTTTAAGGTAAGTAATAAGTGTACTCTGTGTGTATCTTACCTTTTATGGTGTTTTTAATGCCTATTTCTATTGCTAACTTAATATAAGTTAGTGTAAACTTGTTGTCTGGCATTTATTGCATATTTTATATGTGCTCTGATAATAATACTTGTGGACCTGTGTGGTAGCCGGGCGGAGGGACAACATTACGTTTTCTCTGCTCAGCCATCAGAGAAAACGTTTATGAATCTGCGTTTGGCCCAGCCACTCCCTCACTCCGCTTTTGTTTACAATTTTCGGCATGAATTATTCATTACTTCTACCTTCATTTATGATGGCATCTAAAGGTAGTTGTTAGAAATGATTAAATTCAGTGAACAAGGCATGTCGATGTTAATAATATGGCTCTGGGCCACAGTGTAGGTAGCCCATAGGTGTAGCCCAGGCAGGCTACACCTACCTACCTACACTCCTCACTTCTCTTCCTATATTAAGACTACACATATTTTAAGGTAAATAATGAGTGTACTGTATGTGTATTTTACCTCTCTGGGATGTTTTAAATATCGTATATTAAGTATGAGATGGGGAGACAGGGCTACCTACACCTGGGCTACCTGCACCTGACTTCCTACAACTAAGTACTACTCACCTCTCTCTCTCTGGAGTTTCTGGAGTTTATCTGGAGAGAGTTCCGGGGGTCAACGCCCCCGCGGCCCGGTCTGTGACCAGGCCTCCTTAGGTCAGTGTCCCAGGATGCGACCCACACCAGTCGACTAACACCCAGGTACCCATTTTGCTGATGGGGAACATAGACAACAGGTGGAAAGAAACACGTCCAATGTTTCTACTCTGGCTGGGAATCGAACCCAGGCCCTCACCGTGTGAAGCGAGAGCGTTAACCACCAGGCCATGAATTTATTGTGAATGTATTTTACTTTGTGTGTTTTTAATGCCTAGTTCTATTACTAACTTAATAAAATTTAGTGTAAACTTTTTGTCTGGCATTTATTTGCATTTATAAATTGAAAAATATGGCGTTCTGCCTTCCGGCGATGTCTGCTTTCCAGCGACAGCCTGGAACCTAACCCACCATATAAGTGGGGCCCTACTGTACTCAATTTATAGAAAAAATGGAGTTCTAAAGAAATAGCTATTAGTTTGGTCGACTGGAACAATGGAATTGGCCGAAAATCGGGCTCAAAGTCGGCGAAATCGCTGATGCGTATATATCGCCGAGATCGCTAAATTCGCAGGACCGTCATTACGCAAGTTTTCAATTAAATATCGTACGTTTGGTGTCATTACCATCGGGAAAAGATTCTCTATTATTTCATAGGAGAAGATGCTGGCACTGGTTTAGTGTGGTGGAAGATACACGAGCACATCTCTCTATTATGTCTAGAAACTTTCCAAAATTTCAAGTGCTATAAAGTTATTGTACATTTTATATGTACTCTGATAATAATACACGTGTGTACCTGTACGTAAATATGCTTACACACCGCGCTGGTGAGCAGGTACACATTAAAATCACTAAGTCTCTCAACTCTTGACGTCATATTGATAATACATGTAATCTCTTCGGCACATTAAATGTCATATACAGTGGACCCTTGACTTACGAAGGCCTCATCTTACGATAAAATCGACTTACAAAGCTTTTCAGCATAAAAATTTCACCTCGACCTACGATGAAAAACTCGACTTACATCATTCGTCCCATACGCGTCCATGTGTCCGGCTGGCCTGCCTTCAGTTAGTGTGCCAATGTTTACAAGCCAGTGCCGTTGGTTCCACACATACATTTGGTACACTTTGTATTATTCCAGTGTTTTTAGTACGTGTAACTGCTAAATAAGCCACCATGGACCCAAAGAAAGCTTCTAGTGCCAACTCTGTGGTAAAATTGGTGAAAATTACTATAGAAATGAAGGAGATAATTAATAAGTATGAAAGTGGAGCGAGTGCCTCTGAGCTGGCCAGGTTGTACAACAAACCCCAATCAACTATCGCTACTATCCTGGCCAACAAAAAGGCAATGAAGGAAGCTGTTGTTGCGAATGGTTTAAGTATCTTGACGAAACACAGATCGCAAGTGCTTGAAGATGTTGAGAGACTTATTGGTGTGGATAAATGAAAAACAGATAGCAAGAGATAGCATCTCTCAAGCGATCATATGTGAAAAGGCAAGGCAGTTGCATGACGAATTAACTAAAAAAATGCCTGCAACTAGTGGTGATGCAAGTGAATTTAAGGCCAGCAAAGGTTGGTTTCAGAGATTTAAGAATCGTAGTGGCATACATAGTGACAAGGCATGGTGAGGCTGCCAGTTTGGACCAAAATACGGCTGAAAAATATGTGCAGGAATTCATAGGGTACATAGAGGATGAAGGATTGAAACCCCAACAAGTGTTTGTGACGAAACAGGCCTGTTTTGGAAGAAAATGCCAAACAGGACCTACATTACACAGGAGGAAAAAGCGCTGCCAGGACACAAGCCTATGAAAGACAGGCTAACCTTAATGTGTAGTAATGCTAGTGGGGATTGCAGAGTGAAGCCTCTACTTGTATATCACTCAAACTCCCAGAGTGTTCAGGAAAAACAATGTTGTCAAGGCTAATTTGTGTGTGATGTGGAGGGCAAACAGTAAAGCATGGGTCACTAGGGACTTTTTCTATGACTGGTTTTATCATGTGTTTGGCCCCATTGTGAAAAATTATCTCCTGGAAAATAAATTGGAACTAAAGTGCCTCCTGGTATTAGACAATGCTCCTGGTCATCCTTCAGATTTGGCAGAGCGAATTTCAGGGGAGTTGAGCTTCATAAAAGTGAAGTTTTTGCCTGCTAATACCACTCCTCTCCTCCAGCCCATGGACCAGCAGGTCATTTCAAATTTCTTCAAGAAACTGTATACCAAAGGAATGTTTCAAAAGTGCTTTGAAGTGACCTCAGACACTCGACTGACCCTAAGAGTGTTTTGGAAAGATCATTTTAGTATCCTGAGTTGCATAAACGTTATAGGTAAGGCTTGGAAGGGAGTGACTAAGAGGACCTTGAACTTTGCTTGGAAGAAATTGTGGCCAGAATGTGTAGAAAAGAGTGATTTTGAGGGGTTTGGGGCTAACCCTCAGGAGCCTATGCCAGTTGTGGAATCTACTGTGGCATTGGGGAAGTCCTTGGGTTGGAGGTTAGTGGGGAGGATGTGGAAGAGTTGGTGGACGACGACAGTGAAGAACTAACCACTGATGAGCTGCAAGAACATCTGCAACAGCAAGAGGCCACAACTGAGGAAACTGCTTCAGAGGAGGGGAGAGAGAAATGGTCTTCAAAGATTAAGGAAATTTGCGCAAAGTGGGATGACGTGTAAACTTTTATGGAAGAAAATCACCCTGACACAGCTATTGCAAGCCATGCTGGTGACTTTTACAATGACAATGTTGTGAACCACTTTAGGAAAATCTTTAAGGAAGGCGAGGTACAGAGCTCTATGGACATATTTTTGGTGCGACAGTGGTCCAGTGACTCTCAAGTTGTTCCCAGTGGCATTAAAAGAAGAAGGGAAGTAACCCCGGAAAAGGACTTGCTACCTGAAGTCCTTATGGAAGGGGATTCCCCTTCCAAAAATTAATACATTTCCATCTCCCCTCCTCCCATCTCATCACACATCACTACAGCTTCAATAAAGTTAAGTGTCATTTATTCTTCATTTCGTATTTAGTATTCTTCATTTAGTAGTACACAATATATACTGTACATGTATCCTCCTTTTTATGTTTAGGAAAATGTATATTTCATGTGTTAAATATTTTTTTTTCAAACTTTTGGGTGTCTGCAACGGATTAATTGATTTCCATTATTTCTCATGGGGAAAATTAATTCGACTTACAATAATTTTGTCTTACTATGAGCTCTCTGGAATGGATTAATATTGTAAGTCAGGGGTTCACTGTATTATGTTAATATAGACATTTCCATTAATCCATCTATGACTTTTTTTTTCAAAATTAAATAATAATCATGCTATGTAACATATAAACATGATACATATACCCACAGCTAGATGTGTTTACAAAGCGGTTTGTAGGAGTCGAACCATACCACGGGTGGGGTTTGTTTGCAATCGTGTCATTACGATTTCGTGAGTTAGGTTAGCAGGAGTATCAGAAGAACTACGTTTTCTCTAGTCAAACACCAGTTATTGGGGGACAACTGAAGAAAAATATTCCTTTCGTATGCCCTCACTCTATAGCTATTCACGACCCTTGTGGGTATAGCACTTCTTTATGATGATGATGATAATAATAATAATAATAATAATAATAATAATAATAATAATAATAATAATATCATTCCTTCTAAAAATGATGTTACATGAGAATGGAAGTGTTGCTCTTTATTTATTCTCTGTACCACTGTGGAGACAACTCACATAACGTAAGGTGCTTGTATGAACATGTATGAACCATAACCCGACGCGTTCGTCCATTTGTTTACATAGTACTCTGCGTGGATGGGGTGGCCAGGAGGGATACCATACCTCCCACACCTGACTTTTCATATTAAGTACATAAATATTTTAAGGTAAGTAATGAGTGTACCATATATGCATTTTATCATTCTAGGTTGCTTTAACCTGTAAATGGTCCAAGCAGATCTACGTTCACATGCGTAGTGCTCCAAAAGTAGATCTACTTTTTTTTTACATATTTTCAAACAAAAAAAAAAACACATCGAAGTTTTTTACACGCTTTCAAATGTAAAAAAAAAAAAGATCTACTTTTTTTACATACAGTGGTCCCTTAATCCGTTCCTGGAAGTGAGACTATTATCGAAATAGACGATTTTCGAATCAATTTTCCCCATAAGAAATAATGTAAATCCAATTAATTCGTTCCAGACACCCAGAAGTGCCAACAATTTTTTTTTTTTACCTAAAAGATAGATTTACATACACAAAAGAATGAACATTCAACATGACAATTACCTTTATTGAAGGCTGTTGTTGATGAATGGAAGAAAGGGAGGAGGAGAGAGGGAAGAGAGGTTATTGTTTGGAAGGGGAATCCCCCTCCATAAGGACTCTAAGTCACTTCCCTAGCATAAATATAGATTTACATGCAGAAAAAAATGCCAAATAAATGTAAAGCACTAATAAAATGTATAAATGAACATTGGTAATAGGGGTAGTTGATGAGTGGAATGGTCTGACTAGTAGGGTGATCGAAGCTGAAACATTGGGTAGTTTCAAATTTAGGTTGGATAAATACACGAGTGAGAGGGGTTGGATTTGAGTAGGACTTGCACCTGAGCTTATTGCTTGGGTAGCATTTCTGTTAGTGGGTTGAATTTGTGAAGGACCGGCCTAGTATGGGCCAGCAGGCCTGTTCCAGTGTTCCTACTTTAAGTTCTTATTTAACATCACACTTACCAGTAGGGTGATCGAGGCTAGGACCTTGCGTAACTTTAAGAAGAGATTGGACAAATATATGAGTTGGAGGAGCCGAGTTTGATTTGTGTCATTGGGTACGGGAGTAAATTCTTGGGTAGCTTTGGGTAAGGTCATGCGGTTGATAAATTAGACACATGTGCAACTCTTGGGTATCTTTATTGAGGAAACGTTTCGCCACACAGTGGCTTCATCAGTCCATACGTAGGAGAAACTTGAAGAACAGGAGGAGAATGAGGTAATCAGTCCCTCAACCTTGAGTTGATGTGTTCAGTCCATCAATCTTGAATAGAATACGGCATATGAGCGGAGAAGCAGCTTATAAACCGTATGACAGGAGAGGTGCAGCAGTCATAGGTGATGTCACATTTGTTCAATGTGGAAGTAGGTCATGCCCAAGAATTAGGCAAGTGAAGAATTCCTAAGTATTAAGATCCCAAGAAGTTGCAGTGTCTGACAGTGTCGGTTCTCTGAACCATTCATCTACAAGACCTGCAGTGTTCTTCCATTGTTATGTTCTTAGTGGGAAGGACTGTAAAGGACCTGCCTAGTATGGGCCAGCAGGCCTACTGCAGTGTTCCTCCTTTCTTATGTTCTTATTGGAGATTTGTTTGTGTGACGGAGGGATGGCAAGTTTATTGTTGGAGAATATGACACTAATATCAACTCTATGGCTTATTTATCTATCACAATTCAACTAATATGACATAATAAACAATATTAATAACAAAGAAACATGGAATATACTCTAGAATGAATAAGTCATTACGTATGTCACGAGAGGTGTTGTGTTGTGTTGTTGTTGGGTATATAAGGGCCACTGAGTGTAAGCCGTCCATAATGGTGGTGAAGCAGCAGCTGAGGCGGCGGTGTTTTCTGTAGCCCTATATAACTCCAACAACATTGGAGAAGTTGGTAGAATTGCTGAATCACTAAAGAAGGAACCCTCTACCACCATCACTACGACCTTCTACCACTATTACAACTGTTACCACCATCACTACTACCTTCTACCACTATCACTACCACCATCAACCACTATCACAACTGCTTCCACTCTACCACCACCACCTTTGTATTTTTCTACAAACTTTTTCATAAATTGTGTGTTTCTCACATTCTTTACCAAAGGGCTGGCACTAGAAGCTTTCTTTGGAGCCATGGTAGCTTATTTAGCACTTGCAAGCACTAAATCAATGGAATATTATGAAATATTTCGTAGGAGCATGTGAGGGGACCGTCGCTCACTGGTAAACAATGACACACTGGCTGGGAAGGCAGGCCCAGGCGGCTCAGAGCGTGAGTACCCGTCCAGGACGAAGGACGATTAGCGAGTTAACGGACCATTTGCGAGCCAATGTTTAGACGAAATAACGGGACTATTTCCGAAATGGATGACTTTCAGGGACCACTGTACTAACAAATGTTGAAAAAAACGTATATATACGTTTGGACCATTTATGGGTTAAACGTCGCAGTATGTGTGCGTGGGGTGGCCAGGAGGGCTACCATACCTACCACACCTGACTTCTTACAATAAATATTACTCACCTTTTGCCCAACATTAACCCTTTGACTGTCGCAAGCCCCTTTCTGAAACTGTCATTCTATGTTGCAAAATTTTTGGTAATGACACCAAAAGTATGACATTTGGTCGAAAACTCACGGAAATATGCTCCCGCGAAGTTAGTGGTCTCGGGAACATATACGCATCAGCGATTTCGCCCACTTGGAGCCCTGTTTTTGGCCAATTCCGTTGTTCCAGTTGACCAAACTCATAGCGATTTCTTTAGAACTCCATTTTCTCTATCGGTTGAGTACAAGAAACCGCCCATTACTCGATTTGAACTACCCAATAAAGTGGTCAGAAATTGGCAATTTGGCCAATTTCACGCAAATTAAAAAAGATGCCAATTTCAAAAAAGGGTCCAGAATAAACAATGTAGACATTCTTGGCACTAAAATAACATAACCTCTGTTCATTAGTCACATCTCTAGGCCCCACTTATATTACTACTGCTTTCTATTTTGATTTTTTATTCATACAAAAAATACAAAACTTACTGTTATGCAGACTACTGCATTATTGTAAAAATGGTATAAATAATATCAGTGCACTAGTGAAACAATATTAGACTCCCCAGTTTACGTGTACTGGACATGTGGTGTGATTTGCTTACTCCTGAACATTGGTAAAAATCAAACATTTCCGCTACTATGAGCTCAATTTCAAGGTCGTTTTCATCATGAAACTAATCAAATTCATCTCTATTTCTGTAATACGTTTTCCATTTTATCATGTGAGACCATAAAAATGAGAATACATGTACAACGATAAATACTATACAAAAATACACCTCAAAGTCAGCATTTTAATAAAAAAAATAAAAACAGTCGGAGTTTTGTTTTTTCTCATTATGCACTGCGTGCTGCAGGATTTTTTATATGGTGCACACTGACCACACAGACCCATTCTCTCACATGTGGGCCTACCAGCTTTCTCCTGCTTGATTTGAAGCCGCTAGAATTTATGAGTACACGTACGTCAAACACGGTGGCTCGTAAGACATATACAGTGGACCCCCGATTAACGATATTTTTTCATTCCAGAAGTATGTTCAGGTGCCAGTACTGACCGAATTTGTTCCCATAAGGAATACTGTGAAGTAGATTAGTCCATTTCAGACCCCCAAACATACACGTACAAACGCACTTACATAAATACACTTACATAATTGGTCGCATTGGGAGGGGATCGTTAAGCGGGGGTCCACTGTATATATGACCGAAACAGTCAAAGGGTTAAAAACAATCCAGTAACAAATTGCTTCATGTATCATTCCAAATGAATCATTACCAACTATACTCACCTTAGTGCTAGAGAAAGAGTAGAAATTACATATGTGACATCTCAGCGACTTATTGATGCTTATTGCATTCTGGAAAAAAAAAATATATGCATATAATGCGAGTTACTTTACTCCAGCACACTGATACCATATTTTTTTTTTTGTTCATTAGTTTTGGGATTAGTATTTCATTGTATTTTCACTCTTAAAATACTTATTGTGCTCATAACATACCTTTTCTCCTTCCTGGACAGTATTCCCGGGACTAGCTTTTT
>NC_091293.1:12551438-12606438 GCF_038502225.1 Cherax quadricarinatus | reverse complement strand
CTATGAATCAAACCTTGCAACTATATATAGGTGAGTACACTCACTATCTTTCACACTTCTGCCCACTTCCGCTTCCACACACACTCGCGCACACACACTCACGAACACACACACACACGCACAAACACTCGAGTGCACACACTCGGGTGCGCGCACACACATGCACACACTTGCGTGCAAACACACGCAACAACGCACACACACAAGAACGCACACACATGCAACAACGCACACACACAAGAACGCACACACGCAAGAACACGCACACACACAAGGTAACAGAAGTAAGACACGAGAGAGAGGGGTGGGTTGATTGCATTTTTCTTGCACTGCAGGAAGGCCATCTACACAGTTCCTCACAAGAGGTTAGTGTAGAAGCTGGAGGATCAGGTGCACATGACAGGAAGGGCACTGCAATGGATCTGAGAATACCTGGCAGGGAGGCAACAATGGGTCATGGTACGTGATGAGGTATCACAGTGGGCGCCTGTGACGAGCGGGGTTCCACAGGGGTCAGTCCTAGGACCAGTGCTATTTTTAATATATGTGAATGACATGGTGGAAGGGATAGACTCTGAAGTGTCCCTGTTCACAGATGATGTGAAGCTAATGAAAAGGATTAAATCGGATGAGGATCAGACAGGACTACAAAGAGACCTGGACAGGCTGAACACGTGGTCCAGCAACTGGCTTCTCGAATTCAACCCTGCCAAATGCAAAGTCATGAAGATTGGGGAAGGGCAAAGAAGACCGCAGACAGAGTATAGGCTAGGTGGACAAAGGCTGCAAACCTCACTCAAGGAGAAAGATCTTGGGGTGACCATAACACCGAGCACATCTCCGGAGGCAAACATCAACCAGATAACTGCTGCAGCATATGGGTGCCTGGCAAACCTGAGAATAGCATTCCGAAAACTTAGTAAGGAATCATTCAAGACACTGTACACTGTGTACGTCAGGCCCATACTGGAGTATGCAGCACCAGTTTGGAACCCACACCTGGTCAAGCACGTCAAGAAATTAGAGAAAATACAAAGGTTTGCAACAAGGCTAGCTCCGGAGCTCACGGGAAAGCCCTACGAAGAAAGGTTGAGGGAAATCAGACTGACGACACTGGAGGACAGGAGGGACAGGGGAGACATAATAACATACAAAATAATGCGTGGAATAGACAAGGTAGACAGAGACAGGATGTTCTGGAGAGGGGACACAGAAACAAGGGGTCACAATTGGAAGCTGACGACTCAAACGAGTCACAGGGATGTTAGGAAGTACTTCTTCAGTCAGAGTCATCAGGAAGTGGAATAGCCTAGCAAGTGATGTAGTGGAGGCAGGAACCATACATAGCTTTAAGACAGGTATGACAAAGCACAGGAAGCAGAGAGAGAGGACCTAGTAGCAATCAGTGAACAGGCAAGGCCAGGAGCTGAGTCTCGACCAGTGCAACCACAATTAGGTGAGTACGCGCGTGTGCGTGCACACAAACACTTGCGCGTGCACACACACACTCACACGTGCATGCGCGCACACACACACACACACACACACACACACACACACACACACACACACACACACACACTCACACACACTCACACACACACACACTCACACACACATCAACAGCAGCCAACAGGGTTTCAGGGACGGGAAATCCTGTGTCACAAACTTACAGCATTCTGATATCTTAATAAGGAACCGTTCAGGACCCTGTACACTGTGTACGTTAGGCCCATATTGGAGTATGAGACACCAGTTTGGAACCCACACCTAGCCAAGCAGGTAAAGAAACTAGAGAAAGTGCAATGGTTTGCAACAAGACTAGTACCAGAGCTAAGGGGTATGCCCCACGAGGAGAGGTTAAGGGAAATCGATCTGACGACACTGGAGGACAGGAGAGAGAGGGGGGACATGATAATGACATAAAATACTGAGGAATTGACAAGGTGGACAGAGACAGGATGTTCCAGAGATGGGACACTGCAACAAGGGGACACAGTTGGAAGCTGAAGACACAGATGAATCACACAGATGTTAGAAAGTATTTCTTTAGTCACAGAGTAGTCAGGAAATGGAAAAGTTTAGGAAGCGATGTACTGGAGGCAGGAACCATACATAGCTTTAAGCAGAAGTATGATAAAGCTCATGGTTCAGGGAGAGTGACCCAGTAGCGACCAGTGAAGAGGTGGGGCCAGGAGCTATGGCTTGACCCCTGCAACCACAACTGAGTACACACACGTACACACACACGCACACGTGCGCACACACGCGCATGCACACGTGCGCGCACATGCGTACACATTCGCACACACGCACGCGCACACACACGCACACACGTGCACGCACACACGCACGCACACACGTGCACGCACACACACAGGTATGATAACGATGCCATCTTTCCAACTGGATATTATTAGATCCTGAGGAAAGTCAGAGGGACCAGAGGGGGGTAAAGGAGTGGCACTGCTGGTCAAAAACTGATGGGATTTTGATGAGCTGGAGAGTGGAGACAGAGGAGAAGCAAGAGATTACATAGTAGGAATGCTTCAGTCTGGAGGTCCCAAGGTGGTAACTGCATGTATAACCCACCACAGAACAGCAGGAAGCCAAGGCAAGAGTATGATGAGAGTAATAGAGCGATGGTTGACACACTGGCTGAAGTGGCCAGAAGGGATCACGAGAGCAGGGCAAAGCTACTGATCATGGGCGACTTCAACCCCAAGGAAATCAACCGGGAGAACTTGGAGCCACATGGGGGGCCAAGAAAAGTGGAGGGCTAAGATGGTGGAGGTGGTACTGGAAAACTTCATGTACCAACATGTAAGGTACACTACTGTGAGCCCGTGGCTCACCCAAAGGTGCAGTGAGGTCAAAACCAAGTGTACTAGGGAATGGAAGAAATATAGAAGGCAAAGGACCCAGGAGAATAAGGAGAGCAGTCGTAGAGCCAGAAATGAATATGCACAGATAAGAAGGAAGGCCCAATGCCAATATGAAAATGACATAACAGCGAAAGCCAAATCTGAGCCAAAGCTGTTGCAGTGCCACATCAGGAAGAAACCAACAGTCAAGGACCAGGTAATCAGGGTTAAGGAAGGAAGGAGATCACAAGAAACAACCACGAAGTATGTGAGGAACTCAACATGAGACTCAAAGAAGTGTTAACAGAGGAGACAAAAGGGACTCAGAAAGACGGAGAGTTAAGGTACATCAAGTGCTGAACACAATACATACAACCGAGGACAACGTGTAAAGGCTGCTGAGCGAGCTAGATACCTCAAAAGCGATGGGGCCGGATAACAACTCTTCATGGGTCCTGAGAGAGGGAGCAGAAGTGCTATGTGTACCCCTAACAACAATATTCAACACATCAAAACAGGGAGATTACCTGAGGTACGGAAAACAGCAAATGAAGTCCCAATTTTTATAAAAGGAGACAGACATGAAGCGCTAAACTACAGACCAGTGTCAATGACATGTATAGTATGAAAAGTCATGGAGAAGATTATCAGAATAGCGGTGGAACACCTAGAGAGGAATGAGCTCATCAACAACAGCCAACACGGTTTCAAGGACGGGAAATCCTGTGTCACAAACCTACTGGAGTTCTATGACAGGGCGACAGCAGTAAGACAAGAAACAGAGGAGTGGATAGACTGCATTTTCTTGGACTGTAAGAAGGCGTTTGACACAGTTCCACACAAGAGATTAGTGCAAAAACTAGAGGACCAGGCAGTGACAACAGGGAAGGCACAATAATGGATCAGGGAATACCTGTCAGGAAGACAGCAGCGAGTCATGACACGCGGCGAGGTATTAGAGTGAGCACCTGTGATGAGTGGGGTTCCACAGGAGTCAGTCCTAGGACCGGTGCCGTTTCTGGTATTTGTGAATGATATGACGGAAGGAATAGACTCCAAAGTGTCCCTGTTTGCAGATGATGTGAAGTTGATGAGAAGAATACAATCGGACGAGGACCTGGGAGAACTACAAAGTGATCGGTACAGGCTGCAGGCCTGGTCCAGAAATTGGCTCCTGGAGTTCAACCCCACCAAGTGCAAAGTCATGAAGACTGGGGAAGGGCAAAGAAGACCACAGACAAAGTACAGTCTTGGGGAGCCAGAGACTACAAACCTCACTCAAGGAAAAAGATCTTGGGGTAAGCATAACACCAGGCACATCTCTTGAGGCACATATCAACCAAATAACTGCTGCAGCACATGGGTGCTTAAGAACAGCATTCCGCCATCTTAATAAGGAATCATTCAGGACCCTGTACACTGTGTACGTTAGGCCCATATTGAAGTATGCGGCACCAGTTTGGAACCCACACCTAGCCAAACACGAAAAGAAACTAGAGAAAGTGCAAAGGCTTGCAACAAGCCTAGTCCCAAAGTCAAGGGGTATGTCCTACAAGGAGAAGTTAGGGGTAATCAATATGACGACACTGGAGGACAGGAGAGAGGGGGGGACATAACAACATATAAAATACTGAGAGGAATTGACAAGGTGGACAGAGACAGAATTTTCCAGAGATGGGACACAGCAACAAGGGGACACAGTTGGAAGTTGAAGACTCAGATGAATCACAGGGATGTTAGAAGTATTTCTTCAGCCACAGAGTAGTCAGGAAGTGGAATAGTTTGGGAAGCGATGTAGTGGAGGCAGGATCCATTCATAGCTTTCAGCAGAGGTACGATAATGCTCATGGTGCAGGGAGAGTGATCCAGTAGAGGCCAGCAAAGAGGTGGGGCCAGGAGCTATGACTCAACCCCTGCAACCACAACTAGGTGAGTACACACACACACACACACATACATACATACATTCACACACACACACACACACACACACACACACACACACACACAATGCATACATACATTCACCAGAACGAGTCCTTGGTTCACCCAAAGGTGTAGGGAGGCAAAAACTAAGTGTACTAGAGAATGGAAAAGGTACAGAAGACAGAGAACTCAGGAAAATAAAGAGATTAGCCGAAGAGCCAGAAACGAATATGCACAGATAAGAAGGGAGGCTCAGCGGCAATACGAAAATGACATAGCATCGAAAGTCAAGACTGACCCGAAGCTGTTGTACAGCCACATCAGGAGGAAAACAACAGTCAAGGACCAGGTAATCAGACTGAGGAAGGGTGATGGGGAATTCACAAGAAACGACCGGGAGGTACGTCAGGAGCTCAACACGAGATTCAAAGAAGTATTTACAGTGGAAACCAGTAGGATTCCAGGAAATGAGAGCATGGGGGTGCACCAGCAAGTGCTGGATGAGGTACATATAACCAAGGAGGAGGTGAAGAAACTGCTATGCGAACTTGACACCTCAAAGGCGGTGGGACCAGACAACATCTCTCCGTGGGTCCTTAACCCTTTCAGGGTCCGTCCCGTAGATCTAAGACTTTACGTTCAGGGTCCAAACCGTAGATCTACGTCATGAGCTCAGCTCACTCTGATAAACTGTGAGCGGTAAATTTGGGCCTAGATATGAGAGAATACATCTATGTGGTATGTGAGCACCACATAAAACAAATCCTGCAGCACACTGTGTATGAGAGAAAAAAAACTGAAACCGTGATTTTTTATTAAAACAGCGACTTTGCAGCGTTTTTTCGTATGTTTTTTATAGTTGTATTTGTGATTTCTTGGTCTCATTTGATAGAATGGAAGACATATTACAGAAATAGAGATAATTTTGATTGGTTTTAGCACTGGAAATGGCTTGAAACTGAGCTCAAAGTGGCGGAAATGTTAAATTTTTGCCGATGTTCAAGAGTAAACAAACGACCTCACACGTCTAATACACGCCAGCTGGTGGGTCTAATATGCATTCACAAATGTGGTGATGATATTTATACAATTATTACAATATTGCATAACAGTAAATCTTCTATTTTTTGTGTGTGAATAAAAAATCAAAATGGAATTTATTTGTAAAGCCTCAAAACGTAACTAATGAACAGAGGAAATGTTAGTTTAGTGCCAGGAATACCTACATTGTTTATTCTGGACCCCATTTTGAAATTGGAATATTTTGAACTTTGTGTTGAATTGGCCAAATTACCAATTTCCGGTCACTTTATTTTGTAGTTGAAACAGTTGACTTGGCGATTTCTTGGGCTCAATCGATAGAATAGAAGTAATGCTAGTGAAATAGCTAAGAATTTGGTCGACTGGAACAATGTAATTGGCCTAAAATGGGAGTCAAAGTCGGCAAAATCGCCGATTCGTAAATATCGCTGACACATCAAAATTCACGAGAGCATAATTTCGTCAATTTTCCATCAAATTTCATACTTTTTGTTTTATTACATTCACAAAAATATTCTCTACCATTTCATAAGAAAAAATAAAAAATTTTTTTTTTGAAAATTCTTGGACACTGGGGCACCACTTCAGATTTTGGCCTTGGACCCTGAAAGGGTTAAAGAGGGAGCAGAGATATTGTGTGTACCATTAACAAAGATCTTCAACACATCATTTGAAACTGGGCAACTCCCCGAGGTATGGAAGATGGCAAATGTAGTCCCAATTTTTTAAAAAGGGAGACAGACATGAGGCACTAAACTACAGACCTGTATCTCTAACGTGTATAGTATGCAAGGTCATGGAGAAGATCATCAGGAGGAGAGTGGTGGAGCACCTGGAAAGAAACAAGTGTATAACCGACAACCAGCATGGTTTCATGGAGGGAAAATCCTGTGTCACAAACCTACTAGAGTTTTATGACAAGGTGACAGAAGTAAGACAAGAGAGAGAGGGGTGGATCGACTGCATTTTTTTTGGACTGCAAGAAGGCCTTCGACACAGTTCCTCACAAGAGGTTACTGCAAAAGCTAGAGGATCAGGCACACATAACAGGAAAGGCACTGCAATGGATCAGAGAATACCTGACAGTGAGGCAACAACGAGTCATGGTACGTGACGAGGCGTCAGAGTGGGCGCCTGTGACAAGCGGGGTTCCACAGGGGTCAGTCCTAGGACCTGTGCTGTTCTTGGTATATGTGAATGACATAACGGAAGGGATAGACTCAGAAGTGTCCTTGTTTGCGAATGATGTGAAGTTAATGAGAAGAATCAAATCGGATGAGGATCAGGCAGGACTACAGAGACACCTGGACAGGCTACAAACCTGGTCCAGCAACTGGCTCCTTGAGTTTAACCCTGCCAAATGCAAAGTCATGAAGATTGGGGAAGGGCAAAGAAGACCGCAGACACAATATAGTTTAGATGGCCAAAGTCTGCAAACCTCACTCAAGGAAAAAGATCTGGGGGTGAGTATAACACCGAGCATATCTCCTGAGGCGCACATCAATCAGATAACTGCTGCAGCATACGGGCGCCTGGCAAACCTACGGATAGCGTTCCGATACCTCAGTAAGGATTCGTTCAAGACTCTGTATACCATTTACGTCTGGCCCATACTGGAGTATGCAGCACCAGTTTGGAATCCACACCTTGTCAAGCACGTCAAGAAATTAGAGAAAGTGCAAAGGTTTGCAACAAGACTAGTCCCAGAGCTACGGGGATTGTCCTACGAAGTAAGGTTGAGGGAAATCGACCTGACGACACTGGAGGCCAGGAGGGTCAGGGGAGACATGATAACGACATATAAAATACTGCGCGGAATAGACGAGGTGGACAAAGACGGGATGTTCCAGAGATGGGACACAGACACAAGAGGTCACAATTGGAAGTTGAAGACTCAGATGAATCAAAGGAATGTTAGGAAGTATTTCTTCAGTCATAGAGTAGTCAAGCCGTGGAATAGCCTAGAAAGTGAAGTAGTGGAGGCGGGAACCATACATAGTTTTAAGCCGAGGTATGATAAAGCTCATAGAGTAGGGGGAGAGAGGACCTAGTAGCAATCAGTGAAGAGGCGAGGCCAGGAGCTATGACTCGACCCCTGCAACCACAAATAGGTGAGTACACACACACACACACACACACACACACACACACACACACACACACACACACACTGACACTCACACTTTCATGCTTCTGCCCACACACATGCACTTTCATGCTTCTGCCCACACACACACACTTTCACATGCCTGCATACTCTCACACTCTTGCACTCCTGCTAACTCACTCACTTGTGCTTTCTCACTCTCTCACACCATCTCACACTTTCTCACTCTCGAAGGCAATGGGACCAGATCTCCCTTCATGGGTCCAGAGAGAGGAAGCAGAGGCACTGTGTGCTGCTAGCAACAGTCAACAAATTTATTGAAACAGGGCAACTGTCAGAGATGTGGAAGACAGCAAATGTAGTCCCAATTTTTAAGAAATGAGGCAAACAGGCAGCATTAAATTATAGACCAATGTAACTGATATGTATAGTATGAAAGGTTATGAAGAAGATTATCAAGAGAAGAGTGGTGGAGCACCTACAAAGGAACAGGCTCATACATGACAACCAGCATGGATTTAGGGATGGGAAATCCCATGTCACAAACCTACCGGAGTTCTAAGACAAGGTATAAGAAGTAAGACAGGAGATGGATGGGTAGAATGCATTTTCTTGGCTTGCAAGAAGGCTTTTGAGACAGTACGAAACAGGAGACTGGTACAAAAGCTAGAGGAGCAGGCAGGAATAACTGGAAAAACACTGCAAGGGATCAGGAAATGCCTAACAGGAAGGCAACAAGTGATGGTCCATGAAAAAGCATCTGAATGTGTGTGTGTGTCAAATGGGGTTCCACAAGGGTCAGTCCTAGGGCCAATACTATTTCTGGTATATGTGAATGACATGACAGCAGGGATATATACATTCAGAGGTATCCCTGTTGACAGACATGAAACTTGCTTTTCCGACAAAACAGCAGTCTCCCACCAAGGCAGGGTGACCCAAAAAAGAAGAAACTTTCACCATCATTCACTCCATCACTGTCTTGCCAGAGGGAGTGCTGATACCACAGTACAAAACTGCAAATATCCCCGCCCCTCCTTCACAATGAAGGAACTGTATTTCCACCTCCAGGACTCGTGTCCAGCTAACCAGTTTCTCTGAATTGCTTCATACACATTACCTTGCTCACACTCCAACAGCACGTCAAGTACTGAACACCTGCTCCTAAGCTGAGGGACTAACTACCTCATCATCTACCTCTTCAGTCATCTGTATTGTTGGTGAAATGTCTACAGAATAAAGACACCCAGAAGTTACACAGGTGTCTTAATCATTTTGTTGGTATTATATACCACTGATATACACCAGGAGATAGATCGCAGATGGAGTACAAATTCAGGGGTCAAAGATCTTAGTGTATCATACCAAGCTCATCCCCTGAGGTACACATCAACCAAGTAACTGCTGCAGCATATGAATGCCTGGCAAACCTAAGAACAGCATTTCAACATCTAAGGAGTCATTCCCAAAACTGTATACCGTATATGTCAGGCCCATGTTGGAGTATGCAACACAGGTATGAACTCAGACCTGGTCAAGCACATCAAGAAATTAGAGAAAGTATTGAAGTTTGCAACAAGTCTAGTCCTAGAGCTAAGGAATAGCTCTATGAGGAGAAGTTAGAGGAACTCAACCTGTTGACAGGAAGACAGGAAGACAGGAAGACAGGAGGGCTAGGGATAACATGATAACTATGTATAAATGGCCGAGAGGAAATGACAAGGTGAACAGGGGCAGAATGTTTCAGAGATGGGATACAGGAACAAGAGGACACAGCTAGAAGTTCCAAACTCAGAGTCATAGGGATGTCAAGGTTGTCAGGAAGTGGAATAATCTGGGAATGAAGCAGTATAGATGGGATCCATACACAGCTTTAACAAGAGGTACAATAAGGCTCTTGGAGCCAGAAGCGTGTGGACCTAGAAACGACCAGCAAAGAGGCAGTGCCAGGAGCTGTGACTTGACCACTGTATCCACATATAGATGAGTTAACTCACTATGATGGAGAGGAAGAGGCAAGGTGAAGTTTTAATCCAGAGAGTAGTGTGCCTGAATTATGCAGAAGGTAACCTGGACAGTTATGTTGAAATGCTGTTTGATTTCTGTAACCTTGATGCCAAGAATGTTCCTCTAATATGCGCTCTAGTCGTTTGGCATTTAAAGAGCGTAAGCTTAAAATATTCCAAGAGAGCTGCAGATATGTAATAGGCATATAGCTGCTAGGAGTGCACATAGGGCTAAAGCAAAACTATTCATCATGGGTGATTTGAACCACAAAGAGATAGACTGGGAGAGCTGGGATCCACAATGGAGACCAGTAATGGAAGGCTCAGCTGGAGGTTATTAGAGAAAACTTTGAGTCAACATGGTATGGACACAGAGAAAGAGAGATGAGCCAGCAAGTGTAGACCTAATATTTACTGAAAGTACATTTGACATAGGTAAAATAGAATGAGCCCTCCCTCTGGGCACTAGTGATCATAAAGTGTTAAACTTTGATTACCTAGTGGAACTGAAGGCAGATGAAAGAATGGCAGGTGGAAGGAATGAGAATCCATGCTAGAAGAGGTAACTTGAAGAGGATGAGAGAATTCCAAAATGCAATCCAGTGGTACAGAAGTGGAAGGAAAACCAACAAAAGAGGTGCAGTAAGTAGCTAGAAAATGCCAGGGGGCAGAGAACTTCATACCTGGCAGACAAAAGCAAAAGTGAGTAGATCAGCCAGATAATATGCAAGAGTGAAAAAAGTTGATTAACAATTTGAAAACAACACAGCAGTAAAAGACCAGGTAATTCAACAAAAAATAACTAAAGAAAGAAATAAAGAAATAAAAAAAAGAGGTCATGAATAACGACAAGTTTTTTAAGTGTTGATAATTGATATAAAGATGTTTATAGGCAAGACTAAATTTAATGGACCTGGAGGCATCAAAGGCAATGGGACCTAACCATGGATTCTATGAACAGCAAAAGTACTTTCTGAACAACTAGCTAAGATATTTTTTTTTTTTTTTTTTATTATCACACCGGCCGATTCCCACCAAGGCAGGGTGGCCCGAAAAAGAAAAACTTTCACCATCATTCACTCCATCACTGTCTTGCCAGAAGGGTGCTTTACACTACAGTTTTTAAACTGCAACATTAACACCCCTCCTTCAGAGTGCAGGCACTGTACTTCCCATCTCCAGGACTCAAGTCCGGCCTGCCGGTTTCCCTGAATCCCTTCATAAATGTTACTTTGCTCACACTCCAACAGCACGTCAAGTATTAAAAACCATTTGTCTCCATTCACTCCTATCAAACACGCTCACGCATGCCTGCTGGAAGTCCAAGCCCCTCGCACACAAAACCTCCTTTACCCCGTCCCTCCAACCCTTCCTAGGCCGACCCCTACCCCGCCTTCCTTCCACTACAGACTGATACACTCTTGAAGTCATTCTGTTTCGCTCCATTCTCTCTACATGTCCGAACCACCTCAACAACCCTTCCTCAGCCCTCTGGACAACAGTTTTGGTAATCCCGCACCTCCTCCTAACTTCCAAACTACGAATTCTCTGCATTATATTCACACCACACATTGCCCTCAGACATGACGTCTCCACTGCCTCCAGCCTTCTCCTCGCTGCAACATTCATCACCCACGCTTCACACCCATATAAGAGCGTTGGTAAAACTATACTCTCATACATTCCCCTCTTTGCCTCCAAGGACAAAGTTCTTTGTCTCCACAGACTCCTAAGTGCACCACTCACTCTTTTTCCCTCATCAATTCTATGATTCACCTCATCTTTCATAGACCCATCCGCTGACACGTCCACTCCCAAATATCTGAATACGTTCACCTCCTCCATACTCTCTCCCTCCAATCTGATATTCAATCTTTCATCACCTAATCTTTTTGTTATCCTCATAACCTTACTCTTTCCTGTATTCACCTTTAATTTTCTTCTTTTGCACACCCTACCAAATTCATCAACCAATCTCTGCAACTTCTCTTCAGAATCTCCCAAGAGCACAGTGTCATCAGCAAAGAGCAGCTGTGACAACTCCCACTTTGTGTGTGATTCTTTATCTTTTAACTCCACGCCTCTTGCCAAGACCCTCGCATTTACTTCTCTTACAACCCCATCTATAAATATATTAAACAACCACGGTGACATCACACATCCTTGTCTAAGGCCTACTTTTACTGGGAAAAAATTTCCCTCTTTCCTACATACTCTAACTTGAGCCTCACTATCCTCGTAAAAACTCTTCACTGCTTTCAGTAACCTACCTCCTACACCATACACTTGCAACATCTGCCACATTGCCCCCCTATCCACCCTGTCATACGCCTTTTCCAAATCCATAAATGCCACAAAGACCTCTTTAGCCTTATCTAAATACTGTTCACTTATATGTTTCACTGTAAACACCTGGTCCACACACCCCCTACCTTTCCTAAAGCCTCCTTGTTCATCTGCTATCCTATTCTCCGTCTTACTCTTAATTCTTTCAATTATAACTCTACCATACACTTTACCAGGTACACTCAACAGACTTATCCCCCTATAATTTTTGCACTCTCTTTTATCCCCTTTGCCTTTATACAAAGGAACTATGCATGCTCTCTGCCAATCCCTAGGTACCTTACCCTCTTCCATACATTTATTAAATAATTGCACCAACCACTCCAAAACTATATCCCCACCTGCTTTTAACATTTCTATCTTTATCCCATCAATCCCGGCTGCCTTACCCCCTTTCATTTTACCTACTGCCTCACGAACTTCCCCCACACTCACAACTGGCTCTTCCTCACTCCTACAAGATGTTATTCCTCCTTGCCCTATACACGAAATCACAGCTTCCCTATCTTCATCAACATTTAACAATTCCTCAAAATATTCCTTCCATGACATGTTAATGGATATGGGCGAGTTGCCAGAGATTTGGAAGACAGTAAATGTAGTCCCTATATTTAAGGAAGGAAATAAACAGGATACAGGTAGCAGGTTGGTAGACAGTAACCTGTAATTATGTAAAACAACTGCAGGTTTCCATCTTGCTCCTACTATCTACATCTAGTTCATACAACACGTGCAGTTGTATACATTCATCTGAGTTTTCTTGTTCTTGGTGGGCGAGTATTCTTCCTCTAAAGGCCATGAGAGTCATTAAAGGTGACTAAAACTCTGGGAGCAAGGGGGCTAGTAACCTCTTCTGTATAAATTACTGAAAGTACAAAGGAGAAAATTTTAAAGGTGGGTTGTTTCAGAAGAATCCATTGTCAACGTTATGAAAAGAGGATGGATGTCCTAGCTCAAAGAGGCAAGAGGTGAGGTGTAAAATGGATTAGGTCAGGTGCATCTGAGAGAATTAGGGCTAAGGAAGAAACAGCAATGTGTACTATTAAACAATCAGTTATGGAAAAAAAAAACATGAACATATGTGTAATATTAAAAAAAAAATACATTGATCAAAATAAGGGTGAGATGTGGGAAAACATGTAACAGTAAGAGTTTATGCACCTGGGAAACACAGAAGTGTTAAGGAGAGAAAGATTTCGTGTGTTTAGGGAGTTTTGATGCAAGTGAAAAAATAATTGGTTTGGGGAGACCTAAATGCTAATGTAGGGGAAACTGTTGTAGAGGGCATCAAATACAAGTTTGGAGTGACAGGGGTAAATGATAATGGAAGACTAACTGAGGTATGTATAGAAAGAAGTCTGATAGCAGGCAATACATATTCTAAGAAAAAAGGGATAAATAAGTATACAAGATACATTATATGGCATGATGGCAGCAGTTTGTTGGACTATGCAATAGTTGATAAAAGGTTGGTGGGTAGATTTCTGGATGTACATATTTTTAGACGTTGACAGATATATCAGATAATTATTTAATGGTTGATATAGTGAGAGCAAGAGATAGCTGGGGGACAAGGAGAATGTCACTGGTAAGCAAGAGAGAAGTAAAATTATATAAATTAACCCTTTCACTGTCGGTGCCATATTACTACAGCTTGCAAGCCAATGTTGGTGCCATAGTATTATGCCAAAATTCTAGTGGCTTCAAATCTAGCAGGAGAGAGTTAGTAGACCTACAAGTGAGAGAATGGGTCTGAGTGGTCAGTGTGTGCAGTACAAATCTTGCAGCATGCAAAGCAAAATGAGAAAAAAAAAAACTTTTTGGTTTAAAATGCAGAATTTGAGGTGTATTTTCATATGGTATTTATGGTTGTATTCTCATTTTCTTGGTCTCATTTGATAGAATGGAAGATACTTTACAGAAATAGAGACGATTTTGACTGGTTTCACGATGAAAAGTACCTTGAAATTGAGCTCAAAGTAGCAGAAATGTTCGATTTATTCTAAACCCTATTTTGAAATTGGCATCTTTTGAAATTTGTGTGAAATTGGCCAAACTGCCAATTTCTGACCACTTAATTGGGTAGCTGAAATTGGTAAATGGGTAATCTTGTACTCGGCTGATGGAACAAATGGAGTTCTAGAAAAATGAGTATGAGTTTGGTTGAATGGAACTGGCCAAAAATAAGGCTCAAGGTGGGCGAAATCGCCAATGCATATACAGTAAGGCCCCGCTTTACGGCGTTCTGCTAATACAGCAATGTCAAAATATAACCAAAATTTCCAACCGTCTCCTCGCTGATGCATTTACCACCCAAGCTTCACACCCATATAAGAGTGTTGGTACTACTATACTTTCATACATTCCCTTCTTTGCCTCCATAGATAACGTTTTTTGACTCCACATATACCTCAACGCACCACTCACCTTTTTTTCCTCATCAATTCTATGATTAACCTCATCCTTCATAAATCCATCCGCCGACACGTCAACTCCCAAGTACAGTGGACCCCCGCATAACGATCACCTCCAAATGCGACCAATTATGTAAGTGTATTTATGTAAGTGCGTTTGTACGTGTATGTTTGGGGGTCTGAAATTGACTAATCTACTTCACAATATTCCTTATGGGAAAAAATTCGGTCAGTACTGGCACCTGAACATACTACTGGAATGAAAAAAGTTCGTTAACCGGGGGTCCACTGTATCTGAAAACATTCACTTCTTCCATACTCCTCCTCCCCAATTTGATATCCAATTTTTCTTTATCTAAGTCATTTGACACCCTCATCACCTTACTCTTTTCTATGTTCACTTTCAACTTTCTACCTTTACACACATTCCCAAACTCATCCACGAACCTTTGCAATTTTTCTTTAGAATCTCCCATAAGCACAGTATCATCAGCAAAAAGTAACTGTGTCAATTCCCATTTTGAATTTGATTCCCCAAAATTTAATCCCACCCCTCTCCCGAACACCCTAGCATTTACTTCCTTTACAACCCCATCTATAAATATATTAAACAACCATGGTGACATTACACATCCCTGTCTAAGACCTACTTTTACCGGGAAGTAGTCTCCCTCTCTTCTACACACCCTAACCTGAGCCTCACTATCCTCATAAAAACTCTTTACAGCATTTAATAACTTACCACCTATTCCATATACTTGCAACATCTGCCACATTGCTCCTCTATCCACTCTATCATATGCCTTTTCTAAATCCATAAATGCAATAAAAACTTCCCTACCTTTGTCTAAATACTGTTCACATATATGCTTCAATGTAAACACTTGATCTACACATCCCCTACCCACTCTGAAACCTCCTTGCTCATCCGCAATCCTCCATTCTGTCTTACCTCTAATTCTTTCAATTATAACCCTACTGTACACTTTTCCTGGTATAATCAGTAAGCTTATTCCTCTATAATTTTTACAGTCTCTTTTGTCCCCTTTCCCTTTATATAAAGGGACTATACATGCTCTCTGCCAATCCATAGGTACCTTCCCCTCTTTCATACATTTATTAAACAGAAGTACCAACCACTCCAACACTATATCCCCCCATGCTTTTAACATTTCTGTCATGATCCCATCAGTTCCAGCTGCTTTACCCCCTTTCATTTTACGTAATGCCTCACGTACCTCCCCCACACTTACATTCTGCTCTTCTTCACTCCTAAAAGATGGTATACCTCCCTGACCAGTGCATGAAATATATATATATATATATATATTTTTTTTTTTATTTTTTTTTATTATCACACCGGCCGATTCCCACCAAGGCAGGGTGGCCCGAAAAAGAAAAACTTTCACCATCATTCACTCCATCACTGTCTTGCCAGAAGGGTGCTTTACACTACAGTTTTTAAACTGCAACATTAACACCCCTCCTTCAGAGTGCAGGCACTGTACTTCCCATCTCCAGGACTCAAGTCCGGCCTGCCGGTTTCCCTGAATCCCTTCATAAATGTTACTTTGCTCACACTCCAACAGCACGTCAAGTATTAAAAACCATTTGTCTCCATTCACTCCTATCAAACACGCTCACGCATGCCTGCTGGAAGTCCAAGCCCCTCGCACACAAAACCTCCTTTACCCCCTCCCTCCAACCCTTCCTAGGCCGACCCCTACCCCGCCTTCCTTCCACTACAGACTGATACACTCTTGAAGTCATTCTGTTTCGCTCCATTCTCTCTACATGTCCGAACCACCTCCCCAATTTGATATCCAATTTTTCTTTATCTAAATCATTTGATACCCTCATCACCTTACTCTTTTCTATGTTCACTTTCAACTTTCTACCTTTACACACATTCTCAAAACTCATCCACTAACCTTTGCAATTTTTCTTTAGAATCTCCCATAAGCACAGTATCATCAGCAAAAAGTAACTGTGTCAATTCCCATTTTCAATTTGATTCCCCATAATTTAATCCCATAAATAATATATATATATATATAATATATATATATATCCTAGGTAGTAGGTTGGTAGACAGCAACCGCCCAGGGAGGTACTACCGTCCTGCCAAGTGAGTGTAAAATGGAAGCCTGTAATTGTTTTACATGATGGTAGGATTGCTGGTGTCCTTTTTTCTGTCTCATGAACATGCAAGATTTCAGGTACGTCTTGCTACTTCTACTTACACTTAGGTCACACTACACATACATGTACAAGCACATATATGCACACCCCTCTGGGTTTTCTTCTATTTTCTTTCTAGTTCTTATTCTTGTTTATTTCCTCTTATCTCCATGGGGAAGTGGAACAGAATTCTTCCTCCGTAAGCCATGCGTGTTGTAAGAGGCGACTAAAATGCCGGGAGCAAGGGGCTAGTAACCTCTTCTCCTGTATATATTACTAAATGTAAAAGGAGAAACTTTCGTTTTTCCTTTTGGGCCACCCCGCCTCGGTGGGATACGGCCGGTGTGTTGAAAGAAAGAAAGATATATATATATATAATATATATATATATAGGTTGGTAGACAGCAACCGCCCAGGGAGGTACTACCGTCCTGCCAAGTGAGTGTAAAACGAAAGACTGTAATTGTTTTACATGATGGTAGGATTGCTGGTGTCCTTTTTTCTGTCTCATGAACATGCAAGATTTCAGGTACATCTTGTTACTTCTACTTACACTTAGGTCACACTACACATACATGTAAAGCATATATATACATACCCCTCTGGGTTTTCTTCTATTTTCTTTCTAGTTCTTGTTCTTGTTTATTTCCTCTTATCTCCATGGGGAAGTGGAACAGAATTCTTCCTCCGTAAACCATGCGTGTTGTAAGAGGCGACTAAAATGCTGGGAGCAAGGGGCTAGTAACCCCTTCTCCTGTATATATTACTAAATTTGAAAGGAGAAACTTTTGTTTTTCCTTTTGGGCCACCCCGCCTCGGTGGGATACGGCCGGTGTGTTGAAAGAAGATATTATATATATATATATATTATATATATATCTTTCTTCTTTCAACACACTGGCCATATCCCACCGAGGCGGGGTGGCCCAAAAGGAAAAACGAAAGTTTCTCCTTTTACATTTAGTAATATATACAGGAGAAGAGGTTACTAGCTCCTTGCTCCCGGCATTTTAGTCGCCTCTTACAACACGCATGGCTTACGGAGGAAGAATTCTGTTCCACTTCCCCATGGAGGTAAGAGGAAATAAACAAAAACAAGAACTAGAAAGAAAATAGAAGAAAACCCAAAGGGGTGTGTATAAATATGCTTGTACATGTATGTGTAGTGTGACCTAAGTGTAAGTAGAAGTAGCAAGACATACCTGAAATCTTGCATGTGTATGAGACAGTTAAAAAAAGACACCAGCAATCTTACCATCGTGTAAAACAATTACAGGCTTCAGTTTTACACTCACTTGGCAGGACGGTAGTACCTCCCTGGGCGGTTGCTGTCTACCAACCTACTACCTATATTATTTATATATTATTTATATTTATGGATTTGGAAAAGGCATATGACAGGGTGGATAGGGGGGCAATGTGGCAGATGTTGCAAGTGTATGGTGTAGGAGGTAGGTTACTGAAAGCAGTGAAGAGTTTTTACGAGGATAGTGAGGCTCAAGTTAGAGTATGTAGGAAAGAAGGAAATTTTTTCCCAGTAAAAGTAGGCCTTAGACAAGGATGTGTGATGTCACCGTGGTTGTTTAATATATTTATAGATGGGGTTGTAAGAGAAGTAAATGCGAGGGTCTTGGCAAGAGGCGTGGAGTTAAAAGATAAAGAATCACACACAAAGTGGGAGTTGTCACAGCTGCTCTTTGCTGATGACACTGTGCTCTTGGGAGATTCTGAAGAGAAGTTGCAGAGATTGGTGGATGAATTTGGTAGGGTGTGCAAAAGAAGAAAATTAAAGGTGAATACAGGAAAGAGTAAGGTTATGAGGATAACAAAAAGATTAGGTGATGAAAGATTGAATATCAGATTGGAGGGAGAGAGTATGGAGGAGGTGAATGTATTCAGATATTTGGGAGTGGACGTGTCAGCGGATGGGTCTATGAAAGATGAGGTGAATCATAGAATTGATGAGGGAAAAAGAGTGAGTGGTGCACTTAGGAGTCTGTGGAGACAAAGAACTTTGTCCTTGGAGGCAAAGAGGGGAATGTATGAGAGTATAGTTTTACCAACGCTCTTATATGGGTGTGAAGCGTGGGTGATGAATGTTGCAGCGAGGAGAAGGCTGGAGGCAGTGGAGATGTCATGTCTGAGGGCAATGTGTGGTGTGAATATAATGCAGAGAAGTCGTAGTTTGGAAGTTAGGAGGAGGTGCGGGATTACCAAAACTGTTGTCCAGAGGGCTGAGGAAGGGTTGTTGAGGTGGTTCGGACATGTAGAGAGAATGGAGCGAAACAGAATGACTTCAAGAGTGTATCAGTCTGTAGTGGAAGGAAGGCGGGGTAGGGGTCGGCCTAGGAAGGGTTGGAGGGAGGGGGTAAAGGAGGTTTTGTGTGCGAGGGGCTTGGACTTCCAGCAGGCATGCGTGACCGTGTTTGATAGGAGTGAATGGAGACAAATGGTTTTTAATACTTGACGTGCTGTTGGAGTGTGAGCAAAGTAACATTTATGAAGGGATTCAGGGAAACCGGCAGGCCGGACTTGAGTCCTGGAGATGGGAAGTACAGTGCCTGCACTCTGAAGGAGGGGTGTTAATGTTGCAGTTTAAAAACTGTAGTGTAAAGCACCCTTCTGGCAAGACAGTGATGGAGTGAATGATGGTGAAAGTTTTTCTTTTTCGGGCCACCCTGCCTTGGTGGGAATCGGCCGGTGTGATAATAAAAAATAAAAAAAATATATATATATATATATATATATATATATTATTTTTTTATTATCACACCGGCCGATTCCCACCAAGGCAGGGTGGCCCGAAAAAGAAAAACTTTCACCATCATTCACTCCATCACTGTCTTGCCAGAAGGGTGCTTTACACTACAGTTTTTAAACTGCAACATTAACACCCCTCCTTCAGAGTGCAGGCACTGTACTTCCCATCTCCATTTGTCTCCATTTGTCTCCATTCACTCCTATCAAACACGCTCACGCATGCCTGCTGGAAGTCCAAGCCCCTCGCACACAAAACCTCCTTTACCCCCTCCCTCCAACCCTTCCTAGGCCGACCCCTACCCCGCCTTCCTTCCACTACAGACTGATACACTCTTGAAGTCATTCTGTTTCGCTCCATTCTCTCTACATGTCCGAACCACCTCAACAACCCTTCCTCAGCCCTCTGGACAACAGTTTTGGTAATCCCGCACCTCCTCCTAACTTCCAAACTACGAATTCTCTGCATTATATTCACACCACACATTGCCCTCAGACATGACATCTCCACTGCCTCCAGCCTTCTCCTCGCTGCAACATTCATCACCCACGCTTCACACCCATATAAGAGCGTTGGTAAAACTATACTCTCATACATTCCCCTCTTTGCCTCCAAGGACAAAGTTCTTTGTCTCCACAGACTCCTAAGTGCACCACTCACTCTTTTTCCCTCATCAATTCTATGATTCACCTCATCTTTCATAGACCCATCCGCTGACACGTCCACTCCCAAATATCTGAATACGTTCACCTCCTCCATACTCTCTCCCTCCAATCTGATATTCAATCTTTCATCACCTAATCTTTTTGTTATCCTCATAACCTTACTCTTTCCTGTATTCACCTTTAATTTTCTTCTTTTGCACACCCTACCAAATTCATCCACCAATCTCTGCAACTTCTCTTCAGAATCTCCCAAGAGCACAGTGTCATCGGCAAAGAGCAGCTGTGACAACTCCCACTTTGTGTGTGATTCTTTATCTTTTAACTCCACGCCTCTTGCCAAGACCCTCGCATTTACTTCTCTTACAACCCCATCTATAAATATATTAAACAACCACGGTGACATCACACATCCTTGTCTAAGGCCTACTTTTACTGGGAAAAAATTTCCCTCTTTCCTACATACTCTAACTTGAGCCTCACTATCCTCGTAAAAACTCTTCACTGCTTTCAGTAACCTACCTCCTACACCATACACTTGCAACATCTGCCACATTGCCCCCCTATCCACCCTGTCATACGCCTTTTCCAAATCCATAAATGCCACAAAGACCTCTTTAGCCTTATCTAAATACTGTTCACTTATATGTTTCACTGTAAACACCTGGTCCACACACCCCCTACCTTTCCTAAAGCCTCCTTGTTCATCTGCTATCCTATTCTCCGTCTTACTCTTAATTCTTTCAATTATAACTCTACCATACACTTTACCAGGTACACTCAACAGACTTATCCCCCTATAATTTTTGCACTCTCTTTTATCCCCTTTGCCTTTATACAAAGGAACTATGCATGCTCTCTGCCAATCCCTAGGTACCTTACCCTCTTCCATACATTTATTAAATAATTGCACCAACCACTCCAAAACTATATCCCCACCTGCTTTTAACATTTCTATCTTTATCCCATCAATCCCGGCTGCCTTACCCCCTTTCATTTTACCTACTGCCTCACGAACTTCCCCCACACTCACAACTGGCTCTTCCTCACTCCTACAAGATGTTATTCCTCCTTGCCCTATACACGAAATCACAGCTTCCCTATCTTCATCAACATTTAACAATTCCTCAAAATATTCCTTCCATCTTCCCAATACCTCTACCTCTCCATTTAATAACTCTCCTCTCCTATTTTTAACTGACAAATCCATTTGTTCTCTAGGCTTTCTTAACTTGTTAATCTCACTCCAAAACTTTTTCTTATTTTCAACAAAATTTGTTGATAACATCTCACCCACTCTCTCATTTGCTCTCTTTTTACATTGCTTCACCACTCTCTTAACTTCTCTCTTTTTCTCCATATACTCTTCCCTCCTTGCATCACTTCTACTTTGTAAAAACTTCTCATATGCTAACTTTTTCTCCCTTACTACTCTCTTTACATCATCATTCCACCAATCGCTCCTCTTCCCTCCTGCACCCACTTTCCTGTAACCACAAACTTCTGCTGAACACTCTAACACTACATTTTTAAACCTACCCCATACCTCTTCGACCCCATTGCCTATGCTCTCATTAGCCCATCTATCCTCCAATAGCTGTTTATATCTTACCCTAACTGCCTCCTCTTTTAGTTTATAAACCTTCACCTCTCTCTTCCCTGATGCTTCTATTCTCCTTGTATCCCATCTACCTTTTACTCTCAGTGTAGCTACAACTAGAAAGTGATCTGATATATCTGTGGCCCCTCTATAAACATGTACATCCTGAAGTCTACTCAACAGTCTTTTATCTACCAATACATAATCCAACAAACTACTGTCATTTCGCCCTACATCATATCGTGTATACTTATTTATCCTCTTTTTCTTAAAATATGTATTACCTATAACTAAACCCCTTTCTATACAAAGTTCAATCAAAGGGCTCCCATTATCATTTACACCTGGCACCCCAAACTTACCTACCACACCCTCTCTAAAAGTTTCTCCTACTTTAGCATTCAAGTCCCCTACCACAATTACTCTCTCACTTGGTTCAAAGGCTCCTATACATTCACTTAACATCTCCCAAAATCTCTCTCTCTCCTCTGCATTCCTCTCTTCTCCAGGTGCATACACGCTTATTATGACCCACTTCTCGCATCCATCCTTTACTTTAATCCACATAATTCTTGAATTTACACATTCATATTCTCTTTTCTCCTTCCATAACTGATCATTTAACATTACTGCTACCCCTTCCTTTGCTCTAACTCTCTCAGATACTCCAGATTTAATCCCATTTATTTCCCCCCACTGAAACTCTCCTACCCCCTTCAGCTTTGTTTCGCTTAGGGCCAGGACATCCAACTTCTTTTCATTCATAACATCAGCAATCATCTGTTTCTTGTCATCCGCACTACATCCACGCACATTTAAGCAACCCAGTTTTATAAAGTTTTTCTTCTTCTCTTTTTTAGTAATTGTATACAGGAGAAGGGGTTACTAGCCCATTGCTCCCGGCATTTTAGTCGCCTCATACGACACGCATGGCTTACGGAGGAAAGATTCTTTTCCACTTCCCCATGGACAATAGAAGAAATAAAAAAGAACAAGAGCTATTTAGAAAAAGGAGAAAAACCTAGATGTATGTATATATATATATGCATGTGCGTGTCTGTGAAGTGTGACCAAAGTGTAAGTAGGAGTAGCAAGATATCCCTGTTATCTTAGCGTGTTTATGAGACAGAAAAAGAAACCAGTATGGAAAAGCTTTTACAGAAAATTGTGTTGCTAGTGTCAGGTATCAGTGAATATGATACTGGATGAGACTGTATAAGTGAAGGGATTTTGAATGTAGGTAATACCCATGTTTTAAGAGAAAGGATAAATGTGCCTGCGATGTACTAGCCAGGCAAATGACGTAATGTTGTGTTGTTGAATTATGTCAATTGAACAAATAAAGGACTGTTGGCTCCAGGCAGTCAGGGTGCTACATGTTTATAGAGGGCCTGAGGCTCTCTCGGAATACTTTTTAGTTGGTAACTACACTGAAGTAAAAAGCGAATGAGATGAACCAGGAAGGGACAAAGCTTTATCGAGAAGAGGCAAGGCAGTAGGCTAATGAAGCTAAAGGAAATTCCAGAATATAGAGCCGGTCTAGGCTGTGAAAGCATGTAAGGCCAAAAGTATGGTAGGCTGGCATCTATGTGGTATAGTTAAACGTTCAGCGCAAGTTTGTGATGAATTAAGTGTTGGAAGGAGCGATAACAAGGAAATAATGCTAAAAATGGAGGATAATATCAAGTTTTACAAATGAAATGATACAGAAGGAAAATCCTATGGAGAGAAAAAGTGGAAGGTAGTGGCTAATGTGGAATGATGGCTTAAATGCAAAAAGTAAATGGTGAAATTGGATAATCAGCTTGCATTGCAACAGAGGATGAAAATGCAATGAAAAAATTGAAGTTAGAAGGCCTGCAAAGTATGAACTTGTCAGTTCAAAAATGGGAAGTATTGAAATGTGAAGTTGAAGGCCATTGGGAGAATGAAGCTATTGAGGTGGTAAATGTTGATGTAAGTAAGGAAAGCTGTGATTTAGTGTGCTGGGAAAAAGAACTAACATCTTTAACAAGGTAAGTGAGAAAGAAATCGTTGTGGAGTGTGAAGTGACAGGCAATGACAGGCTGGCAGATGTGAGACAAAAATAGAAATGTTAAGCAGGTGAAGATCAGGTAATTTTGTTGGTAATTATGTAATGGTAAGGAAATCCATCCTGAAGAAGAAATCGAAAGGGTAACGAAAAACATGCATAATTCCCTTTGTGCTCAGGCGAGAGAGAAAAAGTTGCATACTGGAAATAAGTCTGTTGAGTGGCTTCACCTGAAGCCAAAAATGTATGTCAGATTACCTAAGTTGGTAAAATGTAAACAAGAGAATAAGAATAACATAGTATGAATGGAAAGGACTTTAGAAAACATGGTGAAGCAGTATAACCAAGTGGCCCTTGAAGTGAGCTTGTCTCGTGGAAATAAGGCTATTCGGACTGACTAGTTCTTTAATTAACCAACTTATAGAACTGAAAAGCAGTCATGAACTGGAGGTGAATAGAAGGCAATGTAATAGGCGAATGTTGCAGTATAGTGTGCGGAAAACCGGAATTACCCCTGCACTGGCAGTGAAGGCCACTGCGAGATAGTGAGCTCAGGTAAGTCATGTTGGAAAGAGAATTTTCCCACGGTAAAAGTGATCGGGCAGGCTGAGATGTGTGATGTCAACCGTGGATTGTTTTATGCTTGTTGTATAGATAAGTTGTAATTTAGCAAGTAAATGCGCAGTGGGCTTGGCAAGGCGTCAGGAGTTGAACAAAAGATGAGAATCACACACAAAAGTGGGAGTTGTCGCAGCTACTCTTTGCTGATGACATAATAACTTGGGGTGCTTCTTGAAGAACTTGCAAGAGAATTTGGTAGGATGAATTTAGGATATTTGGGAAATTGTGCAGAAAAGAAAAGGTTAAAGGTGAATGCAGGGAAAAGAATGGTGTTATGAGGATCAACAAAAGATTAGGTGATGAAGGTTGGTATGTCGGGTAGTTGGAGGAGAGTATGGAGGAAGGTGAGCGTATTCAGAATATGGGATTTGGGGTGGAGCGTTGTCAGGCGGATGGGTCTTATGGCCAGGATGAAGGTCGAATCATGGGAGTTGATGAGGAAAAAGGTAGAGTGGTGCGCCTTAGGAAGGTCTGTGGAGACAAAAGAAGCGTGTTTGATAGGAGTGAATGGAGACAAATGGTTTTTAATACTTGACGTGCTGTTGGAGTGTGAGCAAAGTAACATTTATGAAGGGATTCAGGGAAACCGGCAGGCCGGACTTGAGTCCTGGAGATGGGAAGTACAGTGCCTGCACTCTGAAGGAGGGGTGTTAATGTTGCAGTTTAAAAACTGTAGTGTAAAGCACCCTTCTGGCAAGACAGTGATGGAGTGAATGATGGTGAAAGTTTTTCTTTTTCGGGCCACCCTGCCTTGGTGGGAATCGGCCGGTGTGATAATAAAAAAAAATATATATATATATATATATATATATATACACCAGGGAGGTACTACCGTCCTGCCAAGTGAGTGTAAAACGAAAGCCTGTAATTGTTTTACATGATGGTAGGATTGCTGGTGTCTTCTGTCTGTCTCATAAATATGCAAGATTACAGGTACGTCTTGCTACTTCTACTTCTACTTACACTTAGGTCACACTACACATACATGTACATGTTTATTTATACACTCTCATCTGAGTTTTCTTTGATTTTATCTTAATAGTTCTTGGTCTTATTACTTTTCCTTTTATATCCATGGGGAAGTGGAATAAGAATCTTTCCTCCGTAAGCCATGCGTGTTGTAAAAGTCAACTAAAATGCCGGGAACAATGGGCTAGTAACCCCTTTTCCTGTAAAGATTACTAAAAAGAATAAGAAGAAGAAAATTGTCAAAGTGGGAAGTCTGAATGTGCGTGGATGTTGTGCAAATGATAAGAAAGAGATGATTGTGGATGTTATGAATGAGAATAAACTGGATGTCCTGGCTTTAAGTGAAACAAAGCTGAAGGGGGTGGGAGAGTTTCAATGGAGAGGAATAAATGGGATTAGGTCAGGGGTTTCAAATAGAGTTAGAGCTAAAGAAGGAGTAGCAATAATGTTGAAGGATAAGCTATGGCAGGAAAAGAGGGACTACAAATGCATAAATTCAAGGATTATGTGGAGTAAAATAAAGATTGGATGTGAAAAGTGGGTTATAGTAAGCGTGTATGCACCTGGAGAAGAGAGAAGTGTAGAGGAGAGAGAGAGATTCTGGGAAATGTTGAGTGAATGCGTGGGGAGTTTTGAATCAAGTGTAAGAGTAATGGTGGTTGGGGATTTCAATGCTAAAGTGGGTAAAAATGTTATGGAGGGAGTAGTAGGTAAATTTGGGGTGCCAGGGGTAAATGTAAATGGGGAGCCTTTAATTGAGCTATGTGTAGAAAGAAATTTGGTAATAAGTAATACATATTTTATGAAAAAAAGGATAAATAAATATACAAGGTATGATGTAGCACGTAATGAAAGTAGTTTGTTAGATTATGTATTGGTGGATAAAAGGTTGATGGGTAGGCTCCAGGATGTACATGTTTATAGAGAGGCAACTGATATATCGGATCATTATTTAGTTGTAGCTACAGTTAGAGTAAGAGGTAGATGGGAAAAGAGGAAGGTGGCAACAACAAGTAAGAGGGAGGTGAAAGTGTATAAACTAAGGGAGGAGGAAGTTCGGGCGAGATATAAGCGACTATTGGCAGAAAGGTGGGCTAGTGCAAAGATGAGTAGTGGGGGGGGGGGGGTTGAAGAGGGTTGGAATAGTTTTAAAAATGCAGTATTAGAATGTGGGGCAGAAGTTTGTGGTTATAGGAGGGTGGGAGCAGGAGGAAAGAGGAGTGATTGGTGGAATGATGAAGTAAAGGGTGTGATAAAAGAGAAAAAGGTAGCTTATGAGAGGTTTTTACAAAGCAGAAGTGTTATAAGAAGAGCAGAGTATATGGAGAGTAAAAGAAAGGTAAAGAGAGTGGTGAGAGAGTGCAAAAGGAGAGCAGATGATAGAGTGGGAGAGGCACTGTCAAGAAATTTTAATGAAAATAAGAAAAAATTTTGGAGTGAGTTAAACAAGTTAAGAAAGCCTAGGGAAAATATGGATTTGTCAGTTAAAAACAGAGTAGGGGAGTTAGTAGATCGGGAGATGGAGGTATTGGGTAGATGGCGAGAATATTTTGAGGAACTTTTAAATGTTAAGGAAGAAACAGAAGCAGTAATTTCATGCACTGGTCAGGGAGGTATACCATCTTTTAGGAGTGAAGAAGAGCAGAACGTAAGTGTGGGGGAGGTACGTGAGGCATTACGTAGAATGAAAGGGGGTAAAGCAGCTGGAACTGATGGGATCATGACAGAAATGTTAAAAGCAGGGGGGGATATAGTGTTGGAGTGGTTGGTACTTTTGTTTAATAAATGTATGAAAGAGGGGAAGGTACCTAGGGATTGGCAGAGAGCATGTATAGTCCCTTTATATAAAGGGAAAGGGGACAAAAGACACTGTAAAAATTATAGAGGAATAAGTTTACTGAGTATACCAGGAAAAGTGTACGGTAGGGTTATAATTGAAAGAATTAGAGGTAAGACAGAATGTAGGATTGCGGATGAGCAAGGAGGTTTCAGAGTGGGTAGGGGATGTGTAGATCAAGTGTTTACATTGAAGCATATATGTGAACAGTATCTAGATAAAGGTAGGGAAGTTTTTATTGCATTTATGGATTTAGAAAAGGCATATGATAGAGTGGATAGAGGAGCAATGTGGCAGATGTTGCAAGTACAGTGGACCCCCGCATAACGATGGCATCGCATAGCGATTTTTCCGCATAACGATTACTTTTATCGCAAAATTTTTGCCGCGCATACCGATTAAAAACCCGCATACCGATTTTCGTCCGAGACGCGTCCAATGTGCCCTCAGCCAGCCTCACATGTGCCGCTCCGTCCCATTGTTTACCAGCCAGCCTCCGCGGTAACATCCAAGCATACACTCGGAATATTTCGTATTATTACAGTATTTTCGGTGCTGTTTCTGGAAAATAAGTGACCATGGGCCCCAAGAAAGCTTCTAGTGCCAACCCTACACCTCAAAGGGTAAGAATTACTATAGAGATGAAGAAAGAGATAATTGATAAGTATGAAAGTGGAGTGCGTATAGCCGACCTAGTCAAGCTGTACAAGAAACCCCAATCAACCATCGCTACTATTGTGGGCACCAGAAAGACAATCAAGGAAGCTGTTCTTGCCAAAGGTTCAACTGTGTTTTCGAAACAAAGATCGCAATTGATGGAAGATGTTGAGAGACTCTTATTGGTGTGGATAAATGAAAAACAGATAGCAGGAGATAGCGTCTCTCAAGCGATCATATGTGAAAAGGCTAGGAAGTTGCATGAGGATTTAATTAAAAAAATGCCTGCAACTAGTGATGATGTGAGTGAATTTAAGGCCAGCAAAGGTTGGTTTGAGAGATTTAAGAAGCGTAGTGGCATCCATAGTGTGATAAGGCATGGTGAGGCTGCCAGTTCGGACCACAAAGCGGCTGAAAAATATGTGCAGGAATTCAAGGAGTACATAGAAACTGAAGGACTGAAACCTGAACAAGTGTTTAATTGTGATGAAACAGGCCTGTTCTGGAAGAAAATGCCAAGCAGGACCTACATTACTCAGGAGGAAAAGGCACTCCCAGGACATAAGCCTATGAAAGACAGGCTTACTTTGTTGATGTGTGCCAATGCTACTGGTGATTGCAAAGTGAAGCCTTTATTAGTGTATCACTCTGAAACTCCCAGAGCGTTCAGGCAAAAGAATGTCCTCAAGGATAATTTGTGTGTGCTGTGGAGGGCAAACAGTAAGGCATGGGTCACTAGGGAATTTTTCTATAACTGGTTACACCATGCATTTGCCCCCAATGTGAAAAATTACCTAACTGAAAAGAAATTAGAACTTAAGTGCCTCCTGGTGTTAGACAATGCCCCTGGTCATCCTACAGACGTGGCAGAGCGACTTTATGGGGACATGAGCTTCATTAAGGTGAAGTTTTTGCCTCCTAATACCACTCCTCTCCTGCAGCCCATGGACCAGCAGGTTATTTCCAACTTCAAGAAACTGTACACAAAAGCTCTGTTTGAAAGGTGCTTTGTAATGACCTCAGAAACTCAACTGACTCTAAGAGAGTTTTGGAGAGATCACTTTAATATCCTCAATTGTGTAAACCTTATAGGTAAGGCTTGGGAGGAAGTGACAAAGAGGACCTTGAACTCTGCTTGGAAGAAACTGTGGCCAGAATGTGTAGACAAAAGGGATTTTGAAGGGTTTGAGGCTAACCCTGAGAATCCTGTGCCAGTTGAGGAATCCATTGTGGCATTGGGAAAGTCCTTGGGGTTGGAGGTTAGTGGGGAGGATGTGGAAGAGTTGGTGGAGGAGGACAATGAAGAACTAACCACTGATGAGCTGATAGATCAACTTCAAGAGCAAGAGGCCAGACCTGAGGAAACTGGTTCAGAGGAGGGGAGAGAGAAATTGAAGAAGTTGCCTACTACAAAGATAAAGGAAATCTGTGCTAAGTGGCTTGAAGTGCAAACCTTCATGGATGAAAATCACCCTCACACAGCTATTGCAAGCCGTGCTGGTGATTATTACACTGACAATGTTGTGAAACACTTTAGGCAAGTCATAAAGGAACGAGAGGTACAGGCCACTATGGACAGATATCTTGTGCGAAAGAAGTCCAGTGACTCTGAAGCTGGCCCTAGTGGCATTAAAAGAAGAAGGGAAGTAACCCCAGAAAAGGACTTACTACCTCAAGTCCTAATGGAAGGGGATTCCCCTTCTAAACACTAACACACTCTCTCCCCTCCTCCCATCCCATCAATCATCACCAGATCTTCAATAAAAGTAAGTGTCATTTAATTGTGCATGCCTTTTTCAGTTTGTGTGTATTAAAATTAACATTTCATGTGGTAAAAAAAATTTTTTTTCATACTTTTGGGCGTCTTGCACGGATTAATTTTATTTCCATTATTTCTTATGGGGAAAATTCATTCGCATAACGATTATTTCGCATAACGATGAGCCCTCTTGCACGGATTAAAATCGTTAACCGGGGGTCCACTGTATATGGAATAGGTGTAAGTTATTAAATGCTGTAAAGAGTTTTTATGAGGATAGTGAGGCTCAGGTTAGGGTGTGTAGAAGAGAGGGAGACTACTTCCCAGTAAAAGTAGGTCTTAGACAGGGTTGTGTAATGTCACAATGTTTGTTTAATATATTTATAGATGGGGTTGTAAAGGAAGTAAATGCTAGGGTGTTCGGGAGAGGGGTGGGATTAAATTTTGGGGAATCAAATTCAAAATGGGAATTCAGTTGCTTTTTGCTGATGATACTGTGCTTATGGGAGATTCTAAAGAAAAATTGCAAAGGTTAGTGGATGAGTTTGGGAATGTGTGTAAAAGTAGAAAGTTGAAAGTGAACATAGAAAAGAGTAAGGTGAAGAGGGTGTCAAATGATTTAGATAAAGAAAAATTGGATATCAAACTGGGGAGGAGGAGTATGGAAGAAGTGAATGTTTTCAGATACTTGGGAGTTGACGTGTCGGCGGATGGATTTATGAAGGATGAGGTTAATCATAGAATTGATGAGGAAAAAAAGGTGAGTGGTGCGTTGAGGTATATGTGGAGTCAAAAAACGTTATCTATGGAGGCAAAGAAGGGAATGTATGAAAGTATAGTAGTAAGAACACTCTTATATGGGTGTGAAGCTTGGGTGGTAAATGCAGCAGCGAGGAGACGGATGAAGGCAGTGGAGATGTCCTGTTTAAGGGAAATGTGTGATGTAAATATTATGCAGAAAATTCGGTGTGGAAATTAGGATAAGGTGTGGAGTTAATAAAAGTATTAGTCAGAGGGCAGAAGAGGGGTTGTTGAGGTGGTTTGGTCATTTAGAGAGAATGGATCAAAGTAGAATGACATGGAAAGCATATAAATCTATAGGGGAAGGAAGGAGGGGTAGGGGTCGTCTTCGAAAGGGTTGGAAAGAGGGGGTAAAGGAGGTTTTGTGGGCTAGGGGCTTGGACTTCCAGCAAGCGTGCATGAGCGTATTAGATAGGAGTGAATGGAGGCGAATGGTACTTGGGACCTGACGATCTGTTGGAGTGTGAGCAGGGTAATATTTAGTGAAGGGATTCAGGGAAACCGGTTATTTTCATATAGTCGGACTTGAGTCCTGGAAATGGGAAGTACAATGCCTGCACTTTAAAGGAGGGGTTTGGGATATTGGCAGTTTGGAGGGATATGTTGTGTATCTTTATACGTATATGCTTCTGAACTGTTGTATTCTGAGCACCTCTGCAAAAGCAGTGATAATGTGTGAGTGTGGTGAAAATGTTGAATGATGATGAAAGTATTTTCTTTTTGGGGATTTTCTTTCTTTTTTGGGTCACCCTGCCTCGGTGGGAGATGACCGACTTGTTGAAAAAAAAAAAAATATATATAATATATATATATATATATATATATATATATATATATATATATAATATATATATATATATATATATATATATATATATATATATATATATATATATATATATATATATATATATATGTATATATATATATATATATATATATATATATATATATATATATATATATATATATATATATATATATATATATATTTTACACACACACACACACACACACACACACGCTGTATGATATCACTTTCTTCGTGGAGAGACTGATATTCAATAAATTAATCTCATCAGCATGTTTTCTTTTCACAGTATCATTATTTCTAAAACTGTCCAAACGTAGATCTACGTTCACTTGCTTAGCGCTCCAAACTTAGATCTACATCTTATTTTACGTTTTCAAATGTAAACATAACGTAGATTCACATTCGGAGCGCTACACACGTGAACGTAGATCTACATTTGGACAGTTTAAGGTTTAATAAAAACCTTAATACATACTACATTTACAAAATAAATATTTTTTAATGAACATGTGTGCTTTCTCTTTAAAATATGAATAGGGGTATATAGTCATGCAACATTACAATTCAATGCATGTAGTATTTAAGTTATCATTAACCACAGTGTTGCTATATGCCTTAGGGTATAATTATTATTTACCTGCAATTTTTAAGCTGATTTTGCTGAAACTTCTGTTAGGGATAGATAGTGGCAAAGCTGCAATAATATGTTTTCCTCTCAAAGTATAGGTAAATTACCAACATACCTTCCACAACTACGTGCCTTCCTTGTTACAGATAGTGTAGCTTATCAATTTTTAACACTAATTTTAAACTTGTCTTCTCTTAAACACTGTTGAACTGCATGAGATGCCTATTTCAAAACAATTCAAAAGTTTTACCCATTCCAAAAACTATGATCACCTCTTGTTAGAGACAAGCTTCTCAATCAGAGGCAGCAATTTGTGCAATAATTGTGCTGGGATTACTATGGTCCCCCAAAGCAGAAACCATCTACAAGGAACAATGAAACATTTGGAGAACCACTGTGCATCTTAACATGTGCTCTCACTTTGTACTATAATGAATAGGATACAGATTTTTTTTTTTAATAAATTTGACCTGAACCTGTTATATTTTTAATTGCAAATGGATATGTAGCATTATTATAGACCAAGAAAGTTTACTTAAATGCATCTACATAACTTCCAATAAGATATAACTGACTAGCCGAGGCAGCCAATTATTTCTGCCCAACTTTGATTTAATCAGATTGTGAAAATCTCTGATTCAAATAGCTTACTATCACTAATATTTGATCATATTTTATGGAATTCTCCAACAGTCAAGCTAAGTGAGTTACTCAACTTTAAACAAGCTGTTGGGTTAAAGAAAAAATATGTAAATCAATGAAGAGTATGCATATTAGCTGCTATATAGCAGCTCATCAGCATAATTTAAAGGTCTTCTTCACAAAATTCCACCAATTAGTGAAGTCGACCCATACACTAGGAGCAGGTCCTAAAGGAGTGTTAAGAGCACTTCAGGAAGAGAGCTTACCTCTGTTTAGGGTCAGCTGTTGCTGAGGAATCACCACCCTCAGTTTTATCTCCTTTCTGACCACCAGCTGTACCAGTTGCAGCTACTGTTGTCTCACCCTTCTTCTTTTGGTTCTTAGCAAGGCCCCTACTAATGATGGGCTTTCCCCTCTTGACATTCACTGTCCTCCTTGGTTGTTGCTGTGTCATCATTTGACGACCAGCTTGGCCAAAGGAACGACCACCCTTACCACGGCGCTGAGACTGAATGTTGCCAGCCCGGTGAGGGCTGTACTGATGGTCACGATGAGGAACCTTGTGGGCCAGATGATGCATTGAGGGAGCATATGACTGCCCTCGGTGGATATCATAACCCCCATCCTGTTGGAGACACTCGCCTCTCAGTCACAACATACATATTAAATGCCCTGTAGGCTGATCCTGAATACAGGAATCCTTCCCACAGTACCGGAGTCACCATACAGAACCCAATAAAACATGGGTTAATAATTAAGCCTGCATAAGGCCAATTCAAAAAGTAAAAAACAGAGGAAGAGGCCTTACCTCTCAACACTTGAAGGTTAACTGTAACCTCGAAGAATAAATACCACACAATAATGGCATTTATTACTCATACTGGAATGTAGATGATCAATAACACTGACAATGGCCCATTAAGCAAATTGATAACTTTAATGCTCAGAAGAATGGTCCAACAACCATTACATATCTGATTTTATGCTGTTAGCAGAAGGGAACTGCACATATAAAGTACCATCCAAATAGAAACAAGGAAATATTAAGCCCAAGGTTTCATGTAGATCTTTCAATTGTCAACACTTCCATTAAAAACGATTTTTTTTTAATGAATTCGAATGTGTCTCCTACAGTAACAACTTTAAGTTGAAAAACAGGAGACATCAGCCCCTTGTAAAGGGTATTCAATTCAACTTCTGCCCCAAGTGCAGTTATAACAACCAACTTGTATGCTTTTGGGTTTGCTTTGAAGATTTTTGGATGAAGCCTTTCCATCTCCCAACATTTTCCTGGTAATTACTAAATGCAAAAAAAAAAAAAATCTTAAGATTAACACCATAAATACCAGGCACAAACAAATGTTTGTGAATCTTCTATTTACAGTAAATGAAAGACAAAAAAGTTAAACATTAGAATTTTATGTATAAGAAGGGCAGCAACTTCTCAGCTTAACCAGTAGATCAGTGAAGAAAAATTCTACTTGCAATAGCAGTTTCTCTTTCTGCAGAACGAGAGCAATATGAAACAAAATAAAAAACCAAACCAATGTGTATAACATTAAACAAAATCTTTATAATTTTAAAGGCTTCATTTCCCACTATATTTTTAAGCTAACAAATAATAAAAATTCAGTGAAATTTACTCACTGTATCCATGCGCCTTCTTTTATCAGCAGGGGGACCACCACTCCAGTGACTCCGACCTTCATCCTAGTTTCATAAAATTGATGATAGTAACAGTTAATAATATATAACTCATGGGCAAGATATCCAGATAATGCTCATGCAGTTCATTAAAAATTCCATAGGGTCAAGGATAAATCTCTGCTTGATATTTAATTGCAGTATTCAGTTATTTTTGGCCTCAGCCTAACATCAGTTTATGAACATATACTTGCATCTCATAAAAATTTAAATTACAGGGTTTTTATCATCCATGTTACTTCTGTACACTTACATCAACAAATCCTTGAATCATTAATTTTCAGTATCAATATAACCAAGTTCTTATTTACCCATTAACACTATCTCCCATTCCCTACAAGCAACTCAGGTTTACAGCTTTCTAGAGATAGTTTGCCATTTTTCATTAACCTTCACGATATTCTTTATCATCCTTTTTTTAATGTACGACTTTTTTTTTTTTTTTTTTTTTGCATTTCTTCTCCTACAAAGATAATTCCTTTGCAAGTCACTTCAGGGATCAGTGATAAGTCCCAACCGATTGTTGCTAGTGCAACTCATACCAAAAGTATAAGACAAGAGGATAACATTAAGAAATGGCATGAGGCCCCAAACAAATATCCACCAAGAGTTCAACCCTGCAAAAATATTGAGGATTGTACTATATTCCCTTAGCATCTGTGCACTCAATCTACCAGTTATGTTTCATTCCCAAATGCCCAAGATACTAGGCCAATTTACAATTCTATCACTTGTATGCACTAGCTCTTCCACTAAGTTTGTACCCCCAGCCCTATGGATGTTCTGTGGCTTTTGAGGAATGCTAATTACAAAGTGATTGATCATCAAACAAAGCACATTTTAATGGTGGGTGAGTATCTATCACTGGGTGTATGCATAAGTTTCAAGAGTCTGCTCTAAAAACATAATAACCAGGAATTGAATCAACACTTTACAAACAAGTAAGCAATGAACACATGAGCATCTGCAGACTGGGCAGTAATTAAAAAATTACAGAGGTACATAATGGGACCAGGGACTGGGACCACATGCATCTGCAATGATGATGAAAGACCTAAGTGAAGCAAAAGACCAGTTCGTCTGCAAAATCAACATCAGCAAGCTTCTTCCTGAGTGCATTTGTCACAGATAAAGAAAAAGGGAGTACTATAACTAAACTGGGTATCAGGAAGAGTAGACCAAAGATAAGTATATCACATGACAAGGGAACATCTCTGAAAAAGATAAAGACAAGCCTAAATATTATACCAGTTATGTCTCCTGCTGTACATGAAAATAACTAAAATACATTAAAATGTTCTAGGGAATAAGACATGAATAAAAAACAAGACAACAAATAGAACTTCAACATCCAACAGAAGCTAAGACAACCAGAAGCAGTTCAAGTCAAAGGAAGTGAGGAATGCTAATGAACCTCACACTTAGCAACATTACGTTCACTGGGAAAGAGTGCTAAATTCATGAGGCCAATCAGCACCCTCCTGGGGTTACAGGAGACAATCAGGTTTGATCCAAAGAATGGGCAGTCAAGTCCAATTGCTTGGATCAAGAACCCTTCATTGGCATAAAGGAACTTCCCTTGAGGAGGATCTCATTACTTCTTAACTAAGTTTACTGCATACTAATTTTCCAAATGCCTAAATACAAATTCACATCTTGACCTATATTTTAAGAGCTGGTCACTCAACACTGTATGTAGAACCATGCTAATTTTGTATCTACATGTTTCTGGTTCAAATACTTACATAAGCACACACCCAAATTTCATTACAATAAACAAGAGAGCTACAGTGCAACATTCAAAAATTTATCAGAATAAATATACGTATACCCTTGGCAAGTTTTGAAACTTTCAACTTATGATATTCACCATCTTTCCTTCAATCACTGTCTTGCCTAAAGTGTGCTGACATCACAGCTCAGGTGGCCCAATGAACTGCAACATCCCCACCACTTCTCCACGGTGCAAGCACTGTACTCTCCACCTCGAGGGCTCAAGTCTGGATAACCAGATTCTCTAAATCCCATCTTAAATGTTACTTTCCTCACACTCCAACACATCAAATCATAAAAACCACTTGCCTCTGCTCGTTTCCATCCAATTTTATATAATACTAATCATGATGCCCTCACTTATTATGCAACTGTGTAAACAAATTTCATCCATCTTTTCTCAACTTGTACCACTCCCCACTGCATTAAATAGTGTATCATGACACTTTTTCAATGAAACCTTTCACTATTAATAGAATTTTTTAATAGCATATGTTCTGGTAACACTTCATGGGTTATTTATTCTAATCATATTTTTTAACCTCTGCCTCGTCCAACCTATTTAAATTCTAAAAAATCCAGAAAACATTTTGAATCTGTACCTTCCCAAAATTTAGATTTTTACCGAGCAAATATTTCCAGAAATAAGATTTTGTAATCTTTAGTTTCCAAAAGGAGGAGTAATCTCTAAAAATACATAAATGTAATTCACTTACTTTTGCGAGAACTGCATTGAGGATATTCAGAGCAAGTTTCGATTCAGGGTTGCCCATTCGGGTGAGGTGGTTAATGGACCCCACTATGTCTGAACTTCCTCTGAACTCTCCTAAGAGACTGCCACCAGTTCCTCCATGAGGCGGCATGAAACCTGAATGACCTCTTGCACTACCAGGATCGGGAATTGCACCACCCTCCCATGGATTTACCACCTGGTGGTTAAAGCTCATATCACCACCATGCCTGTGGAGATGATTATTCAAAATGTTGAAATACACCTATAATTATAAACTCAAGTTATTTCAGTTACAGTCAATCCAAATCTAATAATGTTGTGTATGCACCAAAAAACTGAACAAGCTGTAACTCAAAATATAATGCCACAGCCATAAAAAATGCACTTCTCAGATCATATAAGAAAAAAAAGAATTTGATTATGATATACAAGATCATATAAAGAACACAACAGAAAAGATGGTACCATCCTCAGCTCCCATATTGGAGGTCCAAGACCAATTCCTAGAACAGGTGAAACATTGGGAATGTTTCCTTACACCTGCTGCCCCTGCTCAACTAGAAGTAGGAATGTGGGTGTTAGACTGTTGTACGTTGCATCCTGGGATGATCAAAATGGTTCCAATAGAAATCAGACACAGACCCCAATGATGCACTGACTTTACTCAGTTACCCATGGTGGCTAACCCTCTGGGTTGATATTCTGAACAAAATCTTATTTTCAGGTGCTGAAACAAAGACACTAAAGTTTTCTTTGCAAAGAGAAGTGGAATACAGTGGAACCTCCGATCACAACCATAATTCGTTCCAAAACTCTGGTTGCGGCCTGATTTGTTCGTGACCCCAACCTAATTTTCCGATTGGACTGTATATAAATACAATTAATCCATTCCAGACCCCTACAAACTGTACATAAATATAATTTTTTTTTTATGATTTCTCAGCACAAAAATAGTTAATTATACCACAGAATGCACAGTGTAATAGTAAAGTAAATGTAAAAACTTAGAGTAACACTGAGAGAGCCTTGAACAACAGAGAAAACTAATGTTGCACAAGTCCGTTCACTGTAAACAGTTTTAAGCACAGAAAAAAATAATCAAAGTTTGAAATATCTTTAATTATACAAAATAATGCAGTTTAAAAGAGAAAAAACCCTAAATAACAGAAAAAACAAACCATAAACAACCAAGAAAACTAAACTTGCACGAGTCGACTTCTGGCATGAAGGAAGCGAGGACGGAAGAGGGAAGGATGTTACTGTTTTGAGGGAGAGTCCACCTCCGCAATGGAGGGATGTTCACCTTCAGGTGCTTTCTCTCGTTTAGCTGGTGGAACAAACTTCACCATAAACCGATCTAATGTGACTTGTCTTTTCCTTCACATTAAAACATTACGGAAATGAGAGACAATGTTATCATTTATCATGTTCAACACTCTGTTCACAACAGTTTTGTCAGGATGGATCTTAAAGAAATCCTGGCACTCATTCCATTTTTCTATGATGGCTTTTATCATATCACTTTGAATCTCCTCCCTTTCTTCTTCCTCCGATGACTGCTCCTCAGTGAGCACCTGATGCTGCTCATTCTAGAATTCAGCGGGTTTATCTATTGTCAGTTCCTCCTCGTGATCATCGACCAGTTCCTCGATGACGTCACTGTCAACTACACGACCCACGGTCTTGCCCATGGACACGATCTCCTTCACAACAGAGGTCTCAAATCCTCTGAGATCTCATTCAGGAATGCTGAATTCCAAGTCCAGTACAGTGGACCCCCGACATTCGATATTAATCCCTCCTGAGAGCTCATCGAATGTCGAAAATATCGAAAGTCGAATTAATTTTCCCCATAAGAAATAATGGAAATCAAATTAATCCGTCCAAGACACCCAAAAGTATGAAAAAAAAATTTTACCACATGAAATATTAAGTTTAATGCAATAGAATAATTACAATAACAACACTAACAATAGATTAATAACAAGAGATTAATAACAATAGAATAATTGACACTTACCTTTAATGAAGATCTGGTGATGATTGATGGGATGGGAGGAGGGATGTGTGTGGATGGTGTTAGTGTTTAGAAGGGGAATCCCCTTCCATTAGGACTTGAGGTATCAAGTCTTTTTCCGGGGTTACTTCCCTTCTTTTAATGCCACTAGGACCAGCTTCAGTCACTGGACTTCTGTCGCACAACATATCTGTCCATAGAGGCCTGTACCTCTCGTTCCTTTATGACTTTCCTAAAGTGGTTCACAACATTGTCAGTGTAATAGTGACCAGCACAGCTTGCAATAGCTGTGTTAGGGTGATTTTCATCCATAAAGGTTTGCAGTTCAACCCACTGTGCACACATTTCCTTAATTTTTGAAGTAGGCACAATGGATTCCACAACTGGCATAGGCTTCTCAGGGTTAGCCCCAAACCCTTCAAAATCTTTCTTAATTTCCATACTAATTCTCATCCTTTTTACCACAGGGTTGGCACTAGAAGCTTTCTTGGGGCCCATGGTGACTTATTTTGCAGAAACAAGCACCAAAAACACTGATAATATGGATAATATGGAATGTACTGAATGTATCCTTAGATGCGCGCACACTGGCTGGCTTGTAAACACTGGCACACACGGGGCAGTTCAGGCCACACGTGGACACGTCTCGTACGAATCATATCGAATAGCGGGTTTTCGATCGAATGTCAAGGCGAAATTTTTGCGTTAAAATGCATCGAATGTCGGATTTATCGAATGTCGATGCCATCGAATGTCGGGGGTCCACTGTATATGGTGCCTTCCCAGACTTTGTTGATGAGACGTGTGCGAAAAAAATGGCATGGAATGTGAAAATTGGCGCAGCTGTTTGTTTTTGGTGAAGTTTTTGGTCGTGAACTGATTTGTTTGTGTTCGGAAGCGTTCGTGACCAGAAGTTCCACTATACTTTGAACAGTGTAATACAGTAACAAACATTACTGTAGCAAACTAAAACCAAACTTTAAAGCCAGTTTTTAAACAAGGGCGAGGTTATACGTCATGAAAACTACTCGTTGTGGAAAAGCAAGAGTGAACAAGAAGACAGGGAAACTGGTAGTACTGTTAATGATAAAAAAAACAACACAAGCTTCAGAAATTAACCCTTTCATTGTTTGAAACCCCCCAAATTAAAAGTACTGACAGTGTTAAAAAAAAAAAGTATCTTCTGTAATGATAGAGAATCACGACACCAAAAATGAGAAATCTAATGGAAAATTTACAGAATTATGCTGGCATAAATTTGACAGTTTGGGCACAAATTATTCATTGGGAGTTTTGCCCCTTTTGAGTTCTATTTTAACCCTTTGCCTGTTTTGGTCGTATATATATGTCTTACGAACCACCGTGTTTGACGTATATACAGCGGACCCTCGCATAACGCTATTAATCCGTTCCTGAGAGCTCAATGTTAGGCGAAATTATCGTTAGGCGAATTAATTTTCCCCATAAGAAATAATGGAAATCAAATTAATCCGTGCAAGACACCCAAAAGTATGAAAAAAAAAATTTTTACCACATGAAATATTAATTTTAATACACAAACTGAACAAGACATGCACAGTTACATGACACTTACCTTTATTAAAGATCTGGTGATGACTGGTGGGATGGGAGGAGGAGAGTGTTGATGGTGTTAATGTTTAGAAGGGGAATCCCCTTCCATTAGGACTTGAGGTGTCAAGTCCTTTTCCGGGGTTACTTCCCTTCTTCTTTTAATGCCACTAGGACCAGCTCCAGAGTCAATGGACTTCTGTCGCACAACATATCTGTCCATAGAGGTCTGTACCTCTCGTTCCTTCATGACTTTCCTAAAGTGGTTCACAACATTGTCAGTGTACAGGTTGCCAACACGGCTTGCAGTAGCTGTCTGAGGGTGATTTTCATCCACAAAGGCTTGTACTTCAAGCCACTTTGTACATATTTCCTTAATCTTTGAAGTAGGCAACTTCTTCAATTTCTCTCTCCCCTCCTCCGAAGCAGTTTCCTCAGGTGTGGCTTCTTGCTGTTGATGATCTAGCAGCTCATCAGTGGTTAGTTCTTCATTGTCCTCTTTCACCAACTCTTCCACATCCTCCCCACTAACCTCCAACCCCAAGGACTTCCCCAATGCCACAATTGATTCCTCAACTGGCATACGCTTCTCAGGGTTAGCCTCAATTCCTTCAAAATCCCTTTGGTCTACACACTGTGGCCACAGTTTCTTCCAAGCAGAGTTCAAGGTCCTCTTAGTCACTCCCTCCCAAGCCTTACCTATAAGGTTTACACAACTGAGGATATTAAAGTGATCTCTCCAAAACTCTCTTAGAGTCAACTGAGTTTCTGAGGTCACTACAAAGCACCTTTCAAACACAGCTTTTGTGTACAGTTTTTTGAAGTTTGCAATAACCTGCTGGTCCATGGGCTGCAGGAGAGGAGTGGTATTAGGAGGCAAAAACTTGACCTTAATGAAGCTCATGTCCCCACAAAGTCGTGCTGCCAAGTCTGTAGGATGACCAGGGGCATTGTCTAACACCAGGAGGCACTTAAGGTCTAATTTCTTTTCAATTAGGTAATTTTTCACAGTGGGGGCAAATGTATGGTGTAACCAGTCACAGAAGTCCCTAGTGATCCATGCCTTACTGTTTGCCCTCCACAGCACACACAAATTAGCCTTGAGGTTATTCTTTTACCTGAACGCTCTGGGAGTTTCAGAGTGATACACCAATAAAGGCTTCACTTTGCAATCACCACTAGCATTGGCACACATTAACAGAGTAAGCTTGTCTTTCATAGGCTTATGTCCTGGGAGTGCCTTTTCCTCCTGAGTAATGTAGGTCCTGCTTGGCATTTTCTTCCAAAACAGGCCTGTTTTGTCACAATTAAACACTTGTTCAGGTTTCAGTCCTTCACTGTCTATGTACTCCTTGAATTCCTGCACATATTTTTCAGCTGCTTTGTGGTCCGAACTGGCAGCCTCACCATGCCTTATCACACTATGTATGCCACTACGCTTCTTAAATCTCTCAAACCAACCTTTGCTGGCCTTAAATTTACTCACATCATCACTAGTTGCAGGCATTTTTCTAATTAAATCGTCATGCAACTCCTAGCCTTTTCACTTATGATCACTTGAGAGATGCTATCTTCTGCTATCTGTTTTTCGTTTATCCACACCAATAACAGTCTCTCAACATCTTCTATCACTTGCGATCTCTGTTTCGAAAACAAAGTTGCACCTTTGGCAAGAACAGCTTCCTTGATTGCCGTTTTCTTGGCCACAATAGTAGCGATGGTTGATTGGGGTTTACTATACAACCTGGCCAGCTCGGAGACACTCACTCCACTTTCATACTTAGCAATGATCTCTTTCTTCATATCCATAGTAATTCTCACCCTTATTCCTGTAGGGTTGGCACTAGAAGCTTTTTTGGGGCCCATGGTCACTTATTTTGCAGGTGAAATCACTAAAAATGCTGTAATAATACAAAATGTTCCGATTGTATGCTTGGATGTTACCGCGGAGGCTGGCTTGTAAACAATGCCACCGGCGGAACAAGTGAGGCTGGCTCAGGCCGCACATGGACGCGTCTCGGACGAATCACATGGAGCGAGTTTTTTAGCGCTAGGCGAGGCAAATTTTTTGCGTTAAAATGTATCTCTAGGCGGATTTAACGTTATGTGATGCCATCGTTAGGCGAGGGTCCACTGTATTAAGAAAGTTTGTGGAGCACACTGTGACACGTCTTCACCCTCCCTCCTCTCTCGCTCACTCTCTTTCACTCTCACTCTCTTTCACTCTCACTCTCTTTCACTCTCACTCTCTTTCACTCTCACTCTCTTTCACTCTCACTTTCACTCTCACTCTCTTTCACTCTCACTCTCTTTCACTCTCACTCTCTTTCACTCTCACTCTCTTTCACTCTCACTCTCTTTCACTCTCACTCTCTCCCACTGTCCCCCCCCCCAACAATCTGATAAATGTCCAGGATAAACCAAATCTTCGTTTAATTTTATTTCCAAGTTGTGGGTTCAATGTGAATTTTCTGCATCAGTAGGTCAACCATAAAGTGGCAACTAAAAGCTACAGCTCACCAACGGAAACTTTAAAAAAAAAATAAATTACATCTAACAATTACCTGCCACCATAGCCGCTGCCATAGCTCTGATTGTGGTCATAACGACGATTTCCACGGTTATAGTTTCCCCGCATTCCAACATTGCCTCTGTCTCCCAGGTTGCTCTCAAACCTGTTAACAAAAGTTACATACTAAATACAGGAAAAGCAAGAAGTTTACAAAGTAATATATTCGATGAGAACTCTTAACAGACATGTTATGTATTCAAAACAATGTTTGTAACTCAGCCCTTGTAAGTATATTAGAAGGAAATACTTATACAAAAAATTAGGTTAACCCATAAACGGTCCAAGCAGATCTACGTTCACATGTGTAGTGCTACAAAAGTAGATCTACGTTTATTTTACATATTTTCAAATATAACAAAAAAAAAAGTAGATCAAAGTTTTTTACACATTTTCAAATGAAAAAAAACAAGAAGATGATCTACTTTTTTACATACTTTCAAATGTTGAAAAACGTATACAGTGGTCCCTCGTTTTTCGTAGTTAATCCGTTCCTGGAGTTGCTACTATTATCAAAATCTACGATTTGCAAATCAATTTTCCCCATAAGAAATAATGTAAATACAATTAATCCGTTCCTGACATCCAGAAGTATTAAAACAAAAATTGTTTTTACATGAAATATAGATGTAGTACATAAACAATACAATGGGAAATGATGAATGAAACATTAACAGCATAACACTTACCTTTATTGGAGATTCTTCTTAGTGTATGGGAGACTGGAGGAGGAGAGAGATTGGATTGTTTATAGTTTGGAAGGGGAATCCCCTTCCAGCAACACCTCAGGTACCAATTGCTTTTCTGGGGTTGCTTCTCTTCTCTGTTTCTTAATGCCACTAGGACCACCTTGAGAGTCACTGGAGTCCTGTCTCGCAAAATAACTGTCCAGAGAGCTTTGCTTCTGGCGTCTCTTTAACACTTCCCTAAAATGGCCCAAGACTTTGTCACTGTACATGTTGCCAACCTGGCTTGCAACAACCTTGTCAGGGTGATGTTTCTCCATAAAGCTTTCCATCTTACCCCACATAGCAAAAATCTCTTTAATTTCTGAAGAAGGCACCTTCTTCCATCTCTCTTCCTCCTCCTCTGCAGCAAGATTCTGAGCTGCGATCTGTTGCTCTTCCTGCTGAAGCTCTTGCAGCTCCTCAGTGGTGAGCTCTTCATTGTGGTCTTCCACCAACTCTTCCACATTCTCCAAACTCATATTCAACCCCATGGAACTTCCCAGTGCCACAATTGATTTAACCCTTTGAGGGTTTTGGTCGTACTAGTACGTCTTACGCGTAGGGGTTTTTGACGTACTAGTACTCAAATTCTAGCGGCCTCAAATCTAGTGGGAGAAAGCTGGTAGGCCTTCATATGAAAGAATGGGTCTATGTGGTCAGTGTGCACAGTCTAAAAAAAATCCTGCAGCACACAGTGCATAATGAGAAAAAAAAAACTTTGACCATTTTTTTTAATAAATCAGCGACTTTGCAGTGTATTTTCGTATGGTATTTATTGTTGTATTCTAGTTTTCTTGGTCTCATTTTATAGAATGGAAGACATATTACAGAAATTGAGATGATTTTGACTGGTTTTACAATGAAAGGTGCCTTAAAATTGAGCTCAAAGTAGCAGAAATGTTCGATTTTTACCAAACTTCAAAAGTAAACAAATCGTGCCAAGCGTGCAATACACGTCAACTGGTGAGTCTAATATTCTTTCACAAGTGCACCAATAATATTTATACCATTTTTTACACTAATGCAGTAGTCTGCATAACAGTAAATCTTATATTTTTTGTGAAAATAAAAATTCAAAGTGGAAAGCAAAAGAATATAAGAGGGGCCTTGAGACGTGACTAATGACTAGAGGAAATGTCATTTTAGTGCCAGGAATGTCATTCTTGTTTATTCTGGACCCTATTCGGAAATTGGCATTTTTTGAAATTTGTGTGAAATTGGCAAAATTGCTAAATTCTTACCACTGTACTGGATAGTTGAATTTCATAAATGGGTGGTTTCTTGCACCCACTCGATAGAAAAAATGGAGTTCTAGCGAAATATTCATGTTTTTTGTCGACTAGTACAGTGAAATTGGCCGAAAATGAGGCTCAAAGTGGGCAAAATCGCCAATGCGTAAACATCGCCGAGACCGCTAACTTTGCGAGAGCATAATTCCGTAAGTTTTCTATCAAATTTCAAACTTTTGGTGTCTTTATGATCGGGAAAAGATTCTCTATCTTTTCATAAGAGAAAATAATTTTTTTTTTTTTTTAAATTTGGCCGACCCTGAGAACGAGTTTCGGAGAGGGCCTGTCGACCCTCAAAGGGTTAACAACAGATATAGGCTCATCTGGGTCAGTTCCAAATCCTTCAAAATCCCTCTTGTTGACACAATCTGGCCACAATTTTCTCCAAGCAGAGTTCAAAGTCCTGGTAGTCACTCCCTCCCAAGCCATACATATAAGGGTTATGCAATGGAGGATGCTGAAGTGTTCTCTCCAAAATTCCCTTAGGGTCCAGTGAGTGTCTGTGGTCACAGTCAAGCACCTGTGAAGCATTGCTTTGGTGTAGAGTTTTTTAAAGTTTGCAATGACCTGCTGGTCCATGGGCTGGAGGAGAGGAGTGGTATTCGGGGGAAAGAACTTTACTGTGATGAACCCAAACTCCTTGAAAATTAGGTCATCCAAGTTGGGAGGATGAGCAGGTGCATTGTCCATTATTAGCAGGCACTTGAGATCCAATTTCTTTTCCAGGAGGTAATTCTTCACACTAGGGCCAAACACTTCATTGAACCACTCGACGAAAATTTCCCTCGTGACCCATGCCTTACTATTAGATTTCCAAAACGCACACAATTTACTCTTCATAACATTGTTTTTCCTGAACACTCTGGGATTTTCAGAATGGTACACTAGTAATGGCTTCACTTTGAAATCCCCACTAGCATTAGCCCAGAACATGAGCTTCAGCCTGTCTTTTATAGGCTTGTGTCCTGGCATTGCCTTTTCCTCCTGTGTAATGAAGGTCCTCTTTGGCATTTTCTTCCAAAAGAGGCCTGTTTCATCACAAAACTACCATCAGAAAACATCTTATCTCCCTGATACACCCTGTCAACTAATTACACGAATACCACCTGGTGGTTAACACTTACACTCACTCACCCATTTGACCATAAACAGAAATATCAATCTCAATCTCAAAATAATGAATCTTAACTAGTCATAAGTTGGCCTGTGATACTCCAATACTGAAACTATGTATAGTGCCAAAACAAAAGCATTCACATTGCTAAACTCACAAACTAGTATTTAGTCACTTAGCCATAATGCCAACTTACCTCATAATTTTGTAATATTTTAAACTTGAGATTTAATCTAAGTCTGCCCGAAATGCCTAGCCATGCTAGGTGTTCTAGTGGTACACTATGTAATTATTATTTTACTACATGTAAACCACACAATAACCAAATTCTGTAAACTCAACATTGTAATCCTTATAGAGAATAAACTTTGAATTTGAACAATTGAACACTTGTTCAGGTTTCAGTCCTTCAGCCGCTATGTACTCCTTGAATTCATGCACATATTTTTCAACCGCCTTGTGGTCTGAACTGGCAGCCTCACCATGCCTTACCACACTGCGTATGCCAGTATGGTTCTTAAATCTCTCAAACCAACCTTTGCTGGCCTTAAATTCACTCACTTCACCACTATTTACAGGCAGTTTCTTTACCAGATCGTTGTGCAACTGCATAGACTTTTCACAAATAATCGAAGTCATAAGAGTATCTCCTGCTAATTGTTTCTCGTTTATGCACACCAATAACAACTTCTCAATGTCTTCGAGTACTGGTCATCTCATTTTTGTCAACATAGTTACCCCCTTTGCAACAACAGCGACCTTGATTTCCTTTTTCTTGGCCACTGTGGAACATATGGCTGTGTATGGCTTCTTATACATCCTGGCTAGTTCAGCCGCACTTGTGCAACTTTCATATTGTTCAATGATGTTTTTCTTATATTCAATCGTATTTCTCACCTTCTTTACCACAGACTTGGCACTAGGAGCTTTCTTTGGAGCCATGGTATCTTATTTAGTACTTGCAAGCACTAAAATGAGTGAAATATTATGAAATATTTCGTAGGAGCACGTGAGGAGACCTTCGCTCACTGGTAAACAATGCCAGACTGGTTGGGTAGGGAGGCCGCCCCAGCTCACACCGTGCGTACGCGTCCCGGACGAACTACTATTCGCAAGTCAACCTATGATTAGCGAGCCCATTTTTATACGAAAATATCCCTATGATTTCCAAAATCTATGATTCCCGAGAACTACGAAAAACGAGGGACCACTGTATATACGTTTGGACCGTTTACAGGTTAAAGATCCCTAGCTTTGACAAGCTATTTACAGGTTAAGGATTCCTAACTTTATTGGCAAGCTAAGAGCTGTTACCTACATCAGCTCATTTGAAAGCATTTTTATTGTTATGAGACATACAAGTAGGGAACAGGATAAAGTTGGAGCCATCTGTGGGCCAGCATTTTCATTTGATCAACTGTCTTTATCTCATTGACATCATTATGCTGTACGAATGTGTTCCATACTCGAGTCATCCTGGGTATATATGATCTCAGATGGAGTGATGTTCTGGAGAAGGGTACAGCCAGAGTGAAGTTGCTGCTTTCTGCCCGTCTTGTGACATAAAAGCTTGTTTCATGCTGTCATCAAAGTGGATCCAGGTGTGGTACTTTGACAATATTGGCCTTGTATATAACAGTAAGGCCACCCACATCCCTCCTGTGTTGGAGGCTCTGCTGAAATGACAGATCTATCCAGGATGGGTCCAGGCAAGAGATGAGACGTCTTGCTCTGTTCTCTACTCTGTCAAGCAGTCGCAGATGAGAGGGGGGGGCAGGAAAACCAAGAAAGTGGAGCATACTCAAGGTGTGAGCATACTTGTGCCTCGTACAGAATCTTGCAACCCCTACTGTCAAGCAGATGTGAGATACGGCGAAGTGCTGCAAGCTTCCTGGCTGCCTTGTTTGCAAGATTTACAACATGGTTCTTCATGGTCAGTTTGGAGTCAAATGTCACCCCAAGGATATCAACTTCTTCTGCAGGTGCCAACACCCTCCCATTCATCCTTACTACTGCACCAGCATTACCATCATGGTGCCTAGAGACGATCATCATTTGCGTTTTCTCAGGTGCAAATGTTACTTGCCATCTATTTCCCCAAGCTGATATATCTCTTAGCTGGTGATTGATGTAGCTTAGAGCAGCTGGCATTTCTTCTCTTGGATAAGTGAATGTCAGTGTACAGTCGTCTGCATATGCATGGGATTCTGGGATGAGATGAAGATCGTTTAAGTAGACATTCCATAACAATGGTCCCAGCACGCAGGATGTCTTACTGATTCCGTTCCACTGAGAACTACCCTTAGAGATCTACCATGGAGGTAATCACTGAGGAGACATAGTGTAGAGCCTGCAATTCCCAGTGCTTGAAGTTTTGCTAAGAGGCCCTGGTGCCACACCCAGTCGAAAGCGCCAGCAATGTCCAGTGCTACCACACAGCTGACTTTGGATTCATCCAGTGACTGGTGCCACTTAGTGGAGAGGTTTAAAACAGATCTGCAGCAGAGTAACCTTTCCTGAAGCCACACTGACCATACAGATATTTCTTGAATAAACTATAATCTATCCATTCCACATCAACACCTTAATTTCATCTGACAATAAGGATAAAAATTACTGGAAATGCCCCCATATTTAGGGAATTTTAATAAAACCTCAAAAATTAAAAGTAAAGACAATCTGAACCCCCGATGGAAGTGTATGTATGTATGTGTGTGTGTGTGTGTATATATATATATATATATATATATATATATATATATATATATATATATATATATATATATATATTTTTTATTTTATTATCACACCGGCCGATTCCCACCAAGGCAGGGTGGCCCGAAAAAGAAAAACTTTCACCATCATTCACTCCATCACTGTCTTGCCAGAAGGGTGCTTTACACTACAGTTTTTAAACTGCAACATTAACACCCCTCCTTCAGAGTGCAGGCACTGTACTTCCCATCTCCAGGACTCAAGTCCGGCCTGCCGGTTTCCCTGAATCCCTTCATAAATGTTACTTTGCTCACACTCCAACAGCACGTCAAGTATTAAAAACCATTTGTCTCCATTCACTCCTATCAAACACGCTCATGCATGCCTGCTGGAAGTCCAAGCCCCTCGCACACAAAACCTCCTTTACCCCCTCCCTCCAACCCTTCCTAGGCCGACCCCTACCCCGCCTTCCTTCCACTACAGACTGATACACTCTTGAAGTCATTCTGTTTCGCTCCATTCTCTCTACATGTCCGAACCACCTCAACAACCCTTCCTCAGCCCTCTGGACAACAGTTTTGGTAATCCCGCACCTCCTCCTAACTTCCAAACTACGAATTCTCTGCATTATATTCACACCACACATGGCCCTCAGACATGACATCTCCACTGCCTCCAGCCTTCTCCTCGCTGCAACATTCATCACCCACGCTTCACACCCATATAAGAGCGTTGGTAAAACTATACTCTCATACATTCCCCTCTTTGCCTCCAAGGACAAAGTTCTTTGTCTCCACAGACTCCTAAGTGCACCACTCACTCTTTTTCCCTCATCAATTCTATGATTCACCTCATCTTTCATAGACCCATCCGCTGACACGTCCACTCCCAAATATCTGAATACGTTCACCTCCTCCATACTCTCTCCCTCCAATCTGATATTCAATCTTTCATCACCTAATCTTTTTGTTATCCTCATAACCTTACTCTTTCCTGTATTCACCTTTAATTTTCTTCTTTTACACACCCTACCAAATTCATCCACCAATCTCTGCAACTTCTCTTCAGAATCTCCCAAGAGCACAGTGTCATCAGCAAAGAGCAGCTGTGACAACTCCCACTTTGTGTGTGAATCTTTATCTTTTAACTCCACGCCTCTTGCCAAGACCCTCGCATTTACTTCTCTTACAACCCCATCTATAAATATATTAAACAACCACGGTGACATCACACATCCTTGTCTAAGGCCTACTTTTACTGGGAAAAAATTTCCCTCTTTCCTACATACTCTAACTTGAGCCTCACTATCCTCGTAAAAACTCTTCACTGCTTTCAATAACCTACCTCCTACACCATACACTTGCAACATCTGCCACATTGCCCCCCTATCCACCCTGTCATACGCCTTTTCCAAATCCATAAATGCCACAAAGACCTCTTTAGCCTTATCTAAATACTGTTCACTTATGTGTTTCACTGTAAACACCTGGTCCACACACCCCCTACCTTTCCTAAAGCCTCCTTGTTCATCTGCTATCCTATTCTCCGTCTTACTCTTAATTCTTTCAATTATAACTCTACCATACACTTTACCAGGTACACTCAACAGACTTATCCCCCTATAATTTTTGCACTCTCTTTTATCCCCTTTGCCTTTATACAAAGGAACTATGCATGCTCTCTGCCAATCCCTAGGTACCTTACCCTCTTCCATACATTTATTAAATAATTGCACCAACCACTCCAAAACTATATCCCCACCTGCTTTTAACATTTCTATCTTTATCCCATCAATCCCGGCTGCCTTACCCCCTTTCATTTTACCTACTGCCTCACGAACTTCCCCCACACTCACAACTGGCTCTTCCTCACTCCTACAAGATGTTATTCCTCCTTGCCCTATACACGAAATCACAGCTTCCCTATCTTCATCAACATTTAACAATTCCTCAAAATATTCCTTCCATCTTCCCAATACCTCTAACTCTCCATTTAATAACTCTCCTCTCCTATTTTTAACTGACAAATCCATTTGTTCTCTAGGCTTTCTTAACTTGTTAATCTCACTCCAAAACTTTTTCTTATTTTCAACAAAATTTGTTGATAACATCTCACCCACTCTCTCATTTGCTCTCTTTTTACATTGCTTCACCACTCTCTTAACTTCTCTCTTTTTCTCCATATACTCTTCCCTCCTTGCATCACTTCTACTTTGTAAAAACTTCTCATATGCTAACTTTTTCTCCCTTACTACTCTCTTTACATCATCATTCCACCAATCGCTCCTCTTCCCTCCTGCACCCACTTTCCTGTAACCACAAACTTCTGCTGAACACTCTAACACTACATTTTTAAACCTACCCCATACCTCTTCGACCCCATTGCCTATATATAATTGCCTATATATATAATATATATTTTTTTTTTTTTTTTTTTTTTTTTTTTTTTTTTTTTCCAACAAGTCGGCCGTCTCCCACCGAGGCAGGGTGGCCCGAAAAAGAAAAACTTTCACCATCATTCACTCCATCACTGTCTTGCCAGAAGGGTGCTTTACACTACAGTTTTTAAACTGCAACATTAACACCCCTCCTTCAGAGTGCAGGCACTGTACTTCCCATCTCCAGGACTCAAGTCCGGCCTGCCGGTTTCCCTGAATCCCTTCATAAATGTTACTTTGCTCACACTCCAACAGCACGTCAAGTATTAAAAACCATTTGTCTCCATTCACTCCTATCAAACACGCTCACGCATGCCTGCTGGAAGTCCAAGCCCCTCGCACACAAAACCTCCTTTACCCCCTCCCTCCAACCCTTCCTAGGCCGACCCCTACCCCGCCTTCCTTCCACTACAGACTGATACACTCTTGAAGTCATTCTGTTTCGCTCCATTCTCTCTACATGTCCGAACCACCTCAACAACCCTTCCTCAGCCCTCTGGACAACAGTTTTGGTAATCCCGCACCTCCTCCTAACTTCCAAACTACGAATTCTCTGCATTATATTCACACCACACATTGCCCTCAGACATGACATCTCCACTGCCTCCAGCCTTCTCCTCGCTGCAACATTCATCACCCACGCTTCACACCCATATAAGAGCGTTGGTAAAACTATACTCTCATACATTCCCCTCTTTGCCTCCAAGGACAAAGTTCTTTGTCTCCACAGACTCCTAAGTGCACCACTCACTCTTTTTCCCTCATCAATTCTATGATTCACCTCATCTTTCATAGACCCATCCGCTGACACGTCCACTCCCAAATATCTGAATACGTTCACCTCCTCCATACTCTCTCCCTCCAATCTGATATTCAATCTTTCATCACCTAATCTTTTTGTTATCCTCATAACCTTACTCTTTCCTGTATTCACCTTTAATTTTCTTCTTTTGCACACCCTACCAAATTCATCCACCAATCTCTGCAACTTCTCTTCAGAATCTCCCAAGAGCACAGTGTCATCAGCAAAGAGCAGCTGTGACAACTCCCACTTTGTGTGTGATTCTTTATCTTTTAACTCCACGCCTCTTGCCAAGACCCTCGCATTTACTTCTCTTACAACCCCATCTATAAATATATTAAACAACCACGGTGACATCACACATCCTTGTCTAAGGCCTACTTTTACTGGGAAAAAATTTCCCTCTTTCCTACATACTCTAACTTGAGCCTCACTATCCTCGTAAAAACTCTTCACTGCTTTCAGTAACCTACCTCCTACACCATACACTTGCAACATCTGCCACATTGCCCCCCTATCCACCCTGTCATACGCCTTTTCCAAATCCATAAATGCCACAAAGACCTCTTTAGCCTTATCTAAATACTGTTCACTTATATGTTTCACTGTAAACACCTGGTCCACACACCCCCTACCTTTCCTAAAGCCTCCTTGTTCATCTGCTATCCTATTCTCCGTCTTACTCTTAATTCTTTCAATTATAACTCTACCATACACTTTACCAGGTACACTCAACAGACTTATCCCCCTATAATTTTTGCACTCTCTTTTATCCCCTTTGCCTTTATACAAAGGAACTATGCATGCTCTCTGCCAATCCCTAGGTACCTTACCCTCTTCCATACATTTATTAAATAATTGCACCAACCACTCCAAAACTATATCCCCACCTGCTTTTAACATTTCTATCTTTATCCCATCAATCCCGGCTGCCTTACCCCCTTTCATTTTACCTACTGCCTCACGAACTTCCCCCACACTCACAACTGGCTCTTCCTCACTCCTACAAGATGTTATTCCTCCTTGCCCTATACACGAAATCACAGCTTCCCTATCTTCATCAACATTTAACAATTCCTCAAAATATTCCTTCCATCTTCCCAATACCTCTAACTCTCCATTTAATAACTCTCCTCTCCTATTTTTAACTGACAAATCCATTTGTTCTCTAGGCTTTCTTAACTTGTTAATCTCACTCCAAAACTTTTTCTTATTTTCAACAAAATTTGTTGATAACATCTCACCCACTCTCTCATTTGCTCTCTTTTTACATTGCTTCACCACTCTCTTAACTTCTCTCTTTTTCTCCATATACTCTTCCCTCCTTGCATCACTTCTACTTTGTAAAAACTTCTCATATGCTAACTTTTTCTCCCTTACTACTCTCTTTACATCATCATTCCACCAATCGCTCCTCTTCCCTCCTGCACCCACTTTCCTGTAACCACAAACTTCTGCTGAACACTCTAACACTACATTTTTAAACCTACCCCATACCTCTTCGACCCCATTGCCTATGCTCTCATTAGCCCATCTATCCTCCAATAGCTGTTTATATCTTACCCTAACTGCCTCCTCTTTTAGTTTATAAACCTTTACCTCTCTCTTCCCTGATGCTTCTATTCTCCTTGTATCCCATCTACCTTTTACTCTCAGTGTAGCTACAACTAGAAAGTGATCTGATATATCTGTGGCCCCTCTATAAACATGTACATCCTGAAGTCTACTGAACAGTCTTTTATCTACCAATACATAATCCAACAAACTACTGTCATTTCGCCCTACATCATATCGTGTATACTTATTTATCCTCTTTTTCTTAAAATATGTATTACCTATAACTAAACCCCTTTCTATACAAAGTTCAATCAAAGGGCTCCCATTATCATTTATACCTGGCACCCCAAACTTACCTACCACACCCTCTCTAAAAGTTTCTCCTACTTTAGCATTCAAGTCCCCTACCACAATTACTCTCTCACTTGGTTCAAAGGCTCCTATACATTCACTTAACATCTCCCAAAATCTCTCTCTCTCCTCTGCATTCCTCTCTTCTCCAGGTGCATACACGCTTATTATGACCCACTTCTCGCATCCAACCTTTACTTTAATCCACATAATTCTTGAATTTACACATTCATATTCTCTTTTCTCCTTCCATAACTGATCATTTAACATTACTGCTACCCCTTCCTTTGCTCTAACTCTCTCAGATACTCCAGATTTAATCCCATTTATTTCCCCCCACTGAAACTCTCCTACCCCCTTCAGCTTTGTTTCGCTTAGGGCCAGGACATCCAACTTCTTTTCATTCATAACATCAGCAATCATCTGTTTCTTGTCATCCGCACTACATCCACGCACATTTAAGCAACCCAGTTTTATAAAGTTTTTCTTCTTCTCTTTTTTAGTAATTGTATACAGGAGAAGGGGTTACTAGCCCATTGCTCCCGGCATTTTAGTCGCCTCATACGACACGCATGGCTTACGGAGGAAAGATTCTTTTCCACTTCCCCATGGACAATAGAAGAAATAAAAAAGAACAAGAGCTATTTAGAAAAAGGAGAAAAACCTAGATGTATGTATATATATATATGCATGTGCGTGTCTATGAAGTGTGACCAAAGTGTAAGTAGGAGTAGCAAGATATCCCTGTTATCTTAGCGTATTTATGAGACAGAAAAAGAAACCAGCAATCCTACCATCATGCAAAACAGTTACAGGTTTTTGTTTCACAGTCATCTGGCAGGACGGTAGTACTTCCCTGGGTGGTTGCTGTCTACCAACCTACTACCTATATATATATATATATATATATATATATATACATATATATATATATATACATATATATATATATATATATACATATATATATACATATA
>NC_091293.1:12360561-12551338 GCF_038502225.1 Cherax quadricarinatus | reverse complement strand
GATCTATGAAGAGTGGGGGTGTGTGTTGCCAGGGATGGGATTTAGTGATTATTCTTACTGCAGCTTTTTGTTGGGTTATTATTGGCTTTAGGTGTGTTGCTGCAGTTGATCCCCAAGCACAAATAGCATAGGTGAGGTATGGATAAATAAGTGAGTGGTATAGTGTGAGAAGGGCATTTTGCGGCATGTAGTATCGTATCTTGGAGAGGCTCCCAACCGTTTTGGATACTTTTTTTGGTTACATGTTGGATATGGGTGCTGAAATTCAGGTTGTTGTCAAGGTATAGGCCTAGGAATTTGCCCTCATTATGTCTGGTAATTAGAGTGTTGTCAATCTTAATGTTAATTTGTGCATCTCCTGCTCTGCTACCAAACATAATATAGTAGGTTTTGTCAGTGTTAAGCGTAAGTTTATTGGCTGTCATCCAAGTCGATATTTTGATCAGCTCCTCGTTAACGATGGTGTTGAGGGTGGCAAGATTAGGGTGAGAGATGACATAAGTCGTGTCATCAGCAAAGAGAATGGGTTTCAGGTGTTGGGATACGTTTGGAAGATCATTGATGTATATGAGGAAGAGCAGGGGACAAAGGACACTTCCCTGCGGAACTCCAGTATCAAGTGGCCGTGTTGTTGATGCTGTGTCTTTAATGGTGACATACTGATACCTATTAGTAAGGTAAGATTTGAAATAAGCAAGCGCATGGCCTCTTATACCGTAATGGTCAAGTTTGTGGAGTAGGATGTCGTGGTCTAATGTGTCGAAAGCTTTTCTTAGGTCAATAAAAATCCCTAGTGGATATTCCTTATTTTCCAATGCTGTGTAAAGCAGATCTAGCATTTTTATGATTGCATCATTAGTGCTTTTATTTTTCCTGAATCCAAATTGGCAGAGGTTGAGTATGTTTTGTGCTGTTATAAATGAATACAGTCTCCTGTGCATGAGTTTCTCAAAGATTTTGGATAGCAATGGTAAGTTAGATATTGGCCTATAGTTGTTTAAGTCTGTAGGGTCACCACCTTTATGTATTGGTGTAACCCTTGCCATCTTGAGTAGTTTCGGGAAGGTGCTAGTTTCTAGTGACTTGTTAAAAAGTAATGAAATAGCACGCGAAAGGATATGGGCCGCTCGCTTGTACAGTAATGGTGGGACATTAGACAGATTCCCTGAGTTGTTTTTAAGTGACTTTATAATCTCGGTGACTTCCGTGGGCTCAGTTGGTGCAAGATAGAAGGAATTTGGGAAGTTCCCATCTAGGTAGTCCCCGGCATGGGCATTGGTATGTTGGATTTTATTGGAGAGATTAGATCCTATGGTTGAGAAGAAGTCGTTTATCTTGTTAGCTGTGTCAGTGGGATGTAGTGGTGTTTCATTAGGTTTAGTTAGGACAATATTCTTGTTTTTTTTCAGTTTGTGGGTCCCTAGAATCTGAGAGAGTGCTTTCCAGGTCTTTTTTATATCTCCTCTAGTGTCTGTGAATCTACTGGAGTAGTATAGTTGTTTGGCTTTCTTTATTACTTTGGTGAGAACTGATGAATAGTGTTTAAGAATATCTTTGTGTATTAAGCCCTGTCTATATTGCTTTTCATATTGGTGTTTCTTGTCAATGGATTTCAGAATGGTGCTGGTTAGCCATGGGCAACCAAGCCGTTTGTTTGTGGTCTGTTTTGTTTTTATAGGACAATGTTTGTTGTATAGTCTAAGTAATTTGTTAAGAAAAATGTCTGTCCAGTCATCAATACCATTGGCCTTGGAGAATTCTGTAGGCCAGTCAACAGTCTCTAGGTCAGCTGTGAACTTCCTTATTGAGGCCTCGTCATGGAGTCTAAATGAGACTTTGTTGTATTTAATTGGTGGTTTACTAATGCTTGTCAGGAGGAAGGTAGGGTAGTGGTCTGTAGTGCTATCTGTGATTATCCCTGATTTAAGGGGGGCTAGTATATTGGTCCGTATGTGGTCTATTATGGTTGCACTTGTCTCAGTGAGCCTGGTTGGTTTAGTTATTGTTGGTATGAGAAGTGTGTTGTTCATATTGTTGATGAAATCAGTCACAGGCTGATCATCTAGTAAGCCAAGGTTGATGTTGAAGTCTCCAGCTAAGAGAAGGTGGTGCTTGTTCATTTGTCTGTTTGTTATTAGTGACTTTAATTTCTCACTGAAATTTGGGATGTTTGTGTGAGGTATCCGGTAAATGGCAACGATTGTTATAGGTGTCTTAAGGGTTTTTATAGTAAAATTAGCAAAAATGTATTCCCCATATTCATCACTAAAGCAAGTGGTGCTAATACAAGATAATTGGTTAGAGTAATAGATTGCAATGCCACCCCCAACTTGGCTTGGTCTGCAGTTGTGAATTGCTGTGTATCCTGGTAGAGGGTAGATATCTATTGTGTCCTGCTTAAGCCAGGTCTCAGTAAGGATAATGCAGGAGAAGGGTGTCTTTAGTGATTCAAGGAGTGCCAGGAGGTCATCATAGTGTTTGCTTAAGGACCTGATGTTGTAGTTAAGTACTGATAGACTCTGGATTCTTCCTGAGCTCATGTATTTGTGCTTTCATCTGTCCGAAAGCCATGCGATAATTGCTAGGCAGATGTGGTGGATTTAATTTCCATGGTAATCTAACCCAATACTGTCCATCTTTATATTTGACAGTGTCCAAATATTGGTTATAAGTCTGAGACTCTTGTGGGCTTGGTTTATTTACATCAATACCTATCGCATCTAAATCCCACAACTTATCAACTGGTTCATTCATTTCTTCCAGTAATGATAATTTTTGCTGTGGTACATGATCAGTGGTTATTCTCGTAACTAGTACATTTTCCACTGAATCAAAATCAGCTTCTTTCCCACTTTGAGAGGGAATGGGACCACATATCATGTGGCCTCCTGCTGTTTTCAGCAAGTGAACATCATGTTTACTTACTATATTTTGCACAAAACAGTGATAATAACTCACTACAATGGATACATTACAAATCTTTTCATGGAACATTGCTTCCATCAGGAAGCGGTTGCCTGACTTACATCATATTAGTGCAACCAAGAATATTGATGTCATCTGTTTGCAGGAATGTAGATTGAAAGATGGAGCACCTCCACCAAACTTGCCTGGATATGCAGCTTATAACCTAAGGTCAACCAACTGTTGTGTGATGTATGTCAGAAAGAGCTTGCCACATTCACTCCTTTCCTTGCAGAGTCGAGTTAACATGCAGTATCATGGTGTCAAAGTATTTGCAGGCGATTTTTCCATAAACATTTTTAATCTCTATGCCCCAGCGAACCAGCTTCGACCTGATGCTTTACCAGATCGCATCAATAGTGAACCTACCATCATTCTTGGAGATTTTAATGCCAGACATAAGAATATTGGTGGGTCTATTACAAACACCAATGGAACTAAACTAGTGAGATTGCTGAATGAGCATGATAATGTTCGAATTGTGGGCACTACTGAGCCTACTCACATATATGGTGGCATACTAGATCTGTGTCTTGGATTTAATACATCATATACGATGCATGACTCTGTCATAGTTGATGATCTTCTATCTGATCACTTCCCAAGACTAACAACTGTCAATCTTGATCACATCTCCAGCAATCAAGGAGCTAAATACAGAAGGAGGAAACTTATTCTCAAACCAGAACACAGAGACAACTTTATTAACCACTTGGATCAATGGTATAAGAATTACGAGCCCACTGGCACACAAAAATTTAATGATGATTTAATTACCACTATTGAGAGTGTTCTCACAGATCAAGTGGGCAGGAATAGGAAACAAAGACCCTCCACTATAAATAACAATAAAAACCAATGTAAATACTATAATGATCCACAGCTGCGCAATCTAACACATGCAGCTAGGAGGATTGGTAAAGCATACCGTGAATGTAGAACCCCAGACCTGCTCAGAACGTTCCAAGCTGCACTAACAAATGCAAGGAATAGAAAGGAAGAACTTAGGCAACAGGAATGGGAACAGTTTGTTAGTGGATTAAATAGGTCCACCCCTTTGAGTTTGGCTTGGAAAGGTATAAATAAAATAACCAGGAAAAAGACTGGCAATGTTGCTCATCCCTTTCCTCTTGAAAAAGCAAATGACCTCATAAATGACTGGGCCAAAACATCCAGGCATGAAAGCCTTCCATCTCATATTAGAAAAAATTTAGAGAGTACTTCTGAAGAAATGTTGAAACTGATTAATTTTATGAGCCAAAATATTGATGAGAGTGATTGCCTCTTTACCGAGTATGAATTAGATAATGCATTAACCAAAGGTCGATCAACTGCTCCTGGAGAGGATGGTATAACCTATGATATTCTCAGAACTCTAAGGCACGTGCCTGATAACCCTTTGTTGGCACTGTATAATCTCAGTTACATTGAGGGCGTTCTTCCTACTTCCTGGACCAATAGTCTCATTGTGCCTATCCCTAAGCCCCAACAGCCTGATACATTTAGGCCGATCTCCTTAACTAGTTGTCTTTGCAAAACTTTTGAAAGAATGATGCTTAACAGATTGTACTACAGAATCAGACATCAACTTTCCCCCTACCTCTATGGGTTCATGAAAGGTAAAAGTGTGCAGAACTGTATTTCCACCTTTCTCACTGCGCACACCTCTACTAGTTTTACCACTTTTCTTGATCTAAAATCTGCATTTGATATTGCAAACAGAACAGTTATACTACATGAACTAGCCAAAATGAATATTGGTGGTAGCTTACTCTGCTGGATAATAGGATACCTGTCAAATAGAGTATCCTCTGTCCTTTACCAAGGCTTCAGAAGTGATTCTAAAGAAATGTCTTTAGGTACACCGCAGGGAGGAGTTCTTAGTCCCATGCTATTTAATATTCTGATTAATGCTCTCCTAAATGCTCTACCTGCCTCACCTAAACATATAGCTATAAGCTATGCTGATGATATCATGATCCATACAACAGGGCATAAGAAGATGAATACCATTCTTAATGAAGTTCAAGCAATTTGTAATCGACTAGGCCTCATAATATCTTCCTCTAAAACAAAGATATTAACAAGCAAACGACATCCCCCACCCATCTATTTGCAGGGTGAAATCATTAGCTACGTTAAAACTTACAGATATCTTGGTGTAGATGTACCCTTTAACAAATCCACTATACCACAACTAAACAAGAAATGCAAAGCTAGGCTAAATGCTCTCAAAGCTGTTGCTGGCTACAATCCCAACTATGGTGCTAATGTGAGAATCGTGAGAATGATGTACATAGCCTATGTTAGGTCCTTAATTGATTATGCTGCTCCCATGTTGATATTAGCTAGAGAAAGTTCCCTCCGACCCTTGGAGTTAATGCAAAATGAAGCTCTCAGGACTATTCTTGGCTGTCCCAGATCTACAAAAGTTCTTAACATGAGGAAGGAGCTTGGTATTTCTAGAATCAGTGATAGGATTGTTGAAATTAACACTGTACTCGGTATTAGAATGTTGAGAAACGAACCAGATACTGTCACAGTGAATCTTACCAAGTGTCTGGAGGTAAATACACACAGATCTAAATGGATTGTGAAAACGTGCAATTGCATTAAGTTTTATAACCTGCATGAACTGTATCACTGTAGGCAACAAAAGCATTTCACCCCTCCATGGAAGATGTGTTCATTTAATATCACATACCTACAAGTCCCTCCCAAGAAGCTCATTGCTATTAATCCCTTCCTTAAATCTCTTGTTAGAGCAACTGCTCAAGAAGAAATTTTTCGCCTAGCTGGTAGTAATAAGTTATCACAAGTTATATACACTGATGGATCTAAACAGGAGTCTTCTGGCAGGGCTGCATCTGCTCTTGTTGCCACCTCCCTAGTTAAGAACGATAATAAATTTGTTGAGTTAGGCATAAGAATTAACAACTGGGCGTCTACACTGCAAACTGAATTGTTTGCAATCCTAATGGCGCTAAAGCTAACCTATGACACTGAGCTTGACTCTATCATCATTACTGATTCTATGTCATCATTGAAGGCTCTTGGCTCATATAATGACTCCAACAACATGCTCATTGGGGAAGCCAGGTATAGATACTCAAAAATTAGGGACAAAGGAATTAATGTACAATTGCTATGGATCCCATCACACATTGGATTACTCCTTCATGATAAAGTTGATATGTTAGCCAAGAAGAGTATCCAGAAGGAGAACGTAGAATATAACTTTGGTATAACTGTGTCTAGCATTAGGAATAATATTAGGAGAGAAGTAAATAATGAAGATGATTGTTATAGGAATGCAGTTAGAAGCCTGAGTAGATCTATAACCCACTATGATAACATGAACGTAGATAAGTATGTTTATGGAGCAACTTGCAATGTGAACAGACTGACTGATGTTGTAGTGGCCAGGCTTAGGCTTGGTTACAAGTACTTCTGGCAGTTTGGGAGACACAGATGATGTTCAAACTAAATGTAAATTATGTGATCAGGCATATGGTCACTCTCTTGAACACTATGTGCTTAATTGTCCACTTATTGAGGAATACAGAGACAGACAGTATAATAACCTATGTGACATGTCAAGATATCTTATTAATGAAAATAAGATACCAGATATACTAAGCAAATTTCCTAAATTTGCTTGTAACAGATAAGTGAGCTATAGATATGTAGATATAAATCCATATGTATTCCTGTTAACCCTTTGGGGCCTAGTTCCTAGGCCTTTTGTGTATCCATATGCTCTCGCGCTACCGTCCACAGGATGGATATGGGGTGCACAATAAACTAGCCACTTCGGTGGCAAAATCTAAAAAAGTGATAATAATCACTTCCAATGATTAAATCAATTGGACTAATAGTGTCCGTCTGTATGTCAGGACAGGCTAAATTGACCTTAGTTGCTTTCAGTGCTGCAACTGTTTCTTTTAATCCCTGGATCTGCACTGACTTAGGCAAATCATCTACTACCACAGCTTCTACTGTCTTTTTCCTGTTTCCTAGACCAACAGTGATTCTGGCTAGGTCATATGTCTGTTTAACAGAATTGTGGAAAAAACCAGCTATATCTAACTGTATTTTGGCATAGGGTTGTTTATTCAGTTTCTGCAACACTGATCTTCTTATGAAGGACCTTTGTGAGCCTTGATCAAATAGTGTTAGCACATTGGTTTTGTGTAATTTATTAGATAACTCAATTCGAGCTATCGGGAGAGCAGTTGCTTTAAACTTATCTCTCACATTTAATGATGTTGCTTGTTGACTTCTGCTGTTCAGCAAAAGTATTTGGGCATAATGCTGTATGATGCATACCCTTGCATTTAAAACACTTCTTCAGTGAGCATTTACCTCCCTTGTGTTCACCTAAACACTTGATGCACCTTTTCAGCTGATGAACACGTTGTTTACGTGCCTCCATTGATGTGTATTGAATACAATACTGTGCCCAATGTGTTCCATCACAAAGTACACATTTTGGAGTACGTTTATGTATTACAGTTTGTTTACTGTCTGTTGTATTCACAGCTTGATAAATGCCTATATGGGATTTCCCATTCTGTGGTTTAGTGGGAGTAGTTATACTCTTTTTATACTGAGTTGAAGGTTTGTTATCCACGGGATTTGTGGATTTTTCATCTTGTCTCGTTGCTTGCATGCATGAAACTATTGTTTGTAAACCATTGCTAATTTCTTCACAAGTGAAATAGCGTTTATTGAACATAATGTTTAATCGTTCAATAGTTTGTGGTGACAACTTATCTTGTACAATACCACTGATAAACCAGTCACATTGCCTTAGGTCATATTTAGCACCTAGAGATCTGAGACTATTGTCTAATGTGATTCTAAATGCCTGTAAGTCTGAAAAACAATGTTTGGGTGGCTTCAAGCTTGATATTAAGACTGCATGTCTAACTCTGGCCTTGTCAGCATCAAAGTAATTGTCTGCTAAGACACATAAGGCTATTTGATAATTGCCTTTAACCACCGGAAATGACTTAATCAGTTCATAGGGTTCTCCCTTCACAAGACATTTAAGGTAATTGAACTTAGCAATCTCATCTATGTCAGTTCGTGAATTTAGTATTGATTGAAAACCACTAATGAATTCTTCATAATTATGACCTTGGAAAATAGGTAATGACAATGTAGGTAAGCTTGGTAATGGGACACTTGTTGTTGTTACAGGTGTAACAGGTGTTTGACCACTAGTTACAGTAGGTCTCTGTGACAGAGTTTTGCGGCAGATAGCCTGTACTCCTCTCCACCTTAATTGTTGATTACTAAAAGTATCCAAAACATTTTTAATTTCATCCTCAGACGGATCTGATTCAAGAAATTTATTTTCATAATGTGTATAGTCTGAATTAATTATTTCCAGACGTCCTGTAAATAATTCAAATTTGACTTCAAGATCATCAAAATCTATGTTTGTATCTTGAGTTAATCCTATACAGACTGAAATTAGATTTTCTAATTGTGTGATCTTAGTCTGTAAAGACTGAAACTGAGTTTTCAAACAAGCCATTTTAATGGTATACTGAAAATTCTAGCACCACACTTAGAGTGTTTAAAAAAACACTGTACTGCTATAAACAGCTGAGTTTTTGTTATGCTTAAGTCAGCAATAATCGAGTCAGACACTACTGACCCACTAAGCTTAACCTCAGGGTCAATGACCATGAAGGGTACACAGTACATGTGGCTGGTGTTTATGGCTTGAGTTTGCTGTGTCAGCCTGACCACGATGATTAATCGTAAATAACGATGTTATACACTTCATTCACTATACACTATAAATGTCACTGTATAACTGTAAATCACATGTGAATATTACTTACACATATATAAATGTCACTGTTAATATGTATTTGAAAGCTTACACTTTTATATATAATTGCTTTAATATAACAGGTATATCTATAAGAAACAAACTTTAACACAATCTTGTCTCTTAATTTCTGTCTATAAACATTATAAACACTATGTGTATATACACTCAGACAAACTGAACATCAGTTGGGTTGTTGTCTTAGTCAGCGTTTCTGAGAGGTTGAGAAGTAGATGCCGGGTGCCATCCCCCGTTTTCTTGTTGGGTGAGTCACCCAGCTCCCGTTTTCTTTGGGTGAACGCTGGGTGAGCGCCCGTTTTCTTTTGGCTGCCCATTCTCTGTGATTGAGTCTGGAGGGACTCATTTATACAGATTTATATTGTAAAACACTAGTTTTACAGCTTTTTTCGAAGGACCTTGGCTCGTAGGTTATTTGTACACTGTAGTAAAACATATTTGGACTACAGTGTGGCATTTATCCGGTTCGAGCACGACCAATATGTTGAGAAATGGCATTACCAGTTAAGTTTAAAGAGTTTGTACTTAACTTAGAAAGACAACTCATTGCCTGCACAGCCGCCCCTGCAGACGAGGTCTTGAGAAGCTGTCGAAGTCATCTCTCAACGGGCTGTAAAGATTTATAATTTGTAAGATTATAAATTACCCCTAGGGGGTGTTATGTCAGCATATTTCATTCACTGATGTCTGACAAATTACATACTTGTTTGGACTCAAAAGTCCACACCTTACTGCCGACTATAGGTTGATTACAAACTCCTTGCGACTCAAGAACTGCGCAGTCCCCCGTACTACAAGAAATTCGTAACCTACCTTGCTCTTGTAGCGTGAGCTATGGTGTTCTTCACACCTTCGACAGATATCGGTGACTTGATAGAAGCTGAAGTGTCCTTGGATGTCCACGTCTTCCATAGTCTAGGAATATGCACACTGGTACACTATGTTCCACAAGATTTGTCTTTATTGTTCACATTCTTATCACTAAAGAAGCTGATCACACTTCTCTTAAGTGTTTATGGTGTTTTATGAGATACTTTGTTCACACTAATGCACAGATCGTTCTTTGTTGGTTATCCTGGTGTCAGTGTCACTCTCAGTAGATTCAAAAGTAATCTGAAGACACCACAGCGCCCCACGCCGTTACTCCCCTAGCACAAAAAAAAGCTGACCTAGTACTTTTGCTTCCTTGCCACTTCCTCGATGAAGCAAAGCAGAATGTTTGATTCTTGCTGTCTTAAGCACAGACAACAATGTCCACTATCTTTACCATGGTAATAAAGTGGGAGCAGGATTTTCCTTAATTGTCCTGCTAAAGTAAGAGATGTACTGTCTCTTATTAAAATACACTCTGCAACACTGCAAGGAGCAGCGGTCACTTGACCACGTCGCATACTCGTACAGCATCTGTGATCAATTACTCACTGTAGCAGTAAACAAGACGCTTGCCCCTTCTGAGAGGGCTGGGCCCCTCAGGGCTGAAAGGGGCCGAAGGGGGCTGATACCCCCTCCTGGAGAAAATTTCTCCACAGAACATGTGTGAAGTTTATATATATATATATATATATATATATATATATATATATATATATATATATATATATATATATATATATATATATATATATATATATATATATATATATATATATGTCGTGCCGAATATGTAAAACTGGTCAATTAGCAAGAACTCATTTAAAATTAAGTCCTTTCTGAAATTTTCTTTTATACTTTTAAAGATATATTTTTTTCATTAATGTTAATGTAAAAAAAATTAATTTTGCACCAAAAGAAACTTAGAAAACTTACCTAACCTTATTATAACAAGATCAATTTATTTTAGCCTAACCCAACTAAATATATTTTAGATTTGTTTACAGTAATTTAATATTAAACAAACACAGTGAAACATATTTTTTTCGTTAAGTTCAGAATGATTTTGGCGAAATTATTGCATACACAAATTTTCACTTGTCCTATATGGCAAGATGAACGTTGCTATTTAAGCCAAGATCGCAAGTTCTGCCTATTCGGCACGACATATATATATATATATATATATATATATATATATATATATATATATATATATATATATATATATATATAGTGAAGAGTAGTGAAAGAGTAGTGAAATTCCAATCGCTTTCGTGACTCTCACATTGTCATAATTTAAAATCACCTGTTTACTGTGATCTTATTGCATATATATATATATATATATATATATATATATATATATATATATATATATATGCGCATGTATATATATATATATATATATATATATATATATATATATATATATATATATATATATATATATATATATATATATATATATATATATAAGGAATTCGCAAGAGCAGGCGAAATATACACAAACACTGATCTCTGGCTGAAGGAGACTCGAACCTACGAACCTTGGAACAAGGTACGCAGTGCTTTACCAATCTACCCACACTGGACAATACCTTGAAGTCCAGCTTGTGCTAGACTTTGATCCAAGGCAGCCAGCTTTCAGGGAGAAGGCATTTCCTAAGGTGTGACATGTGACTCAGAGGGCAGCACTGCCCTGACCGTAATACAGGCTTTTTTTTTTATAAAAACACTGGGTGCACATACCTACAATAATACTATATCCATGGAATTTATTACACTCTGGGTACCCTTCTAAAAGTATTTACATAATTACATGATGTTGTCCACCCTGACTCCATTATCAACTAGCTATACAATGTGTGCGCATTTATACCCATTTCTGCAAGCAAACAATTAGCATAACTAGCGTAGGAGTCAGACAAGTCAGTAGGTACGTCAATGTCACGGAAATGTACTGTTGTCCTGGGTCGCAGGCCATAAGCCTTACTGGGCCGTCTTCAGTAACAGTAGTAGTGGGAGAAGGGGTAGACGGGTTGTCCCTAGCATTGGTCTGATTGTGGCGTTGCAACACACCTGCTGGCCTAAAGAGTTATCTATTACTCCCAGCGTCTTGACGGGGCCTGAGACAGATCTTCGTCCTAGATTTTTCCCACAAAATCTGGACATAGGCGTCACGGCGTCATCTCCAGCCTTAGCATCATTTTGTGCACTTCCCTGTAGTTCATTCACTTGCATACATCTCTTATTTTGTGTTTCAGAGTGTACCACTATATTTTTTGTTGTTGTTGTTTTGCTCAAATTATTTCCATCACTAAGCAGTTTACCTAGTACCGTGGTGCTGTGTTCTCTCTGACTCCATGTTGAATTGTAGCCAGTGCATACCATTTCTTTCTCTGACCTGTTTACCCTCTTCGTGACCTGCTTTGCGTTTGAACAATTGACGTCATGACTAAGACACGCAGTGGCCGTACCGTTAGTCCAGATTCTGCTTATGCTAGCAATGGTGCCTCAGCCAGCGTGATCACGCAGCAGGGCATCGAAGCCCCAGTGACAGTTGGTCAAGTTGTGGCTCAAGTCTCGACCACTAGTGGGCCGGCTAATCGTCCATACCCGACCCTTCTTTTTGACGGTCGTTCAAATAGGTTAGAGCCATGGCTGTAGTCAGTCGAGACGACTGTTAAGGCCCAATTTGATAGTCCAACGGACTCACAGTACATTCGTGCTGCTGTTGCAGCAGTGGATCTCACCCGGGATGATATAGGTGCCTTTGTGCAGCTCAGTCGCGTTTGTGAGATTCAGTCTTGGGACGAGCTTAAGGAGGAATTTAGGCGTTATTTTCGGCGTAGTCGCCAACGCCATTACCTTGAGATCATTACCAGCGTCTTGGCCGAATGTCAATACGGCACGAAAGCCCCCTGGATTTCATTTGCCGGTTTGAGCAAGCTGCCAAAGATTTTACTGATGCCATCCGCTCCACTAAGTGGGTGAATGGTGACGACTGTATTAAAGCTAAAGACATCATCCCCATGCTGGCTATAGGCATCATGCAGAGGGATGCCCCCCCCTAACCTCCAGGGTACCATTGATGCGCTAGGACTCGGCCCTCAGCACGACGTCCTGGGTGCATACGATGCCATTGACGCAATCAAGCCGCCTGCCAAGCAAGGCAAGGTTTGCCGCATTGCGGATGATCCTATACCCGTCCTTCCGGCGCTGTCCACAGTGACCCCACGGGTGCAGCCGGAAGTCACTTATCCCACCACTGCCACCACTGTTATTACTGTTCTTTCTGTTGAACAGTTTAGTGTCGATGAAGGTAGCGTAGGTAGCAATGATACGGCCATGGACTAGTTTGGCTTTAATTGGATAGGAGTGAGTACACAACGGGCAGTGTGAGGGAGTGACCGCAAGCCAGTCCATGGAGGGGGAGCACTTGTGCCTATCAGGTCGGTCGGCCTAGGAGTGAGAGCAAATGGGCTCAGCCTCCCACTGACCTGGGTGAGCCTACAGAGGGCAGCACTTAAATGCTGCGAAATATGAACTAGTCAGAACAGACGGCTAGGCTGTGTGTTCTGACAGTACAGGCTGTCTACAGTAGGGCATGTGACAATGCCTGTTGAATCACCACCAGTTCAGCTTGAAGGATCGTGCAGTGATCAGGGAGTCGCCAGCCTTGTGTGTGACCATTGTGGTACAGTCCAGCTGCTGCTCTCTTCCTGTCAGGATCGATAGAACCATCTGTGAAATACACTGCACATGTGCATCCCTCTGCCAGTGCCATGCTTGTCTCAGCATGATTGCTCAGGGTGTCTTGACTGCAGAGACGCTTAGAGGTAGGTAGCTGCATGATGCAAACATCGGCCGGATCTGGGCACACGGGAGGTGGTGGATGATACCCAGCAACAGGAAGACACAACTCTTCTCAAGGAGTAGTTGTATAGGCAGCAGCTTCCGCCCAGCAGCACAAAACGAATGAATCCAGGAGTAGTCCGTGAAGAGAGTTGGATCTTGTGTCATGGTTGTCAATATCAGTCTTCTCAGTAGGGTACCTTGCTGCCGGTGCAGAATCGTGGCTACTTTGCAGGCGTTTATGTATCTTACTCTGTCAGCCAGGGAAGGAAGACGGGCCTCAAATCTGAGACATACTGTGTTGGTCCAGATAGGGGCCCCAAGCATAGTTCTTATCGCCTGGTTTTGTACGACCTCCACCCTTTGCCTGCTCTGCGAGAAGAGATGAGCTAACGCCGGTGCACTGTAGTCAGTGAGCGAGCGCACAGCTTCTATATAGTACAAGCGAAGTACATCTTTGCTCGCTCCTTCATGGTGCCTCGTCATGGCTCTCATGGCGTTGAGTCTGAGTAGGGCACAGGAGCTGACATACTCGGCCTGTTCCTGAAAGGTCAGCCTTTTATCAATGTAGATTCCCAGGTATAGATAGGAGCCTGTCCACTCAAGTTCTATATCCTGAATACATAATCTATTCACAGGATCTGTCCCTTGAACATCGTTGCAAAAGATTTCTCGGCGGATATCTTGAGGTCGTTCCTTGCAAGACTGCGTTATTAGGTCCAAAGCTCTTTGGGCCAATCACTCCAAATTGCCTTTCCCATTCACTACGAGTGCAAGATCATCAGCATAGCTGAGTAGCTGGTACCATTATGAAAGGGAAGACTCACAAGTTCCTGCATAAGGACCTTAAACAGTGTAGGACTGAGCACAACTCCTTGTGGCGTGCCTTTTCCAGGGTTTTAAAGGAAGAAAAGTGTCCCTGAAAGCTGACACAGGCCTGCCTGCCCCTAAGGTAGGACTCTATCCAGGCCAGGAGGTGTCTATGATCCCCTTCCAAACTAGCATTGCTAGAATTGCTGTGGGGCTGGCTAGCTCAAATGCCTTCTCTAGGTCGAGGTAGACAACGATACTAGGTTTCTTATTACTATCTGTAATCTGGCTTAGTAGGGTGGTTATGCACTCTGCTGTACCCACTCCTTTGGTGAAGCCAAATATGTGATGATGAGGCCGTCCAAGTTTCCATAGGAGGCGGTTTAACACCATCCTCTCAGCAATCTTGGCTAAACAGCTGGTCAGCGATATAGGTCTCATACTGCCTGGGTCCTTGGACTTTGGAATTTGTATAATGGTAGCCTTCTTCCAAGCTGCTGGGAGTGTCCCGGCCCTCCACGACTTGTTTAAGACGTCTAGTATAGCCTCCCATCCACCCTGACCAGCCGGTGCAATCATGGAGTACGTGACACTATCGATACCCAGGGCAGTGTTACCTGTGTTCTTAATAGCACGTTGGAGTTCCAAGTCCGTGAGGTCTTCATCAGTCATATCTTCCAACTCACATGCAGCTTTTGCCAGTTGTGATGTTAAGCTTGCCCCATATCTCAGATAAGGTGGTGTGATGCCTGAATGTTGAGCACCACTCCAGCCATTTCTCAGTTTTTACTCTGAGAGAGACTCTTCGGCCATGCTGCAGAATGGCCCTCAGAGTATTCCTGTTCTCTGCCGTAGGGCTATGCCTGTATAGCTTCCTAAAAGAGTTGTTGCAGTGATTCTGCTCCCGCACCTCGTCGTTGTAGAACCACCAATCTCTTTTGTGAGTGCATCCTGTGGACTTCTTTGGAACTGCACACTCTGCTGCCTGGATGAGAACAGTGATTAGTTCCTGTTCATCCATATCACAGTCTTCGGATAGAGTGTATGTGAACCACCAGTCATGAAGATACTCCTGAAACACCTTCCAGTTGGCCCTCTTTACGTCCCATCTAGGAGGCAGCACAACTGTGGGAGGCCTGTTGATGCTGAAGGTGGTGATCACTGCAAATTGGTCACTGACAAGGTGAGGATGAGTTTCCCAAGTGGCTCCCGCTGCGAGTTGTCTTGACCCGAAGGTAAGGTCGAGGTGGGCGCCCAACAGGTGTGTGGGGGTCTCCATTGTTTAGCAACTTTACCTCTGGAATATCGTGTACGAGCATTGCTATGTGTCTGCCAGCAGCACTGATTGCTGAATGAGAGTGCAGCATTGGGTGATGTGCATTGAAGTCTCCACCCACAATAATGCACTCAGTGCGTGCTAGTGCGAGGAGCTCTGCAATGTCGAGGGTGTGTCTTGGGTTTCTTATAGATTTTATAGATGTTAATAGGTGCCCCAGGTATGTGCACAAGGATGGCCTGTACCTCGACATCCTCCCCTCAGTCCACAGGGTTGGCTATAACCTCGTGAGGTATTGTATCGAATACGAATACAGCTGTGCCTCTGCAGTGAATGCCCAGGTCCATGTGCCGAAAATACCCAGCAAAACCGGGTAGACTTGGGCACAGTCGGGACAGTCAGTCTCTTGTAGCAAGATGATGTCAACCCGATCCCGAATTACTGCCTTCGGCATGAGGTGCTGTTTGCCCCTCAGGCTCTGAATGTTCCATTGTAGGACCTTGAGGGTGTGATTTGGTACAGAAGTTATTCCATCATTGTTGTTTCCTGAGCTGTGGACTGAGCCCTGCCTGCTCTGAGAACCTGCAGATTCATGGCATCCACTGTCTCCTCCTCGGTCAGTAAGCACACTCGCAGGAGCGTGCTGACCATCTGCTGGAATATGCTCTGTTGTTCCGTGGAGTTGATCGTGTTGCAAATAATATCCGTGAACGCCCTGATGAATGCTACGAGATCCTCCCTGGTGATGGCCTGCATTAGCATTAGGTTCGAAGCAGTGGATATTACCTGGGCTGTTGTGGTCTGTAAGGACTGCTGAGGGTTGGATTTCTTTATTGTGTGCACCGTGATCTTTTGCTGTATACCAGGTTGGGTAGACGGCATCTGCTGGTGAGGTGCCAGGGGAGCCTGCAAAGTGGCTGTGCCAGATAAGGAGTGCCTGCGTTGTCGTGTTATGGCCGGTCGGGGCTCGTGTAGTGCCGTCTGCTGATCGCGTTGACCAGATGTTCCTTGTTGACACCCCTTGTTCCTTTTGTTTTTGCTTCTTTGTTGAGGTAGGGGGGGGTAGGAGGTTCCTGTCCATGATGCCTGGTTAAAGTTTCGAGGGTTTGGAATTCCTGGGCATTGAGTTGGGTGACCTGATGAGAGGTCTGCAGTATGGCAGGGTTCTCTGCACCCATCGTCTACTGAGAGTGATGATCTGCCGTAGCCTGCTGCCGAGTTGTTGACGTCTTCCAGGCTCCTTGAATTCTGGCGAGCCTCTCAAGGCATCGAGGATTCCAGGCATGGCGTTTCTGTCTGCAGTTCGGGCATTGTGGAGTGGGTGGCGATGCAGCATATGTATGTATGTATGTACAATGTTCGCCAAGACCGGAGTCCTGGCACAGGTCTTAATCTTGCGATGACCCGTCTCTGGATCCCGAAGGAGAAAGAGTTCTACAATGATGCAACGTATGCTGCTCAAGCACTGTTCTGGTCAGTTCATCTGGTGCGTCTCATAAGCGACAACACCGTATGTACTCCTAACTGTGGACACTAGCGAGGAGGAGGATATGTCGTTATCACAGCTTGTCTGGTTCGTTGACTCCATGGTACACTAGTGTAGCCGCAGTCATCTCTGGGTCCTCTTCGGGAGGGGACATTAGTGCTGGTTGCCTGTGGAGCGTCTCAGTAACTTTGCACTCCAGGAGATAGTGTGTTGGGGGCACTGGACAACGTGCTGGCACATCTTCTCTTCAGCTTTGTCTACCATCATCTTGGCTGTGGGAATGCCTAAACGAAGCCGATGGATGGCGGTACACTGCGCTCTGGACCAGCTTCTATCATTTGGAGGGGTTCTCCCTGAGTCGCTGCTCGGTACCACTTTTGAGATGGGGTATCATCTAGGACCTCCCCCATAAGTTTCAATGCTCTGGCGGCTACCAGTTTGGTCTGTCGTAGACCGATGGGGACAGTAATCCCAACATGTGGATAATCTGTTGCTGCCTTAGCTGCATCATCCACCGCCTCATTTCCCCGGATGCCAACATGGCTGGTGATCCAGTTCAATGTCTATCTGTTACCCTGAACTTCTAAGGCTGTCATTATGCTCAGAATCGATGCAATGAGGTGAACATTGTCCTGTGGTTGGGGATGGGAGAGGGCATTGATTGCAAAGGTGGAGTCATCATGTATGACAAGTCGGAGTCGAAGTCGTAGGGCATGTGAGAATGCCTGCTGAATCGCCACCATCTCAGCTTGAAGGATTGTGCAGTGGTCAGGGAGTCGCCAGCCTTGTGTGTGACCATTGTGGTACAGTCCAACTGCTGCTCGCTTCCTGTCAAGGTCGACAGAATCATCTGTGAAATGCGCTCCACATATGCGTCCCTCTGCCAGTGCCATGCTTGTCTCAGGATGATTGCTGAGGGTGTCTTGACTGCAGAGACACTTAGAGGTAGGTAGCTGCATGATGCAAACATCGGCCGGATCTGGGCACCAGGGAGGTGGTGGATGATACCCAGCAACAGGAAGGTTACAACTTTTCTCAAGGAGTAGTTGTATAGGCAGCAGCTTCCGCCCAGCAGCACAACATGAACGAAGCCAGGAGTAGTCCGTGAAGAGAGTTGGATCATGTGTCATGGTTGTCAATATCAGTCTTCTCAGTGGGGTACCTTGCTGCCGGTGCAGAATCGTGGCTACTTTGCAGGCGTTTATGTATCTTACTCTGTCAGCCAGGGAAGGAAGCCGGGCCTCAAATCTGAGACATACTGTGTTGGTCCAGATGGGGGCCCCAAGCATAGCTCTTATCGCCTGGTTTTGTACGACCTCCACCCTTTGCCTGCTCTGCGGAAATAGATGAGCTAACGCCGGTGCACTGTAGTCAATGAGCGAGCGCACAGCTTGCATATAGTACAAGCGAAGTACTTCTTTGCTTGCCCCTGCACGGTGCCTCGTCATGGTTCTCATGGCGTTGAGTCTGAGTAGAGCACGGGAGCTGACATACTCGGCCTGTTCCTGAAAGGTCAGCCTTTTATCAGTGTAGATTCCCATGTATAGGTAGGAGCCTGTCCACTCAAGTTCTATATCCTGAATGCATAATCTACTCAGAGGATCTGGCCCCTTGAACATCTTTGCAAGAGATTTCTCGGCAGATATCTTGAGGCCTAGTTCCTTGCAAGACTGCGTTATTAGGTCCAAAGCTCTTTGGGCCTGTCGCTCCAAATTGTCTTTCCCATTCACTACGAGTTCAAGATCATCAGCATAGCTATGAAGCTGGTACCACTATGAAAGGGAAGTCTCACAAGTTCCTGCATAAGGACCTTAAACAGGGTAGGACTAAGCACATCTCCTTGTGGCGTGCCGTTTTCCATGGTTTTAAAGGAAGAGTAGTGTCCCTGAAAGCTGACACAGGCCTGCCTGTCCCTAAGGTAGGACTCTATCCAGGCCAGGAGGCGTCTTTGATCCCCTTCCAAGCTAGTATTGCTAGAACTGCTGTCGGGCCGGCTAATCCAAATGCCTTCTCGAGGTAGAGGTAGACGACAATACTAGGTTTCTTGTTACTATCAGCAATCTGGCTTATTAGGGTGGTTATGTACTCTGCTGTACCCACTCCTTTGGTGAAGCCAAATATGTGATGATGAGGCCGTCCAAGTTTCCATAGGAGGCGGTTTAAAACCATCCTCTCAGCAGTCTTGGCTGAACAGCTGGTCAGCGATATAGGTCTCATAATGCCTAGGTCCTTGGGCTTTGGAACTGGTACAATGGTAGCCTTCTTCCAAGCTGCTGGGAGTGTCCCAGCCCTCCACGACTTGTTTATTACGTCTAGTATGGCCTCCCATCCATTCTCACCAGCCCGTGCAATCATGGAGTACGTGACATCATCGATGCCCGGGGCAGTGTCTCCTGTGTTCTTAACTGCATGTCGGAACTATAAGTCCGTGAGGTCTTCATGAGTCACATCTTCAGACTCACATGCGGCTTGTATCGTTAACTGGCGTTGTGGCAGAAGATCAGTCTGTGTATTCCGGATGTCCTGTGGGAGCTGAGTGGCGGCTCCCCTGGAAGTGAAGAGCTCCACCAGTTTCTCATCTTCCTGGGATGGGTTCGGGTGTGCTGGTGGCCTCGGCTTGCTTTTGCCAGTTGCGATGATAAGTTTGCCCTATATCTCAGATAAGGTGGTGTGATGCCAGAATGTTGAGCACCACTCCAGCCATTTCTCAGTTTTTACTCTGAAAGAGACTCTGCGGGCATGCTGTACAATGGTTATCAGAGTATTCCTGTTCTCTGCTGTATGGTTACGCCTGTACAGCTTCCTAAAAGAGTTGATGCGGTGGTTCTGCTCCCGCACCTCGTCGTTGTAGAACCACCAGTCTCTTTTGTGAGTGCGTCCTGTGGACGTCTTTGGAATTGCACACTCTGCTGCCTGGATGAGAACAGTGATTAGCTCCTGTTCAGTCTTCGGATAGAGTGTATGTGAACCACCAGTCATGAAGATAATCTTGGAACACCTTCTAGTTGGCCCTCTTTACGTCCCGTCGAGGAGGCAGCACAACTGTGGGAGGCCTGTTGATGCTGACGGTAGTGATCACTGTGAATTGGTCACTGGCAGGGTGAGGATGAGTTTCCCATGATGCTCCAACTGCGAGTTTTCTTGTCCCGAAGGTAAAATCGAGGTGGCCGCCCAACAGATGTGTGGGGGTCTACATTGTTTAGCAACTTTACCTCTGAAATATCGTGTAGGAGCATTGCTATATGTCTGCCAGCAGCATTGGTTGCTGAGTGAGAGTGCAGCATTGGGTGATGTGCGATGAAGTCTCCACCCACAACAATACACTCAGTGTGGAAAAAGACACTTATGTACAGTTCAGGACATTTATTAAAGGAAAAGTTTCGCCACGAGTGGCTTCTTCAGTCCTAATACAGAGAAAACTAAGAAAACATTTATATATATAGTGGCAGGAGTCAGGTGAGGTGACGCGTGGGTAGAGGTGGTAGTAGTAGTAGCAGTAGTAGTAGTAATAATGGAACTAAGGAGGTGAGGCAAGAGAGGGACCTGCTGGCATCAAGTAACACCAGTTCCCAGGATGGGTAATATCCTCTTGCTTAGTAATTTTGAAATACTGTAACTACCGGATTTTTGCTTTATAGTGTTACTGACAGAAATTAGTGCAGCTTCAATGCATTTTCTCCGTCTTAAGTCATCTTCTTTAATAACTAGTTTAGCTTCATTGAATTTCATGAGGTGTCCAACATCGTCTCTATGTTGAGCACATGCGTTTTTGCGGTCATCATTTCTGCAAGCATTTTTGTGTTCTGCTATTCTAATGTCCAGAGTTCTGGCTGTTTCCCCTACATATACTTTGTCACACCCCCCACATGGTATAGTGTAGATTCCTGCACTTGTGCCAGAATCATGCTTGGGTTTTTGTATCAGGTTCCTAATAGTAGTTGAAGAGCTGGTAGATATTTTAGCCAGTTTTCTGTCAAACATGTTTGAAACATTAGTGGCAACGTTGCTGACCGGTAAAACTATGTAACTTGGAGGCTTTTCTTCAATTTGATAGGTGTTGGTCTTGCTGAGGATACGTGCCGCACGTTTCCTACAGTCACGTATGAAGTGTAGGGGAAAGTGCAGTGAACTAAAAGAGTTGGTGATGTATGTACATTCTTCTTCGAGGAACTGTGGACTGGAAATTCTGTAGGCTCTCAGAAAGAAGCCAATAACTACCCCTCTTTTAGTTCTTGTGTCATGGTGAGAGAAGAAATGTAGAAGATCGTTCTTGTAGGTAGGCTTCCGGTAGACTTTAAAAGAAAGTTTATTTTCCCCTGTGCGTAAGAGAACGTCGAGAAAAGGTAATTGGTTGTCCTTCTCCTCCTCTAGTGTAAATTTAGCCATGGGATCCAGAGTGTTGATGGTGTTGAGGATGCCCCGTACGTCAAGACTTTTGGGTACAATGACCAAAATATCATCTACGTACCGCATCCATGTAACTGAGCGAGGGATGTTACTGAGGATCCTTCTTGATTCCAGGTCCTCCATATATAAATTGGCAAGAACTGCACTAAGGGGGGATCCCATGGCTAGTCCGAAGAGTTGTTTGTACTTCTTGTCCTCAAACCTAAAACAGTTATAACGAACACAAAGTTCGACAAGGCTCACAAAATCTTGGTGGGGTACAGGTAACTCTGTATCATCTTTAATCACCCTGCGAAGAAGATCAATGGCTTGATTTCCTCATTGTCAAGACACAGTACTAGTGATGGACGTTTTATACAGAGACTACCTTTCTCTCCTTCTGAAGGCACACAGCTTCAAGAACCGTTCCTCCTTTCTGCAAGACTGCATTGAAGAAATGGTAGCACCTAGATCCACTCCACACCATCTCACGGATTCTAAACATCCCTTCTCTCCTGCTACTTACCACTACCTACGAGAGTGCAAGGAAGATCTATCAGCTTGCTCCAAAGATTATTTCCATAGTGCTCACCTAGCTCTCACTTCCCTTCCCGCTCCTGACAGACGCACCGCCGAACACATCCTAAGCAAAGTTACCACCGCCAACCTACAGCAGAAACTATGGCTCTCAAGAAAACTTTCCTCTCTCTGTCAACACAGCAAATGGAAAGATATTGGTAGAGCTGACATCATCAATAACCTTTCTTCTTATGCTCTCAGTGATACAGAATCCGAAGCACTCAGCTTAGGTCTCAAGTTTGTTACTGGCATACGGAAGCCTAAATGCGAGTTAGACACAGTGATCAAAAACCATTTCTTCGGTGACTCTGAGTTTAACAAAGGTTTCATACAAGGACTTATTGCAGCTGCAGTTTCTGAACCTAGTCGTCCAGTCATTCCTCGTCGCTACATCCAGGCACTCAAAAACTTAGCTACTAATAATGATATCCTCATCACCACAGCGGACAAAGGAGGAGGAGTGGTCATCCTCAACAGTACAGACTACGTTAGTAAGATGCAAGATTTATTGAACGACGCCAACACATACGTTTCCATCCCCGAACATGCATGGAAGAAAGAAACAGATTCTTTTCTCAGTAAGACCCGCAGCATACTCAGGAAATCTGAAGAAGGTAAAAAGCTCTTGCGCCACATCCCTACCAACCCCAAGTCAGCAAGACTTTATGGTTTACCAAAGACCCACAAACCAAATGTGCCTATGAGACCCATTACATCTGGAATTGGCAGCGCCCCTCACAGTCTAGCAGGAGTTTTGGCGAAATATTTGTCAAAGCTCCTGGGTACAATCAGTCAGGCTCATCTAAAGCATTCGGGTGACCTCCTTAACCGTATCAGGGATCTCGACATGAGTGATAAGAAGCTTGCAAGTTTTGACGTGACTGCCTTATTCACCAATGTCCCAGATGATCAAGCCATTGATCTTCTTCGCAGGGTGATTAAAGATGATACAGAGTTACCTGTACCCCGCCAAGATTTTGTGAGCCTTGTCGAACTTTGTGTTCGTAATAACTGTTTTAGGTTTGAGGATAAGAAGTACAAACAACTCTTCGGACTAGCCATGGGATCCCCCCTTAGTGCAGTTCTTGCCAATTTATATATGGAGGACCTGGAATCAAGAAGGATCCTCAGTAACATCCCTCGCTCAGTTACATGGATGCGGTACGTAGATGATATTTTGGTCATTGTACCCAAAAGTCTTGACGTACGGGGCATCCTCAACACCATCAACACTCTGGATCCCATGGCTAAATTTACACTAGAGGAGGAGAAGGACAACCAATTACCTTTTCTCGACGTTCTCTTACGCACAGGGGAAAATAAACTTTCTTTTAAAGTCTACCGGAAGCCTACCTACAAGAACGATCTTCTACATTTCTTCTCTCACCATGACACAAGAACTAAAAGAGGGGTAGTTATTGGCTTCTTTCTGAGAGCCTACAGAATTTCCAGTCCACAGTTCCTCGAAGAAGAATGTACATACATCACCAACTCTTTTAGTTCACTGCACTTTCCCCTACACTTCATACGTGACTGTAGGAAACGTGCGGCACGTATCCTCAGCAAGACCAACACCTATCAAATTGAAGAAAAGCCTCCAAGTTACATCGTTTTACCGGTCAGCAACGTTGCCACTAATGTTTCAAACATGTTTGACAGAAAACTGGCTAAAATATCTACCAGCTCTTCAACTACTATTAGGAACCTGATACAAAAACCCAAGCATGATTCTGGCACAAGTGCAGGAATCTACACTATACCATGTGGGGGGTGTGACAAAGTATATGTAGGGGAAACAGCCAGAACTCTGGACATTAGATAACAGAACACAAAAATGCTTGCAGAAATGATGACCGCAAAAACGCATGTGTTCAACATAGAGACGATGTTGGACACCTCATGAAATTCAATGAAGCTAAACTAGTTATTAAAGAAGACGACTTAAGACGGAGAAAATGCATTGAAGCTGCACTAATTTCTGTCAGTAACACTATAAAGCAAAAATCCGGTAGTTACAGTATTTCAAAATTACTAAGCAAGAGGATATTACCCATCCTGGGAACTGGTGTTACTTGATGCCAGCAGGTCCCTCTCTTGCCTCACCTCCTTAGTTCCATTACTACTACTACTACTACTACTACTACTACTACCACCTCTACCCACGCGTCACCTCACCTGACTCCTGCCACTATATATATAAATGTTTTCTTAGTTTTCTCTGTATTGTCGTATTACGACAATCCATTGACACACTCAGTTCACGGAGTTCACTGCCTTATCACAAGATAGGCACATGGCTTCTGCCGAAAAGAAGAGGTCACGATGCTCCATGAACACGACGGAGGACTCAGATTTGGAAATGTGGGGCGAAATTCTAGCGAAGAAGTTGCGAGAGGAAGAGGAAGATCCTGCTCACATTGTAGCAGATCTGACAGTCCCAACCATGGAGCCAGCGACAATAGAAACAGGTGCGGAAATAAACACCGCACCCCCCGAAAACCAAGAGGGATGGAACACTGTGGACAAGAAGAAGAAGCGCCGTCCGTCCAAGGAGCAGGCAAACCAGCTCAACCGACCTGGCAAATTCAAGGTGAAGTCTTACGGGGACCACAGAACCCACTATGGGGTTGTTTCATACCTGGAATCACGACACAACCTGAAGTTCAAGATATGGTTCAACTTGAGGGGAGAACCAATATTGACTCCTCTCAACAAGGAAATGTATACCACCTTGAAGAGAGTCATGGAGACAGATCGCTCATTCACCCTGGAGGAACTGGACTCTCGGCAGAAGATCACCAAGGGTGTAGTGATGCGATACCCGCTGATGATGCCCATCGAGGCAGTAGCAGCTCACCCCAGTGTGGTGTCAGCTCAACGTCTCAAGGCAAAGACGGCAGGCAACGCACCAACCCGACAGGTTCTCATTCAGCATGTAGGACCACTGCCATCCCAGCTGGACCTCGGTTCTTGGGGCAGGTACGATGTCAGGACCTTCACAGCAGAACCAGTTCGCTGTTTCAAGTGTCAGCGTTATGGACACCTGGGTGCACTCTGTCCGAACAGAGTAATCTGCGGTGTCTGCAGCCAGCACCACCCTACCGAGGAATGCATCACCAAGCTGAAAAATGCATCGCCACCCACTCCACAATGCCCGAACTGCAGGCAGAAACACCATGCCTGGAATCCTCGATGCCCCGAGAGGCTCGCCAGAATTCAAGAAGTCTGGAAGACGCCAAAAACTCGGCAACAGGCTACGACGGATCATCTCTCAGCAAACGATGGGTGCAGAGAACCCTGCCATACGGCAGATCTCTCAGCAGCTAAACCAAGTCAATGCCCAGGAATTCCCAACCCTAGAAGCCTCAACCAGGCGTCAAGGTCAAGAACCTCCTGCACCCCTTCCTCAACGAAGAAACAGAAACAAGAGGAACAGGAGGCGTCAACAGGGTGCATCTGGTCAATGCGATCAGCAGGCGGCACTAAACGAGCCCCCACCGGCCATAGCACGACAACGCAGGCACTCCTTACCCGGCACAGGCGCTTTGCAGACTCAACTGGCACCTCACCAGCAGATCCCGGCTACCCAACCTGGTATACAGCAACAGACCACGGTGCATACAATAAAGAAATCCAACCCTCAGCAGTCCCTACAGACCACAACAGCCCAGATAATATCCACTGTTTCGAACCCAACTCCAAAGCAGGCCCTCACCAGGGAGGATCTCGTAGCACTCATCAAGGTGTTCACGGATCTTATTTGCAACACAATCAACTCCACGGAACAACAGAGCGCATTCCGGCAGATGGTCAGTACTCTCCTGAGAGTGTGCTTTCTGACCGAAGAGGAGACAGTGGATGCCATGAATTTGCAGGTTCTCAGAGCGGGCAGGACTCAGTCTCCAGCTCAGGAAACAACAGCGATGGAATAACCTCGGTACCAAATCACACCCTCAAGGTCCTACAATGGAACATTCAGGGCCTGAGGGGCAAACAGCACCTCTTGCTGGAGGCAGTAATTCGGGATCGGGTTGACATCGTCTTGCTACAAGAAACTCTGACTGTCCCGACTATGTGCCCAAGACTACCCGGTTTTGCTGGGTATTTTCGGCACATGGACCCGGGCATTCACTGCAGAGGCACAGCTGTATTTGTATCCAATACAATACCTCACGAGGTTATAGCCAACCCTGTGGACTGTGGGGAGGATGTCGAGGTACAGGCCATCCTTGTGCACATACCTGGGGCGCCCATTACCATCTATAACATCTACAAGAACCCAAGACACACCCTCGACATTGCAGAGCTCCTCGCACTAGCACGCACTGAGTGTATTATTGTGGGTGGAGATTTCAACGCACATCACCCAATGCTGCACTCTCACTCAGCAACCAATGCTGCTGGCAGACACATAGCAATGCTCCTACACGATATTCCAGAGGTAAAGTTGCTAAACAATGGAGACCCCACACACCTGTTGGGTGGCTGCCTCGACCTTACCTTCGGGTCAAGACAACTCGCAGCAGGAGCCACATGGGAAACTCATCCTCACCTTGTCAGTGACCACTTTGCAGTGATCACCACCTTCAACATCAACAGGCCTCCCACAGTTGTGCTGCCTCCTAGATGGGACGTAAAGAGGGCCAACTGGAAGGTGTTCCAGGATTATCTTCATGACTGGTGGTCCACATACTCTCTATCTGAAGACTGTGATACGGCTGAACAGGAGCTAATCACTGTTCTCATCCAGGCAGCAGAGTGCGCAATTCCAAAGAAGTCCGCAGGACGCACTCACAAAAGAGACTGGTGGTTCTACAACGACGAGGTGCGGGAGCAGAACCACCGCATCAACTCTTTTAGGAAGCTATACAGGCGTAACCCTACGGCAGAGAACAGGAATACTCTGAGAGCCATTGTGCAGCATGCCCGCAGAGTCTCTCTCAGAGTAAAAACTGAGAAATGGCTGGAGTGGTGCTCAACATTCGGGCATCACACCACCTTATCTGAGATATGGGGCAAGCTCAACATAGCAACTGGCAAGAGCAAGCCGAGGCCACCAGCACACCCGAACCCATCCCAGGAAGCTGAGAAACTAGTGGAGCTTTTCACTTCCAGGGGAGCATCCACTCAGCTCCCACAGGACATCCGGAATATACAGACGGATCTTCTGCCACAGCGCCAGCTAACGATACAAGCTGCATGTGAGTCGGAAGATGTGACTGATGTAGACCTCACGGACTTGGAACTCCGACGTGCCATTAAGAACACAGGTGACACTGCCCCGGGCATCGATGGTGTTACATACTCCATGATTGCACGGGCTGGGCAGAGTGGATGGGAGGCCATACTAGACGTCATTAACAAGTCGTGGAGGGCCAGGACACTCCCAGCAGCTTGGAAGAAAGCTACCATCGTACCAATTCCAAAGCCCAAGGACCCAGGCAGTATGAGACCCATATCGCTGACCAGCTGCTTAGCCAAGACTGCTGAGAGGATGGTGTTAAACCGCCTCCTATGGAAACTTGGACCCTCTCATCATCACATATTTGGCTTCACCAAAGGAGTGGGTACAGCAGAGTGCATAACCACTCTACTAAGCCAGATTGCTGACAGTAACAAAAAACCTAGTATTGTCGTCTACCTCGACCTTGAAAAGGCATTTGAGCTAGCCAGCCCCACAGCAATTCTGGCAATACTAGCTCGGAAGGGAATCAAAGGACGCCTCCTGGCCTGGATAGAGTCCTACCTTAGGGGCAGGCAGGCCTGTGTCAGCTTTCAGGGACACTACTCTTCCTTTAAATCCCTGGAAAACGGTACGCCACAAGGAGGTGTGCTCAGTCCTACCCTGTTTAACATCCTTATGCAGGAACTTGTGAGCCTTCCCTTTCATAGTGGTACACAGCTCCTCAGCTATGCTGATGATCTTGCACTCGTAGTGAATGGGAAAGGCAATTTAGAACGACAGGCTCAGAGAGCTTTGGACCTAATTACGCAGTCTTGCAAGGAACTAGGCCTCAAGATCTCGGCCGAGAAATCTCTTGCAATGATGTTCAAGGGACCAGATCCTGTGAATAGATTACGTATTCAGGATATAGAACTTGAGTGGACAGGCTCCTACCTGTACTTGGGAATCTACATTGATAAAAAGCTGACCTTTCAGAAACAGGCCGAGTATGTCAGGTCACGTGCTCTACTCAGACTCAACGCCATGAGAGCCATGACGAGGCACCGTGCAGGGGCAAGCAAAGATGTACTTCGCTTGTACTATATACAAGCTATACGCTCGCTCATTGACTACGGTGCACCGGCTTTAGCTCATCTCTTCCCGCAGAGCAGGCAAAGAGTGGAGGTCGTACAAAATCAGGCGATAAGAACTATGCTTGGGGCCCCCATCTGGACCAACACAGTATGTCTCAGATCTGAGGCCCGGCTTCCTTCCTTGGCTGACAGAGTAAGATACATAAACGCCTGCAAAGTGGCCACGATTCTGCACAGGCAGCAAGGTACCCCACTAAGGAGACGGATATTGACAACCATGTCACAAGATCCCACACTCTTCACGGACTACTCCTGGATTCGTTCGTTTTGTGCTGCTGGGCGGAAGCTGCTGCCTATACAACTACTCCTTGAGAAGAGTTGTGACCTTCCTGTTGCTGGGTACCATCCACCACCTCCCTGGCGCCCAGATCCAGCCGATGTTTGCATCATGCAGCTACCCATCTCTAAGCGTCTCTGCAGTCAAGACACTCTCAGCAATCATGCTGAGACAAGCATGGCACTGGCAGAGGGAGGCACATGTGCAGTGTATTTCACAGATGGTTCTGTCGACCCTGACAGGAAGAGAGCAGCAGCTGGACTGTACCACAATGGTCACACACAAGGCTGGCGACTCCCTGACCACTGCACGATCCTTCAAGCTGAGTTGGTGGCGATTCAGCAGGCATTGTCACATGCCCTACGACATCGACTCCGACCTGTCATACATGTTGATTCCACGTCTGCAATCAATGCCCTCTCCCATCCTCAACCACAGGACAATGTTCACCTCATCACATCGATCCTGAGCATAATGACAGCCTTAGAAGTTCAGGGTAACAGATCGACATTGAACTGGATCCCCAGCCATGCTGGCATCCGGGGAAATGAGGCGGCAGATGATGCAGCCAAGGCAGCAACAGACTATCCACATGTTGGGATTACTGTCCCAATCAGCCTACGACAGACCAAACTGGTGGCTGCCAGAGCCATGAAACTTATGGGGGAGGTCTTAGGTGATACCCCATCTCAACAGTGGTACCGAGCAGCGACTCAGGGAGAACCCCCTCCATATGATAGAAGCTGGTCCAGAGCGCAGTGTACCGCCATCCATCGGCTTCGTTTGGGCTTTCCCACAGCCAAGATGATGGTAGACAAGGCTGAGGAGGAGATGTGCCAGTACTGTCAGCACGTTGTCCAGCGGCCCCTAACACACTATCTTCTGGAGTGCGAAGTTACTGAGACGCTCCGCAGGCAACTAGGAGTGATATTCCCTCCCGAAGAGGACCCAGAGATGACTGCGGCCACACTAGTGTACCATGGAGTCAACGAACCAGACAAGCTGTTACCTGTGATAACGACATATCCTCCTCCTCGCTAGTGTCCACAGTTAGGAGTACATACGGTGTTGTCGCTTATGAGATGCACCAGTTGAACTGACCAGAAGAGTGCTTGAACAGCATATGTCGCATCATTGTAGAAACCTTTCTCCCTCGGGAGCCAGAGACGGGTCATCGCAAGATTGAGACCCGTGCCAGGACTACGGTCTTGGCGAACATTATACATACTTCTCTGTATTAGGACTGAAGAAGCCACTCGTGGCGAAACGTTTCCTTTAATAAATGTCCTGAACTGTACATAAGTGTCTTTTTCCACATCTTGTCGGTATCACCATACCATTTCCTCACTGCAAATCTGCTGTGGAAACTCCCGTGGAAACCTCCAACGCATTCTCGGTGCTACCCGACGAATGTGAGTCTACTACTGGGATCGTCACGACGAACGACAACAAGGAAGGTAAGAATATTGTTGTTGTTGGGGATAGCCAGGTTAGATACATGGATAGGGCATTCTGCTTGAAGGACAGGAGTAGGAGACAAAGGGTATGCTTTCCTGGGGCTGGGATGGAGGACATTGTTAGCCGGCTTGACAACATCATGAACGGTAATGGGATCAATCCTATTATTTGCCTCAGTGCTGGAGGCAATGATGTAGGCAAGCGTAGAAGTGAGGATTTAGTTAGAAAGTTCAGGACAGCTATAGACATGATTAGGAAGAAGGGGGGGCGCCCTATTATATGTGGCATTTTGCCAAGAAGAGGTGTTGGTAATGAATGGTTGTCCAGAGCAATTGGTATTAATTGTTGGCTGGATAAACACTGTAAGGATAATGCAGTACCATTCATTGACAACTGGGACAACTTCTATGGCCGAAATGACATGTATGCCAGGGATGGGGTTCACTTATCCAGGGCAGGTGTGGGTTTTCTTGCTAACTCAGTTGAGGGGGTTGTTAGGACTTTAAACTAGGATTAGTTAGAGGTATGGGTTTTGAAATGATTAATAATGAGTATGGATATATTGACTTATGCTCTGATATTAAGAATCTTAGTAGTAACTGTCATGGAGTAACTCTGGGTAATGATAATTTCAGAAATTGTGTAAAAACAAAGATGAATAGGAAAAATGTGCAGAAGAAAAAACATATGATGGTATTTTATGCTAACAGTCGAAGTGCAAGAAATAAAATTAATGAACTACGTTTGGTAGCATGTGCTGGGAACTTTGATATCATTGCATTAACTGAAACGTGGTATGATTTAAGGAGTCGGGATATGACTGCTGAGTGTAATATTCAGGGATTTAAGTTATTCAATGTGGATAGATGTAATGGGAAGGGGGGAGGAGTTGCATTGTATGTTCGAGAAAATATTAATTGTTGCATAAAAAAAGGTATAAAAATAGATGGAGCAGTAACAGAGTCTGTTTGGGTAGAGTTCGTGGAGGGTCAAGAAAAGCTAATTCTAGGTGTAATATACCGACCTCCAGGCTTGGATCACGATAGAGGGAGACTTCTTTGGGACGAAATTGTTAGGGCTTCTGGACACAGTAACGTAGTCATAGTAGGGGACTTTAACTTTAGCCAAATTGACTGGAATTCTTTGACAGGTAATCTAGAGTCCAGTGACTTCATGGAAACAGTTCAGGACTGTTTTCTGAAACAGAGTGTAACTGAACCTACCAGGGGTAATAATTTGCTAGACCTAGTCTTGTCAAATAAGGAAACACTCGTGAATAATCTGGAGATCACTGAAGAGCTTGGCGCAAGTGATCACAAATCCATCACCTTTAGCATTAATTGGGAATGCAAGAATAATGATAATACAGTAAAAATCCCCGATTTTCGTTCTGCCGATTATAATGGACTTAGGGAACATCTGTCTAATCTTGATTGGGGTTATCTAGCTAATGATTTTATTGACGATAATCATACTTATGAATATGAAGGGATCTGCTTTTATGATTGTTTTCTTAATAATGTACACAGTGCCCAGAGTATATACATTCCCCAGAGAGAAATTAGGTCTAATAATAACGATCCCAAATGGGTTAACAGGAGGCTAAAGCATCTATTAGGGGAGAAAAGGGGAATTTATAGGCGCATCAGAAGAGGAGAGGTTAACCTTACTGACCAATATGTTCAGCTTAAAAGAGAAGTAAAAAAGGCGATTAGAAAGGCTAAACGTGACTATGAAATTAGAGTCGCTAATGAATCAAAGACTAATCCAAAGGGGTTCTTTCAAGTGTATAGGACGAAGGTGAAGGAAAAAGTAGGACCTCTGAAATCTGGGAATGGACAGCTGACGGATAATGAACTGGAAATGTGTTCCTTATTTAATGACTATTTTTTGTCAGTTTTTACACAGGAAGATGTAAATGAGATTCCAGTAATTAACAATTATTTAGTTCCTGATGAATTTAAGTTAACTAATATTACTGTCACGAGGGACATGGTTATTAAACAGATAGACAAACTGAAACAAAATAAGTCCCCGGGACCCGATGAGTTGTTTTCAAGGGTACTTAAGGAATGCAAGATGGAGCTTAGTCAGCCATTAACGAGTGTATTCAATGCGTCCATCCTTACCAGTGTTGTACCAGAGATGTGGAAGATGGCTAATGTGGTTCCTATATTCAAATCAGGGGATAAGTCCACTCCTTCAAATTACCGTCCAATAAGCCTGACATCTATAGTGGGCAAGTTATTAGAATCAATTATAGCTGACATTATCAGAAGTCACCTTGAAGAGCATAACTTGATAAATGAATCTCAGCATGGATTCACGAGAGGTCGTTCCTGCCTGACAAACTTACTGACGTTCTTCAATAGAACATTTGAGGCAGTTGACAGTGATAAGGAATATGATATTGTTTATTTGGATTTTAGTAAAGCCTTCGACAGAGTACCTCACAAGAGACTCTTAAGAAAAGTGGCAGCTCATGGTATAGGAGGTAAAGTTCTAGCATGGATTGAGGCATGGCTTACCAATAGAAAGCAGAGAGTTACAATTAATGGAGTGAAATCTGAATGGGGATTAGTCACTAGTGGCGTTCCACAAGGATCAGTTTTAGGCCCTCTCCTGTTCATAATTTACATTGATGATAAATTAGACACATGTGCAACTCTTGGGTATCTTTATTGAGGAAACGTTTCGCCACACAGTGGCTTCATCAGTCCAAACGTAGGAGAAACTTGAAGAACAGGAGGAGAATGAGGTAATCAGTCCCTCAACCTTGAGTCGATGTGTTCAGTCCATCAATCTTGAATACATTAATGACCTTGATGAAGGGATTACTAGTGACATGAGTAAGTTTGCTGATGATACAAAGATAGGCCGTATAATTCACTCTGAGGAGGATATCAATGAACTCCAGGACGATTTGAACAAATTAATGTCTTGGTCTGAAAAATGGCAGATGAAGTTTAATGTGGATAAGTGTAAGGTACTTGCCCTTGGTAATGAAAATAACCCTCGAAGCTATAATCTAGGTGAAGTAGAGCTTGTTCATACAGAATGTGAAAAAGACTTGGGAGTCATGGTAAGCAGAAATCTAAAGCCAAGACAGCAGTGCCTTAGTGTGCGCAACAAGGCCAACAGATTACTTGGATTGTTAGGTAAGACACATATGCAACAGTTAGGTATCTTTATTTCGAAACGTTTCGCCTACACAGTAGGCTTCTTCAGTCGAGTACGGAAAAGTTGATAGAAGCAGAAGATACTTGAAGACGATGTAATCAGTCCATCACCCTTAAAGTTTTGAGGTGGTCAGTCCCATGTAATCAGTCCATCACCCTTTAGGGTGATGGACTGATTACATCGTCTTCAAGTATCTTCTGCTTCTATCAACTTTTCTGTACTCGACTGAAGAAGCCTACTGTGTAGGCGAAACGTTTCGAAATAAAGATACCTAACTGTTGCATATGTGTCTTACCTAACAATCTGTCGGTATTTTATACCATTTTAATGTTCATTCAGATTACTTGGATTTATCTCAAGAAGTATAAGTAACAGAAGTCCAAAAGTTATTTTACAGCTCTATACATCACTAGTGAGGCCTCATTTAGATTATGCTGCTCAGTTTTGGTCTCCTTACTACAGGATGGACATAGACTCATTAGAGAACATACAGAGAAGAATGACTAAAATGATTTACTGTGTAAGGAACCTCCCGTATGAAGATAGACTTAAAGCCTTAAATCTCCACTCTCTGGAGAGGCGTAGAATGAGGGGAGATATCATTGAAGTGTGTTAGGTAAGACACATATGCAACAGTTAGACAACTTTATTCCGAAACGTTTCGCCTACACAGTAGGCTTCTTCAGTCGAATACAGAAAGTAGGCAGGAACAGTAGAGATGTGAAGACGATGTAATCAGTCCATCACCCTTAAAGTCGTAGAATTTGAGGTTGTCAGTCCCTCGGCCTGGAGAAGTTCAGTTCCATAGTCAGGAACTATCTGAAGATCAAGCGACAGTGCGGAGACTTAAATACTGCCTTGGACAAGCTTTTCAAGTGAGAAGGGTTGGATCTGAGAGGGACATGACCTCTCAGTTGCCTCTCACTACTACCACTACTACTACCCTGCACCTCTCCTTCCGACAGTATTTAAGTCTCCGCACTGTCGCTTGATCTTCAGATAGTTCCTGACTATGGAACTGAACTTCTCCAGGCCGAGGGACTGACAACCTCAAATTCTACGACTTTAAGGGTGATGGACTGATTACATCGTCTTCACATCTCTACTGTTCCTGCCTACTTTCTGTATTCGACTGAAGAAGCCTACTGTGTAGGCGAAACGTTTCGGAATAAAGTTGTCTAACTGTTGCATATGTGTCTTACCTAACAACCTGTCGGTATTGTATACCATTTTGATGTTCATCTTGTCAGACACTGCAACACGTGGCATCTTGGTACAGAAGACACCTTGGACAAGCTTTTCAAGTGAGAAGGGTTGGATCTGAGAGGGACATGACCTCTCAGTTGCCTCTCACTACTACCACTACTACTACCCTGCACCTCTCCTTCCGACAGTATTTAAGTCTCCGCACTGTCGCTTGATCTTCAGATAGTTCCTGACTATGGAACTGAACTTCTCCAGGCCGAGGGACTGACAACCTCAAATTCTACGACTTTAAGGGTGATGGACTGATTACATCGTCTTCACATCTCTACTGTTCCTGCCTACTTTCTGTATTCGACTGAAGAAGCCTACTGTGTAGGCGAAACGTTTCGGAATAAAGTTGTCTAACTGTTGCATATGTGTCTTACCTAACAACCTGTCGGTATTGTATACCATTTTGATGTTCATCATTGAAGTGTATAAGTGGATGACGGGCATAAACAAGGGAGACATTAATAAAGTACTGAGGGTGTCGAACCAGGTAAGAACCAGGAATAATGGATTTAAGTTGGATAAATTTAGATTTAGAAAGGACATAGGTAAGTACTGGTTTTCTAACAGAGTTGTAGATGCGTGGAACAGTCTTCCCAGTGGGGTGATAGAGGCTAGGACCTTGTGTAGCTTTAAGAAGAGACTGGACAAATATATGAGTGGGAGGGGCTGGGTTTGATTGCTGTCATTGGGTACGGGAGTTATTTCTTGGGTGGCTTTAGGTAGAGATCGTTTTGATAAGGACCTGCCTCGTATGGGCCAGTAGGCCTTCTGCAGTGTTCCTACATTCTTATGTTCTTATGTTCCTCGGTCAGTAAGCACACTCTCACTAGCGTGCTGACCATCTGCCGGAATACACTCTGTTGTTCCGTGGACTCATATATTTAAGAACATAAGAATATAAGAATGGAGGAACACTGCAGAAGGCCTACTGGCCCATGCAAGACAGGTCCTTATCAAAACGACCTCTACCTAAAGCTACCCAAGAAATAACTCCCGTACCCACTGACACCAATCAAACCCGGCCCCTCCCACTCATATATTTGTCCAATCTCTTCTTTAAGCTACCCAAGGTCCTAGCCTCTATCACCCAACTGGGAAGATTGTTCCACGCATCTATAACTCTGTTAGAAAACCAGTACTTACCTATGTCCTTTCTAAATCTAAATTTATCCTACTTAAATCCATTATTTCTGGTTCTTGCCTAGTTCAACACCCTCAGTACTTTATTAATATCACGTTTGTTTATGCCCATCATCCACTTATACACTTCAATGATATCTCCCCTCATTCTACGTCTCTCCAGAGAGTGGAGGTTCAAGGCTCTAAGTTTACCTTAAGAACATAAGAAAGGAGGAACACTGCAGCAGGCCTGTTATCCCATACTAGGCAAGTCCTATATAATCCAACCCACTAACAAAATATTTGCCCAACCCAATTTTCAATGCCACCCAAGAAATAAGCTCTGATAACTCTATCCACTCATTGGAAATATAAACACATATGCAGTATAATGTGATCCTTTACTGACTACGTTTCGCCCACACAGTGGGCTTTTTCAAGTCACAAACAGAACTACCTGGGGTGGAAGGAACGCGAGTATTTATAGTCAGATTCAGAATGCTGAGGTCAGGTGGAGAATGCTGCATCTGATGATGTGAAAGTTAAGACACATGTGCAACATCTGGATATCTTTATTGTAAGACGTTTCGCCATCCAGTGGCTTTATCAATACAGATTCTAGGACATAATAGGAAGACAGTAGAACTATATACAAAAGATGAGGTAATCAGTCCCTCGGCCTTGGAGTTAGTGTTCACAGCATCGTGATGGAGGAGAATCTGGAGCAAAGGCAAGAAGACTGGCGGTTATATAGGTGTCAGTGGATAGGGACGGGCAGCAGACGAGGGCATAGTCACTGGTAGGCGGGATTCCCCAGTGGAAGTAGGTCCTTCCCAAAGAGATGGGTTAGTTGCAGCAGCCGTGAAGAAGGTCTTGTAGATGTCCTCTGAACCAAGATTCCATGATGTTGCAGTGTCTGACAAGTTGTGCAAGAAAGGTATAAAATACCGACAATATGAAAGTTAAGACACATGTGCAACATCTGGATATCTTTATTGTAAGACGTTTCGCCATCCAGTGACTTTATCAATACAGATTCTAGGACATAATAGGAAGACAGTAGAACTATATACAAAAGATGAGGTAATCAGTCCCTCGGCCTTATATTAGTGTTCACAGCATCGTGGTGGAGGAGAATCTGGAGCAAAGGCAAGAAGACTGGCGGTTATATAGGTGTCAGTGGATAGGGACGGGCAGCAGACGAGGGCATAGTCACTGGTAGGCGGGATTCCCCAGTGGAAGTAGGTCCTTCCCAAAGAGATGGGTTAGTTGCAGCAGCCGTGAAGAAGGTCTTGTAAATGTCCTCTGAACCAAGATTCCATGATGTTGCAGTGTCTGACAAGTTGTGCAAGAAAGGTATAAAATACCGACAATATGAAAGTTAAGACACATGTGCAACATCTGGCTATCTTTATTGTAAGACGTTTCGCCATCCAGTGGCTTTATCAATACAGATTCTAGGACATAATAGGAAGACAGTAGAACTATATACAAAAGATGAGGTAATCAGTCCCTCGGCCTTGGAGTTAGTGTTCACAGCATCTTGGTGGAGGAGAATCTGGAGCAAATCAATCAATCAATACACTCTCAGGTAAGACCCGTACGGGTGAAAGGGGGAGAGGTGGACAGGGGAAGAATAGTGGGTGAGAGGATGTTTTAAGTTGTAGGAAAAGAGCCAGGGCTTAACCCAGCTGCGTAGCATTATGGGGCTTGGTTGAGGGTCTGGTTCTGGGCTTGGTTGAGCATCGGCTATGGTGCAGCGAGGACTGGACTTGGTCCGGCAATGGTCCAGCAATGGAGGCAAAGGCGCAATTGGGGGCGGCGCCACGCCATCGCAGGTCATTCTGTTGTCTGCCTCTAGGTATGCAAGTGGCGGGGGAGAGGAAGGCCTGAGGTTGGCGGGAAAAGAAAAAGACGTCGTTAAAGGTCCACACCTGCAGAGGGCAGGAAAGAGTTTAGAGGGAAGATTTATGTGTAAAGAGGGAGTGGGTCAGGGTTGTAGAGAGATTGGAAAAGGTTTAGAGTGTTTTCAGGTCGCCTGATTATTTCGTCTAGGAAGGTTGTCCAGGTGTCTTGGTGAGTTTCGAGTCGGTCAATTTGTCTGTCACTGAGTTTCTTCCAGAATACGTTCAATGCCGGAGTGCCAGTCCTGATGTGGAGAGACTCGCTGGTGGCAAAGTCGTCCCACCTCACTCCTAGCACCCACCGCAGAGCACGATTCTGGTGGAGCAAAGGCAAGAAGACTGGCGGTTATATAGGTGTCAGTGGATAGGGACGGGCAGCAGACGAGGGCATAGTCACTGGTAGGCGGGATTCCCCAGTGGAAGTAGGTCCTTCCCAAAGAGATGGGTTAGTTGTAGCAGCCGTGAAGAAGGTCTTGTAGATGTCCTCTGAACCAAGATTCCATAATGTTGCAGTGTCTGACAAGTTGTGCAAGAAAGGTATAAAATACCGACAATATGAAAGTTAAGACACATGTGCAACATCTGGAAATCTTTATTGTAAGACGTATCGTCATCCAGTGGCTTTGTCAATACAACTTGTCAGACAGTGGAACATCATGGAATCTTGGTTCAGAGGACATCTACAAGACCTTCTTCACGGCTGCTGCAACTAACCCATCTCTTTGGGAAGGACCTACTTCCACTGGGGAATCCCGCCTACCAGTGACTATGCCCTCGTCTGCTCCCCGTCCCTATCCACTGACACCTATATAACCGCCAGTCTTCTTGCCTTTGTAATAAAGTTGGTAGAATTACCGACAATATGTAAAGTAAAAGGACACAAGTGCAACTAATGTGACATTTATTGTGGCAACGTTTCGCTCTCCAGGAGAGCGAAACGTTGCCACAATAAATGTCACATTAGTTGCACTTGTGTCCTTTTACTTTACTTCTTGCCTTTGCTCCAGATTCTCCTCCACCACGATGCTGTGAAGACTAACTCCAAGGCCGAGGGACTGATTACCTCATCTTTTGTATATAGTTCTACTGTCTTCCTATTATGTCCTAGAATCTGTGGAAATAAATGGTATAAAATACCGACACAATGGAAATATAAACACAAATGCAGTATAATGTGATCCTTTATTGACAACGTTTCACCCACACAGTGGGCTTTTTCAAGTCACACACGGATCTACCTGGGGTTGGAAGGTACGAGGGTATTTATAGGCATGTTCAGAATGTTGAGGTCAGGTGGAGAATGCTGCATCTGATGATCTACGGGTGGGGTTATAGAGTCTTGGGTAGCTTGGCAGGGGTATTGGACAAGTTGTGAGTAGACCTTCTGCAGTGTTCTATGTTCTTATGTGGGATAGCGATGAAGAAGTTTCTTGGCGAGTGGTTCAGCTATGTTATAGAAGCCATTGTTCTGGTTGAAATTGCTGGTTGTAGAGATGAGCGATGATTCCAGGATTCTTCTGTATTGAGTGTTGTCTTCTGTGGCTATAAGTCTTGAGTTTCTGTAGTTAATTAAATGGTTGTGTGAATTGCGATGTTGTACACAGGCATTCCTTGTATCGTCAGTCCTGCTTGCATATTGGTGTTCTGAAATGCGTGTTTGGAGGTCTCTTGATGTTTCGCCCACATATAATTTGTTGCAGTCATTACAAGGGATTATGTATACCCCTGCAGAGGATGGAGGCTTGTCCTGTCTACTACTGGTGATGTCCTTGATGGTCGTGGTTGTGGAGGTAGATACTTGGAATGATGTTTTCGCAAAGATGTTGGAAACATGTTTGGCAATGGAGTTGGTTGGGAGGACTATGTATCTCTTCTCGGCAGTGTCTTCTCTGGGTGTGTTGAAGATGTTTAATGCCCGCCGTCTGCAGTCTCTGATGAAGTGACGAGGATAGTGGAGTTTAGAAAATACTTGTTCAATTATTGTGCATTCTTCCTCAAGGAACTCATTGCTGCAGATTCTGAGTGCACGTAGGAAGAAGCCTATAATTACACCACGTTTAGTTTTGGTGTCGTGGTGAGAGTAGAAGATCGTTTTGGTTGGTGGGTTTTCGATAGACTTTAAAACGAAGTTCGTGGTCAGCTTTGCAGAGCAGAACATCAAGGAAAGGAAGAGTGTTGTCGACTTCTTCTTCAAGTGTGAACTGGATTGAAGGCTCGACCTGGTTGAGCTTGTCTTGGAGAGCTTGAACGTTGAAGCGTTTAGGAGTTATGAGGAGAATGTCGTCAACATAACGGAGCCAGGTGACAGACGAAGGAATAATGGTGGAGAAACGTTCGGCTTCTAGATGTTCCATGTATAGGTTCGCCAGGACTGCACTGAGTGGCGAACCCATGGGTAGTCCAAAAGTCTGCTGAAAGAGGTGATTTTCGAAAGGGAAACACGTAAAGCCAACACATAGTTCAACAAGGTCGATGAAATCGCTGGCTGGAATGGGAAGATCAAGTGAATCGTCAATTTTCCTGCGCAAGAGATCGATGGCTTGTGTAGTAGGTACTTTGGTGAATAGGGAAGTCACGTCAAGGCTGGAAAGTTTCTTGTTCCTGATGTTGATGGTACAGTTAGGTATCTTTATTATGAAACGTTTCGCCTACACAGTAGGCTTCTTCAGTCAAGTACAGAAAGGTTGATAGAAGCAGAAGATACTTGAAGACGATGTAATCAGTCCATCACCCTTAAAGTTTTGAGGTGGTCAGTCCCTCAGTCTGGAGAAGAGCATTGTTCCATAGTATGAAACAATATGGAGATGAAGTGACAGAATGGAGCTTTTTATAGCGCCAAGAGGTGAGACGTAGGCCACTAGGAGAGACATCAAAATGGTATACAATACCGACAGGTTGTTAGGTAAGACACATATGCAACAGTTAGACAACTTTATTCCGAAACGTTTCGCCTACACAGTAGGCTTCTTCAGTCGAATACAGAAAGTAGGCAGGAACAGTAGAGATGTGAAGACGATGTAATCAGTCCATCACCCTTAAAGTCGTAGAATTTGAGGTTGTCAGTCCCTCGGCCTGGAGAAGTTCAGTTCCATAGTCAGGAACTATCTGAAGATCAAGCGACAGTGCGGAGGCTTAAATACTGTCGGAAGGACAGGTGCAGGGTAGTAGTAGTAGTAGTAGTAGTAATAGTAGTAGTGAGAGGCAACTGAGAGGTCATGTCCCTCTCAGATCCAACCCTTCTCACTTGAAAAGCTTGTTCAAGGTGTTTTCTGTACCAAGATGCCACGTGTTGCAGTGTCTGACAAGATGAACATCAAAATGGTATACAATACCGACAGGTTGTTAGGTAAGACACATATGCAACAGTTAGACAACTTTATTCCGAAACGTTTCGCCTACACAGTAGGCTTCTTCAGTCGAATACAGAAAGTAGGCAGGAACAGTAGAGATGTGAAGACGATGTAATCAGTCCATCACCCTTAAAGTCGTAGAATTTGAGGTTGTCAGTCCCTCGGCCTGGAGAAGTTCAGTTCCATAGTCAGGAACTATCTGAAGATCAAGCGACAGTGCGGAGGCTTAAATACTGTCGGAAGGAGAGGTGCAGGGTAGTAGTAGTAGTAGTAGTAGTAATAGTAGTAGTGAGAGGCAACTGAGAGGTCATGTCCCTCTCAGATCCAACCCTTCTCACTTGAAAAGCTTGTTCAAGGTGTTTTCTGTACCAAGATGCCACGTGTTGCAGTGTCTGACAAGATGAACATCAAAATGGTATACAATACCGACAGGTTGTTAGGTAAGACACATATGCAACAGTTAGACAACTTTATTCCGAAACGTTTCGCCTACACAGTAGGCTTCTTCAGTCGAATACAGAAAGTAGGCAGGAACAGTAGAGATGTGAAGACGATGTAATCAGTCCATCACCCTTAAAGTCGTAGAATTTGAGGTTGTCAGTCCCTCGGCCTGGAGAAGTTCAGTTCCATAGTCAGGAACTATCTGAAGATCAAGCGACAGTGCGGAGGCTTAAATACTGTCGGGTATTTAAGGGTGATGGACTGATTACATCGTCTTCACATCTCTACTGTTCCTGCCTACTTTCTGTATTCGACTGAAGAAGCCTACTGTGTAGGCGAAACGTTTCGGAATAAAGTTGTCTAACTGTTGCATATGTGTCTTACCTAACAACCTGTCGGTATTGTATACCATTTTGATGTTCATCTTGTCAGACACTGCAACACGTGGCATCTTGGTACAGAAAACACCTTGAACAAGCTTTTCAAGTGAGAAGGGTTGGATCTGAGAGGGACATGACCTCTCAGTTGCCTCTCACTACTACTATTACTACTACTACTACTACTACTACCCTGCACCTCTCCTTCCGACAGTATTTAAGCCTCCGCACTGTCGCTTGATCTTCAGATAGTTCCTGACTATGGAACTGAACTTCTCCAGGCCGAGGGACTGACAACCTCAAATTCTACGACTTTAAGGGTGATGGACTGATTACATCGTCTTCACATCTCTACTGTTCCTGCCTACTTTCTGTATTCGACTGAAGAAGCCTACTGTGTAGGCGAAACGTTTCGGAATAAAGTTGTCTAACTGTTGCATATGTGTCTTACCTAACAACCTGTCGGTATTGTATACCATTTTGATGTTCATCTTGTCAGACACTGCAACACGTGGCATCTTGGTACAGAAAACACCTTGAACAAGCTTTTCAAGTGAGAAGGGTTGGATCTGAGAGGGACATGACCTCTCAGTTGCCTCTCACTACTACTATTACTACTACTACTACTACTACTACCCTGCACCTCTCCTTCCGACAGTATTTAAGCCTCCGCACTGTCGTTAGGTAAGACACATATGCAACAGTTAGACAACTTTATTCCGAAACGTTTCGCCTACACAGTAGGCTTCTTCAGTCGAATACAGAAAGTAGGCAGGAACAGAAGAGATGTGAAGACGATGTAATCAGTCCATCACCCTTAAAGTCGTAGAATTTGAGGTTGTCAGTCCCTCGGCCTGGAGAAGTTCAGTTCCATAGTCAGGAACTATCTGAAGATCAAGCGACAGTGCGGAGACTTAAATACTGTCGGAAGGAGAGGTGCAGGGTAGTAGTAGTAGTAGTAATAGTAGTAGTGAGAGGCAACTGAGAGGTCATGTCCCTCTCAGATCCAACCCTTCTCACTTGAAAAGCTTGTTCAAGGTGTTTTCTGTACCAAGATGCCACGTGTTGCAGTGTCTGACAAGATGAACATCAAAATGGTATATAATACCGACAGGTTGTTAGGTAAGACACATATGCAACAGTTAGACAACTTTATTCCGAAACGTTTCGCCTACACAGTAGGCTTCTTCAGTCGAATACAGAAAGTAGGCAGGAACAGAAGAGATGTGAAGACGATGTAATCAGTCCATCACCCTTAAAGTCGTAGAATTTGAGGTTGTCAGTCCCTCTGCCTGGAGAAGTTCAGTTCCATAGTCAGGAACTATCTGAAGATCAAGCGACAGTGCGGAGACTTAAATACTGTCGGAAGGAGAGGTGCAGGGTAGTAGTAGTAGTAGTAATAGTAGTAGTGAGAGGCAACTGAGAGGTCATGTCCCTCTCAGATCCAACCCTTCTCACTTGAAAAGCTTGTTCAAGGTGTTTTCTGTACCAAGATGCCACGTGTTGCAGTGTCTGACAAGATGAACATCAAAATGGTATATAATACCGACAGGTTGTTAGGTAAGACACATATGCAACAGTTAGACAACTTTATTCCGAAACGTTTCGCCTACACAGTAGGCTTCTTCAGTCGAATACAGAAAGTAGGCAGGAACAGAAGAGATGTGAAGACGATGTAATCAGTCCATCACCCTTAAAGTCGTAGAATTTGAGGTTGTCAGTCCCTCGGCCTGGAGAAGTTCAGTTCCATAGTCAGGAACTATCTGAAGATCAAGCGACAGTGCGGAGACTTAAATACTGTCGGAAGGAGAGGTGCAGGGTAGTAGTAGTAGTAGTAATAGTAGTAGTGAGAGGCAACTGAGAGGTCATGTCCCTCTCAGATCCAACCCTTCTCACTTGAAAAGCTTGTTCAAGGTGTTTTCTGTACCAAGATGCCACGTGTTGCAGTGTCTGACAAGATGAACATCTTGATCTTCAGATAGTTCCTGACTATGGAACTGAACTTCTCCAGGCCGAGGGACTGACAACCTCAAATTCTACGACTTTAAGGGTGATGGACTGATTACATCGTCTTCACATCTCTACTGTTCCTGCCTACTTTCTGTATTCGACTGAAGAAGCCTACTGTGTAGGCGAAACGTTTCGGAATAAAGTTGTCTAACTGTTGCATATGTGTCTTACCTAACAACCTGTCGGTATTGTATACCATTTTGATGTTCATCTTGTCAGACACTGCAACACGTGGCATCTTGGTACAGAAAACACCTTGAACAAGCTTTTCAAGTGAGAAGGGTTGGATCTGAGAGGGACATGACCTCTCAGTTGCCTCTCACTACTACTATTACTACTACTACTACTACTACTACCCTGCACCTCTCCTTCCGACAGTATTTAAGCCTCCGCACTGTCGCTTGATCTTCAGATAGTTCCTGACTATGGAACTGAACTTCTCCAGGCCGAGGGACTGACAACCTCAAATTCTACGACTTTAAGGGTGATGGACTGATTACATCGTCTTCACATCTCTACTGTTCCTGCCTACTTTCTGTATTCGACTGAAGAAGCCTACTGTGTAGGCGAAACGTTTCGGAATAAAGTTGTCTAACTGTTGCATATGTGTCTTACCTAACCACCACTAGGAGAGGTAAGAACTCAGATGTTGAAAGGTCAGGTCCCTCTCAAATCCAGCCGCTCTTCTCCAGACTGAGGGACTGACCACCTCAAAACTTTAAGGGTGATGGACTGATTACACCGTCTTCAAGTATCTTCTGCTTCTATCAACCTTTCTGTACTTGACTGAAGAAGCCTACTGTGTAGGCGAAACGTTTCATAATAAAGATACCTAACTGTTGCATATGTGTCTTACCTAACAACCTGTCGGTATTTTATACCATTTTAATGTTCAATCTGTCAGACACTGCAACACAAGGGTATCTTGGTACAGACCTGCAATCAACTTCGACAACTTCCACTAGTGAGAGCGGCTGGATTTGAGAGGGACCTGACCTTTCAACATCTGAGTTCTTACCTCTCCTAGTGGCCTACGTCTCACCTCTTGGCGCTATAAAAAGCTCCATTCTGTCACTTAAGAACATAAGAACATAAGAACGAAGGAACACTGCAGAAGGCCTACTGGCCCATGCGAGGCAGGTCCAAGTCTCCTACCGGCTTAAGCCAATGCACCCAACCTAGTCAGGTCAGGTCACATTGACTTAAGGGAGGAACACGGCAACCGACCTGTTAGCACAAGCTATCAGGTCTAACTCACACCCACCCACATCTACTCATGTATTTATCCAACCTATTTTTAAAGCTACACAACGTTCTGGCCTCTATAACTGTACTCGGGAGTTTGTTCCACTCATCCACAACTCTATTTCCAAACCAGTACTTTCCTATATCCTTCCTGAATCTGAATTTTTTCCAACTTAAAACCATTGCTGCGAGTCCTGTCTAGGCTAGATATTTTCAGCACACTATTTACATCCCCTTTATTTATTCCTATCTTCCATTTATACACCTCAATCATATCCCCCCTAATTCTACGTCTTTCTAGAGAGTGCAGTTTCAGGGCCCTTAGTCTATCCTCATAGGGAAGGTTTCTGATACATGGGATCATCTTTGTCATCCTCCTTTGTACATTTTCCAGAGAATTTATATCCATTCTGTAATACGGTGACCAAAACTGTGCAGCATAATCTAAATGAGGCCTAACCAAGGATGTATAGAGTTGAAGAACAACCTGAGGACTCCTATTATTTATGCTTCTTGATATGAAGCCAAGGATTCTATTAGCTTTATTGCGAACACTTATGCACTGTAGTCTTGGTTTCAGATTACTGCTAACCAGAACTCCTAAATCTTTTTCGCAATCCGTAATATTAAGATCTACATTATTTAGTTTATATGTGGCATGGTTATTGTCCTGTTTCATACTATGGAACAATGCTCTTCTCCAGACTGAGGGACTGACCACCTCAAAACTTTAAGGGTGATGGACTGATTACATCGTCTTCAAGTATCTTCTGCTTCTATCAACCTTTCTGTACTTGACTGAAGAAGCCTACTGTGTAGGCGAAACGTTTCATAATAAAGATACCTAACTGTTGCATATGTGTCTTACCTAACAACCTGTCGGTATTTTATACCATTTTAATGTTCATCCTGATGTTGATGTTGCGAATGCGGTTGAGAAGTTCACCCGAGTGTTTGAGATGTGCTGGACTGATAGTGCCCAAGAGTTTAGAGAGGTGTTTTGCGAGAATTCCTGAGAGCTGGTGGGGAGCACTGCCTATTCCCGAGGATATGGGCCTCAGTGGGATACCAGGCTTGTGAGTCTTTGGCAGGCCGTACATTCTGGCAGGTCTGGGGTTGCTGGGTATGGTGTGCAGAAGTTTCTTCCCTTGTTCTGAGCCCCTCAAAATGCGGCGAGTCCTTTGAAGAAAAGTTTTAGTAAGGTTGTCCACTTGGTTAGTTGTGAGAGGTTTGTAGGTATCTGGGTCATTAAGTAGATTGAGCATTTTGTTCCTGTAATCGTCAGTGTTCATGATAACAACACCACCTCCTTTATCAGCGGTGGTGACCCTGATGGTCGTGTCTTCTGCTAAACCTTTGAGTGCATTGATGTAACGTCGAGGTATGACTGGGGGGCTGCGTGTTGAGATGGCTGCTGAGATGATGCCTTGAAGATAGCCTTTTTGGAAGTCGGAGTCATTGTGTCTGTAGTTTTTGGCGATGAAATTGAGGTCTTGTTTTGGTTCTACAACGACGAGGTGCGGGAGCAGAACCACCGCATTAACTCTTTTAGGAAGCTATACAGGCGTAACCCTACGGCAGAGAACAGGAATACTCTGAGAGCCATTGTGTAGCATGCCCGCAGAATCTCTCTCAGAGTAAAAACTGAGAAATGGCTGGAATGGTGCTCAACATTCGGGCATCACACCACCTTATCTGAGATATGGGGCAAGCTCAACATAGCAACTGGCAAGAGCAAGCCGAGGCCACCAGCACACCCGAACCCATCCCAGGAAGCAGAGAAACTAGTGGAGCTTTTCACTTCCAGGGGAGCCTCCACTCAGCTCCCACAGGACATCCGGAATATACAGACGGATCTTCTGCCACAACGCCAGCTAACGATACAAGCTGCATGTGAGTCGGAAGATGTGACTGATGTAGACCTCACGGACTTGGAACTCCGACGTGCCATTAAGAACACAGGTGACACTGCCCCGGGCATCGATGGTGTGACGTACTCCATGATTGCACGGGCTGGGCAGAGTGGATGGGAGGCCATACTAGACGTCATTAACAAGTCGTGGAGGGCCAGGACACTCCCAGCAGCTTGGAAGAAAGCTACAATCGTACCAATTCCAAAGCCCAAGGACCCAGGCAGTATGAGACCCATATCGCTGACCAGCTGCTTAGCCAAGATTGCTGAGAGGATGGTGTTAAACCGCCTCCTATGGAAACTTGGACCCTCTCATCATCACATATTTGGCTTCACCAAAGGAGTGGGTACAGCAGAGTGCATAACCACTCTACTAAGCCAGATTGCTGACAGTAACAAAAAACCTAGTATTGTCGTCTACCTCGACCTTGAAAAGGCATTTGAGCTAGCCAGCCCCACAGCAATTCTGGCAATACTAGCTCGGAAGGGAATCAAAGGACGCCTCCTGGCCTGGATAGAGTCCTACCTTAGGGGCAGGCAGGCCTGTGTCAGCTTTCAGGGACACTACTCTTCCTTTAAATCCCTGGAAAATGGTACACCACAAGGAGGTGTGCTCAGTCCTACCCTGTTTAACATCCTTATGCAGGAACTTGTGAGCCTTCCCTTTCATAGTGGTACACAGCTCCTCAGCTATGCTGATGATCTTGCACTCGTAGTGAATGGGAAAGGCAATTTAGAACGACAGGCTCAGAGAGCTTTGGACCTAATTACGCAGTCTTGCAAGGAACTAGGCCTCAAGATCTCGGCCGAGAAATCTCTTGCAATGATGTTCAAGGGACCAGATCCTGTGAATAGATTACGTATTCAGGATATAGAACTTGAGTGGACAGGCTCCTACCTGTACTTGGGAATCTACATTGATAAAAAGCTGACCTTTCAGAAACAGGCCGAGTATGTCAGGTCACGTGCTCTACTCAGACTCAACGCCATGAGAGCCATGACGAGGCACCGTGCAGGGGCAAGCAAAGATGTACTTCGCTTGTACTATATACAAGCTATACGCTCGCTCATTGACTACGGTGCACCGGCTTTAGCTCATCTCTTCCCGCAGAGCAGGCAAAGAGTGGAGGTCGTACAAAATCAGGCGATAAGAACTATGCTTGGGGCCCCCATCTGGACCAACACAGTATGTCTCAGGTCTGAGGCCCGGCTTCCTTCCTTGGCTGACAGAGTAAGATACATAAACGCCTGCAAAGTGGCCACGATTCTGCACAGGCAGCAAGGTACCCCACTAAGGAGACGGATATTGACAACCATGTCACAAGATCCCACACTCTTCACGGACTACTCCTGGATTCGTTCGTTTTGTGCTGCTGGGCGGAAGCTGCTGCCTATACAACTACTCCTTGAGAAGAGTTGTGACCTTCCTGTTGCTGGGTACCATCCACCACCTCCCTGGCGCCCAGATCCAGCCGATGTTTGCATCATGCAGCTACCCATCTCTAAGCGTCTCTGCAATCAAGACACTCTCAGCAATCATGCTGAGACAAGCATGGCACTGGCAGAGGGAGGCACATGTGCAGTGTATTTCACAGATGGTTCTGTCGACCCTGACAGGAAGAGAGCAGCAGCTGGACTGTACCACAATGGTCACACACAAGGCTGGCGACTCCCTGACCACTGCACGATCCTTCAAGCTGAGTTGGTGGCGATTCAGCAGGCATTGTCACATGCCCTACGACATCGACTCCGACCTGTCATACATGTTGATTCCACGTCTGCAATCAATGCCCTCTCCCATCCTCAACCACAGGACAATGTTCACCTCATCACATCGATCCTGAGCATAATGACAGCCTTAGAAGTTCAGGGTAACAGATCGACATTGAACTGGATCCCCAGCCATGCTGGCATCCGGGGAAATGAGGCGGCAGATGATGCAGCCAAGGCAGCAACAGAGTATCCACATGTTGGGATTACTGTCCCAATCAGCCTACGACAGACCAAACTGGTGGCTGCCAGAGCCATGACACTTATGGGGGAGGTCCTAGGTGATACCCCATCTCAACAGTGGTACCGAGCAGCGACTCAGGGAGAACCCCCTCCATATGATAGAAGCTGGTCCAGAGCACAGTGTACCGCCATCCATCGGCTTCGTTTGGGCTTTCCCACAGCCAAGATGATGGTAGACAAGGCTGAGGAGGAGATGTGCCAGTACTTTCAGCACGTTGTCCAGCGGCCCCTAACACACTATCTTCTGGAGTGCGAAGTTACTGAGACGCTCCGCAGGCAACTAGGAGTGATATTCCCTCCCGAAGAGGACCCAGAGATGACTGCGGCCACACTAGTGTACCATGGAGTCAACGAACCAGACAAGCTGTTACCTGTGATAACGACATATCCTCCTCCTCGCTAGTGTCCACAGTTAGGAGTACATACGGTGTTGTCGCTTACGAGATGCACCAGTTGAACTGACCAGAAGAGTGCTTGAACAGCATATGTCGCATCATTGTAGAAACCTTTCTCCCTCGGGAGCCAGAGACGGGTCATCGCAAGATTGAGACCCGTGCCAGGACTACGGTCTTTGCGAACATTATACATACTTCTCTGTATTAGGACTGAAGAAGCCACTCGTGGCGAAACGTTTCCTTTAATAAATGTCCTGAACAGTACATAAGTGTCTTTTTCCACATCTTGTCGGTATCACCATACCATTTCCTCAGTACACTCAGTGCGTGCTAGTGCGAGGAGCTCTGCAATATTGAGGGTGTGTCGTGGGTTCTTGTAGATGTTATATATGGTAATGGGTGCCCCAAGTATTTGTGAAAGGATGGCCTGTACCTCGACATCCTCTTCACAGTCCACAGGGTTGGCCATAACCTCGTGAGGTATTGTATCTGATACGAATACTGCTGTGCCTCTGCAGTGAACATCCGCATTCATGTGCCAAAAATACCCAGCAAAACCGGATAGTCTTGGGCACAGTCGGGACAGTCAGAGTCTCTTCAAGCAAGACGACGTCAACCCGATCCCGAATTACTGCCTCCAGTAAGAGGTGCTGTTTGCCCCTCAGGCCCTGAATGTTCCATTGTAGGACCTTGAAGGTGTGATTTGGTACAGAAGTTATTCCATCACTGTTGTTTCCTGAGCTGGGGACTGAGCCCTTCCCGCTCTGAGAATCTGCAAATCTGCTGTGGAAACTCCCGTGGAAACCTCCAACGCATTCTCGGTGCTACCCGACGAATGTGAGTCTACTACTGGGATCGTCACGACGAACGACAACAAGGAAGGTAAGAATATTGTTGTTGTTGGGGATAGCCAGGTTAGATACATGGATAGGGCATTCTGCTTGAAGGACAGGAGTAGGAGACAAAGGGTATGCTTTCCTGGGGCTGGGATGGAGGACATTGTTAGCCGGCTTGACAACATCATGAACGGTAATGGGATCAATCCTATTATTTGCCTCAGTGCTGGAGGCAATGATGTAGGCAAGCGTAGAAGTGAGGATTTAGTTAGAAAGTTCAGGACAGCTATAGACATGATTAGGAAGAAGGGGGGGCGCCCTATTATATGTGGCATTTTGCCAAGAAGAGGTGTTGGTAATGAATGGTTGTCCAGAGCAATTGGTATTAATTGTTGGCTGGATAAACACTGTAAGGATAATGCAGTACCATTCATTGACAACTGGGACAACTTCTATGGCCGAAATGACATGTATGCCAGGGATGGGGTTCACTTATCCAGGGCAGGTGTGGGTTTTCTTGCTAACTCAGTTGAGGGGGTTGTTAGGACTTTAAACTAGGATTAGTTAGAGGTATGGGTTTTGAAATGATTAATAATGAGTATGGATATATTGACTTATGCTCTGATATTAAGAATCTTAGTAGTAACTGTCATGGAGTAACTCTGGGTAATGATAATTTCAGAAATTGTGTAAAAACAAAGATGAATAGGAAAAATGTGCAGAAGAAAAAACATATGATGGTATTTTATGCTAACAGTCGAAGTGCAAGAAATAAAATTAATGAACTACGTTTGGTAGCATGTGCTGGGAACTTTGATATCATTGCATTAACTGAAACGTGGTATGATTTAAGGAGTCGGGATATGACTGCTGAGTGTAATATTCAGGGATTTAAGTTATTCAATGTGGATAGATGTAATGGGAAGGGGGGAGGAGTTGCATTGTATGTTCGAGAAAATATTAATTGTTGCATAAAAAAAGGTATAAAAATAGATGGAGCAGTAACAGAGTCTGTTTGGGTAGAGTTCGTGGAGGGTCAAGAAAAGCTAATTCTAGGTGTAATATACCGACCTCCAGGCTTGGATCACGATAGAGGGAGACTTCTTTGGGACGAAATTGTTAGGGCTTCTGGACACAGTAACGTAGTCATAGTAGGGGACTTTAACTTTAGCCAAATTGACTGGAATTCTTTGACAGGTAATCTAGAGTCCAGTGACTTCATGGAAACAGTTCAGGACTGTTTTCTGAAACAGAGTGTAACTGAACCTACCAGGGGTAATAATTTGCTAGACCTAGTCTTGTCAAATAAGGAAACACTCGTGAATAATCTGGAGATCACTGAAGAGCTTGGCGCAAGTGATCACAAATCCATCACCTTTAGCATTAATTGGGAATGCAAGAATAATGATAATACAGTAAAAATCCCCGATTTTCGTTCTGCCGATTATAATGGACTTAGGGAACATCTGTCTAATCTTGATTGGGGTTATCTAGCTAATGATTTTATTGACGATAATCATACTTATGAATATGAAGGGATCTGCTTTTATGATTGTTTTCTTAATAATGTACACAGTGCCCAGAGTATATACATTCCCCAGAGAGAAATTAGGTCTAATAATAACGATCCCAAATGGGTTAACAGGAGGCTAAAGCATCTATTAGGGGAGAAAAGGGGAATTTATAGGCGCATCAGAAGAGGAGAGGTTAACCTTACTGACCAATATGTTCAGCTTAAAAGAGAAGTAAAAAAGGCGATTAGAAAGGCTAAACGTGACTATGAAATTAGAGTCGCTAATGAATCAAAGACTAATCCAAAGGGGTTCTTTCAAGTGTATAGGACGAAGGTGAAGGAAAAAGTAGGACCTCTGAAATCTGGGAATGGACAGCTGACGGATAATGAACTGGAAATGTGTTCCTTATTTAATGACTATTTTTTGTCAGTTTTTACACAGGAAGATGTAAATGAGATTCCAGTAATTAACAATTATTTAGTTCCTGATGAATTTAAGTTAACTAATATTACTGTCACGAGGGACATGGTTATTAAACAGATAGACAAACTGAAACAAAATAAGTCCCCGGGACCCGATGAGTTGTTTTCAAGGGTACTTAAGGAATGCAAGATGGAGCTTAGTCAGCCATTAACGAGTGTATTCAATGCGTCCATCCTTACCAGTGTTGTACCAGAGATGTGGAAGATGGCTAATGTGGTTCCTATATTCAAATCAGGGGATAAGTCCACTCCTTCAAATTACCGTCCAATAAGCCTGACATCTATAGTGGGCAAGTTATTAGAATCAATTATAGCTGACATTATCAGAAGTCACCTTGAAGAGCATAACTTGATAAATGAATCTCAGCATGGATTCACGAGAGGTCGTTCCTGCCTGACAAACTTACTGACGTTCTTCAATAGAACATTTGAGGCAGTTGACAGTGATAAGGAATATGATATTGTTTATTTGGATTTTAGTAAAGCCTTCGACAGAGTACCTCACAAGAGACTCTTAAGAAAAGTGGCAGCTCATGGTATAGGAGGTAAAGTTCTAGCATGGATTGAGGCATGGCTTACCAATAGAAAGCAGAGAGTTACAATTAATGGAGTGAAATCTGAATGGGGATTAGTCACTAGTGGCGTTCCACAAGGATCAGTTTTAGGCCCTCTCCTGTTCATAATTTACATTGATGATAAATTAGACACATGTGCAACTCTTGGGTATCTTTATTGAGGAAACGTTTCGCCACACAGTGGCTTCATCAGTCCAAACGTAGGAGAAACTTGAAGAACAGGAGGAGAATGAGGTAATCAGTCCCTCAACCTTGAGTCGATGTGTTCAGTCCATCAATCTTGAATACATTAATGACCTTGATGAAGGGATTACTAGTGACATGAGTAAGTTTGCTGATGATACAAAGATAGGCCGTATAATTCACTCTGAGGAGGATATCAATGAACTCCAGGACGATTTGAACAAATTAATGTCTTGGTCTGAAAAATGGCAGATGAAGTTTAATGTGGATAAGTGTAAGGTACTTGCCCTTGGTAATGAAAATAACCCTCGAAGCTATAATCTAGGTGAAGTAGAGCTTGTTCATACAGAATGTGAAAAAGACTTGGGAGTCATGGTAAGCAGAAATCTAAAGCCAAGACAGCAGTGCCTTAGTGTGCGCAACAAGGCCAACAGATTACTTGGATTGTTAGGTAAGACACATATGCAACAGTTAGGTATCTTTATTTCGAAACGTTTCGCCTACACAGTAGGCTTCTTCAGTCGAGTACGGAAAAGTTGATAGAAGCAGAAGATACTTGAAGACGATGTAATCAGTCCATCACCCTTAAAGTTTTGAGGTGGTCAGTCCCATGTAATCAGTCCATCACCCTTTAGGGTGATGGACTGATTACATCGTCTTCAAGTATCTTCTGCTTCTATCAACTTTTCTGTACTCGACTGAAGAAGCCTACTGTGTAGGCGAAACGTTTCGAAATAAAGATACCTAACTGTTGCATATGTGTCTTACCTAACAATCTGTCGGTATTTTATACCATTTTAATGTTCATTCAGATTACTTGGATTTATCTCAAGAAGTATAAGTAACAGAAGTCCAAAAGTTATTTTACAGCTCTATACATCACTAGTGAGGCCTCATTTAGATTATGCTGCTCAGTTTTGGTCTCCTTACTACAGGATGGACATAGACTCATTAGAGAACATACAGAGAAGAATGACTAAAATGATTTACTGTGTAAGGAACCTCCCGTATGAAGATAGACTTAAAGCCTTAAATCTCCACTCTCTGGAGAGGCGTAGAATGAGGGGAGATATCATTGAAGTGTGTTAGGTAAGACACATATGCAACAGTTAGACAACTTTATTCCGAAACGTTTCGCCTACACAGTAGGCTTCTTCAGTCGAATACAGAAAGTAGGCAGGAACAGTAGAGATGTGAAGACGATGTAATCAGTCCATCACCCTTAAAGTCGTAGAATTTGAGGTTGTCAGTCCCTCGGCCTGGAGAAGTTCAGTTCCATAGTCAGGAACTATCTGAAGATCAAGCGACAGTGCGGAGACTTAAATACTGCCTTGGACAAGCTTTTCAAGTGAGAAGGGTTGGATCTGAGAGGGACATGACCTCTCAGTTGCCTCTCACTACTACCACTACTACTACCCTGCACCTCTCCTTCCGACAGTATTTAAGTCTCCGCACTGTCGCTTGATCTTCAGATAGTTCCTGACTATGGAACTGAACTTCTCCAGGCCGAGGGACTGACAACCTCAAATTCTACGACTTTAAGGGTGATGGACTGATTACATCGTCTTCACATCTCTACTGTTCCTGCCTACTTTCTGTATTCGACTGAAGAAGCCTACTGTGTAGGCGAAACGTTTCGGAATAAAGTTGTCTAACTGTTGCATATGTGTCTTACCTAACAACCTGTCGGTATTGTATACCATTTTGATGTTCATCTTGTCAGACACTGCAACACGTGGCATCTTGGTACAGAAAACACCTTGGACAAGCTTTTCAAGTGAGAAGGGTTGGATCTGAGAGGGACATGACCTCTCAGTTGCCTCTCACTACTACCACTACTACTACCCTGCACCTCTCCTTCCGACAGTATTTAAGTCTCCGCACTGTCGCTTGATCTTCAGATAGTTCCTGACTATGGAACTGAACTTCTCCAGGCCGAGGGACTGACAACCTCAAATTCTACGACTTTAAGGGTGATGGACTGATTACATCGTCTTCACATCTCTACTGTTCCTGCCTACTTTCTGTATTCGACTGAAGAAGCCTACTGTGTAGGCGAAACGTTTCGGAATAAAGTTGTCTAACTGTTGCATATGTGTCTTACCTAACAACCTGTCGGTATTGTATACCATTTTGATGTTCATCATTGAAGTGTATAAGTGGATGACGGGCATAAACAAGGGAGACATTAATAAAGTACTGAGGGTGTCGAACCAGGTAAGAACCAGGAATAATGGATTTAAGTTGGATAAATTTAGATTTAGAAAGGACATAGGTAAGTACTGGTTTTCTAACAGAGTTGTAGATGCGTGGAACAGTCTTCCCAGTGGGGTGATAGAGGCTAGGACCTTGTGTAGCTTTAAGAAGAGACTGGACAAATATATGAGTGGGAGGGGCTGGGTTTGATTGGTGTCATTGGGTACGGGAGTTATTTCTTGGGTGGCTTTAGGTAGAGATCGTTTTGATAAGGACCTGCCTCGTATGGGCCAGTAGGCCTTCTGCAGTGTTCCTACATTCTTATGTTCTTATGTTCCTCGGTCAGTAAGCACACTCTCACTAGCGTGCTGACCATCTGCCGGAATACACTCTGTTGTTCCGTGGACTCATATATTTAAGAACATAAGAATATAAGAATGGAGGAACACTGCAGAAGGCCTACTGGCCCATGCAAGACAGGTCCTTATCAAAACGACCTCTACCTAAAGCTACCCAAGAAATAACTCCCGTACCCACTGACACCAATCAAACCCGGCCCCTCCCACTCATATATTTGTCCAATCTCTTCTTTAAGCTACCCAAGGTCCTAGCCTCTATCACCCAACTGGGAAGATTGTTCCACGCATCTATAACTCTGTTAGAAAACCAGTACTTACCTATGTCCTTTCTAAATCTAAATTTATCCTACTTAAATCCATTATTTCTGGTTCTTGCCTAGTTCAACACCCTCAGTACTTTATTAATATCACGTTTGTTTATGCCCATCATCCACTTATACACTTCAATGATATCTCCCCTCATTCTACGTCTCTCCAGAGAGTGGAGGTTCAAGGCTCTAAGTTTACCTTAAGAACATAAGAAAGGAGGAACACTGCAGCAGGCCTGTTATCCCATACTAGGCAAGTCCTATATAATCCAACCCACTAACAAAATATTTGCCCAACCCAATTTTCAATGCCACCCAAGAAATAAGCTCTGATAACTCTATCCACTCATTGGAAATATAAACACATATGCAGTATAATGTGATCCTTTACTGACTACGTTTCGCCCACACAGTGGGCTTTTTCAAGTCACAAACAGAACTACCTGGGGTGGAAGGAACGCGAGTATTTATAGTCAGATTCAGAATGCTGAGGTCAGGTGGAGAATGCTGCATCTGATGATGTGAAAGTTAAGACACATGTGCAACATCTGGATATCTTTATTGTAAGACGTTTCGCCATCCAGTGGCTTTATCAATACAGATTCTAGGACATAATAGGAAGACAGTAGAACTATATACAAAAGATGAGGTAATCAGTCCCTCGGCCTTGGAGTTAGTGTTCACAGCATCGTGATGGAGGAGAATCTGGAGCAAAGGCAAGAAGACTGGCGGTTATATAGGTGTCAGTGGATAGGGACGGGCAGCAGACGAGGGCATAGTCACTGGTAGGCGGGATTCCCCAGTGGAAGTAGGTCCTTCCCAAAGAGATGGGTTAGTTGCAGCAGCCGTGAAGAAGGTCTTGTAGATGTCCTCTGAACCAAGATTCCATGATGTTGCAGTGTCTGACAAGTTGTGCAAGAAAGGTATAAAATACCGACAATATGAAAGTTAAGACACATGTGCAACATCTGGATATCTTTATTGTAAGACGTTTCGCCATCCAGTGACTTTATCAATACAGATTCTAGGACATAATAGGAAGACAGTAGAACTATATACAAAAGATGAGGTAATCAGTCCCTCGGCCTTATATTAGTGTTCACAGCATCGTGGTGGAGGAGAATCTGGAGCAAAGGCAAGAAGACTGGCGGTTATATAGGTGTCAGTGGATAGGGACGGGCAGCAGACGAGGGCATAGTCACTGGTAGGCGGGATTCCCCAGTGGAAGTAGGTCCTTCCCAAAGAGATGGGTTAGTTGCAGCAGCCGTGAAGAAGGTCTTGTAAATGTCCTCTGAACCAAGATTCCATGATGTTGCAGTGTCTGACAAGTTGTGCAAGAAAGGTATAAAATACCGACAATATGAAAGTTAAGACACATGTGCAACATCTGGCTATCTTTATTGTAAGACGTTTCGCCATCCAGTGGCTTTATCAATACAGATTCTAGGACATAATAGGAAGACAGTAGAACTATGATGAGAGTAAGACACATGTGCAACATCTGGGTATCTTTATTGTAGACGTTTCGCCATCCAGTGGCTTTATCAATACAAATTCTAGGACATAACTTGAAGACAGTAGAACTATGTACAGAAGATGAGGTAATCAGTCCCTCAACCTAGGAGTAGGTGCGAACAGCACCATGTTGCACATGTGTCTTACTCTCATCTTGTCGGTATTATATACCATTTCGTACACAACAGTAGAACTATATACAAAAGATGAGGTAATCAGTCCCTCGGCCTTGGAGTTAGTGTTCACAGCATCGTGGTGGAGGAGAATCTGGAGCAAACAACAACAACAACAATACTCTCAGGTAAGACCCGTACGGGTGAAAGGGGGAGAGGTGGACAGGGGAAGAATAGTGGGTGAGAGGATGTTTTAAGTTGTAGGAAAAGAGCCAGGGCTTAACCCAGCTGCGTAGCATTATGGGGCTTGGTTGAGGGTCTGGTTCTGGGCTTGGTTGAGCATCGGCTATGGTGCAGCGAGGACTGGACTTGGTCCGGCAATGGTCCATCAATGGAGGCAAAGGCGCAATTGGGGGCGGCGCCACGCCATCGCAGGTCATTCTGTTGTCTGCCTCTAGGTATGCAAGTGGCGGGGGAGAGGAAGGCCTGAGGTTGGCGGGAAAAGAAAAAGACGTCGTTAAAGGTCCACACCTGCAGAGGGCAGGAAAGAGTTTAGAGGGAAGATTTATGTGTAAAGAGGGAGTGGGTCAGGGTTGTAGAGAGATTGGAAAAGGTTTAGAGTGTTTTCAGGTCGCCTGATTATTTCGTCTAGGAAGGTTGTCCAGGTGTCTTGGTGAGTTTCGAGTCGGTCAATTTGTCTGTCACTGAGTTTCTTCCAGAATACGTTCAATGCCGGAGTGCCAGTCCTGATGTGGAGAGACTCGCTGGTGGCAAAGTCGTCCCACCTCACTCCTAGCACCCACCGCAGAGCACGATTCTGGTGGAGCAAAGGCAAGAAGACTGGCGGTTATATAGGTGTCAGTGGATAGGGACGGGCAGCAGACGAGGGCATAGTCACTGGTAGGCGGGATTCCCCAGTGGAAGTAGGTCCTTCCCAAAGAGATGGGTTAGTTGTAGCAGCCGTGAAGAAGGTCTTGTAGATGTCCTCTGAACCAAGATTCCATAATGTTGCAGTGTCTGACAAGTTGTGCAAGAAAGGTATAAAATACCGACAATATGAAAGTTAAGACACATGTGCAACATCTGGAAATCTTTATTGTAAGACGTATCGTCATCCAGTGGCTTTGTCAATACAACTTGTCAGACAGTGGAACATCATGGAATCTTGGTTCAGAGGACATCTACAAGACCTTCTTCACGGCTGCTGCAACTAACCCATCTCTTTGGGAAGGACCTACTTCCACTGGGGAATCCCGCCTACCAGTGACTATGCCCTCGTCTGCTGCCCGTCCCTATCCACTGACACCTATATAACCGCCAGTCTTCTTGCCTTTGTAATAAAGTTGGTAGAATTACCGACAATATGTAAAGTAAAAGGACACAAGTGCAACTAATGTGACATTTATTGTTGCCACAATAAATGTCACATTAGTTGCACTTGTGTCCTTTTACTTTACTTCTTGCCTTTGCTCCAGATTCTCCTCCACCACGATGCTGTGAAGACTAACTCCAAGGCCGAGGGACTGATTACCTCATCTTTTGTATATAGTTCTACTGTCTTCCTATTATGTCCTAGAATCTGTGGAAATAAATGGTATAAAATACCGACACAATGGAAATATAAACACAAATGCAGTATAATGTGATCCTTTATTGACAACGTTTCACCCACACAGTGGGCTTTTTCAAGTCACACACGGATCTACCTGGGGTTGGAAGGTACGAGGGTATTTATAGGCATGTTCAGAATGTTGAGGTCAGGTGGAGAATGCTGCATCTGATGATCTACGGGTGGGGTTATAGAGTCTTGGGTAGCTTGGCAGGGGTATTGGACAAGTTGTGAGTAGACCTTCTGCAGTGTTCTATGTTCTTATGTGGGATAGCGATGAAGAAGTTTCTTGGCGAGTGGTTCAGCTATGTTATAGAAGCCATTGTTCTGGTTGAAATTGCTGGTTGTAGAGATGAGCGATGATTCCAGGATTCTTCTGTATTGAGTGTTGTCTTCTGTGGCTATAAGTCTTGAGTTTCTGTAGTTAATTAAATGGTTGTGTGAATTGCGATGTTGTACACAGGCATTCCTTGTATCGTCAGTCCTGCTTGCATATTGGTGTTCTGAAATGCGTGTTTGGAGGTCTCTTGATGTTTCGCCCACATATAATTTGTTGCAGTCATTACAAGGGATTATGTATACCCCTGCAGAGGATGGAGGCTTGTCCTGTCTACTACTGGTGATGTCCTTGATGGTCGTGGTTGTGGAGGTAGATACTTGGAATGATGTTTTCGCAAAGATGTTGGAAACATGTTTGGCAATGGAGTTGGTTGGGAGGACTATGTATCTCTTCTCGGCAGTGTCTTCTCTGGGTGTGTTGAAGATGTTTAATGCCCGCCGTCTGCAGTCTCTGATGAAGTGACGAGGATAGTGGAGTTTAGAAAATACTTGTTCAATTATTGTGCATTCTTCCTCAAGGAACTCATTGCTGCAGATTCTGAGTGCACGTAGGAAGAAGCCTATAATTACACCACGTTTAGTTTTGGTGTCGTGGTGAGAGTAGAAGATCGTTTTGGTTGGTGGGTTTTCGATAGACTTTAAAACGAAGTTCGTGGTCAGCTTTGCAGAGCAGAACATCAAGGAAAGGAAGAGTGTTGTCGACTTCTTCTTCAAGTGTGAACTGGATTGAAGGCTCGACCTGGTTGAGCTTGTCTTGGAGAGCTTGAACGTTGAAGCGTTTAGGAGTTATGAGGAGAATGTCGTCAACATAACGGAGCCAGGTGACAGACGAAGGAATAATGGTGGAGAAACGTTCGGCTTCTAGATGTTCCATGTATAGGTTCGCCAGGACTGCACTGAGTGGCGAACCCATGGGTAGTCCAAAAGTCTGCTGAAAGAGGTGATTTTCGAAAGGGAAACACGTAAAGCCAACACATAGTTCAACAAGGTCGATGAAATCGCTGGCTGGAATGGGAAGATCAAGTGAATCGTCAATTTTCCTGCGCAAGAGATCGATGGCTTGTGTAGTAGGTACTTTGGTGAATAGGGAAGTCACGTCAAGGCTGGAAAGTTTCTTGTTCCTGATGTTGATGGTACAGTTAGGTATCTTTATTATGAAACGTTTCGCCTACACAGTAGGCTTCTTCAGTCAAGTACAGAAAGGTTGATAGAAGCAGAAGATACTTGAAGACGATGTAATCAGTCCATCACCCTTAAAGTTTTGAGGTGGTCAGTCCCTCAGTCTGGAGAAGAGCATTGTTCCATAGTATGAAACAATATGGAGATGAAGTGACAGAATGGAGCTTTTTATAGCGCCAAGAGGTGAGACGTAGGCCACTAGGAGAGACATCAAAATGGTATACAATACCGACAGGTTGTTAGGTAAGACACATATGCAACAGTTAGACAACTTTATTCCGAAACGTTTCGCCTACACAGTAGGCTTCTTCAGTCGAATACAGAAAGTAGGCAGGAACAGTAGAGATGTGAAGACGATGTAATCAGTCCATCACCCTTAAAGTCGTAGAATTTGAGGTTGTCAGTCCCTCGGCCTGGAGAAGTTCAGTTCCATAGTCAGGAACTATCTGAAGATCAAGCGACAGTGCGGAGGCTTAAATACTGTCGGAAGGACAGGTGCAGGGTAGTAGTAGTAGTAGTAGTAGTAATAGTAGTAGTGAGAGGCAACTGAGAGGTCATGTCCCTCTCAGATCCAACCCTTCTCACTTGAAAAGCTTGTTCAAGGTGTTTTCTGTACCAAGATGCCACGTGTTGCAGTGTCTGACAAGATGAACATCAAAATGGTATACAATACCGACAGGTTGTTAGGTAAGACACATATGCAACAGTTAGACAACTTTATTCCGAAACGTTTCGCCTACACAGTAGGCTTCTTCAGTCGAATACAGAAAGTAGGCAGGAACAGTAGAGATGTGAAGACGATGTAATCAGTCCATCACCCTTAAAGTCGTAATAAAGTTGGTAGAATTACCGACAATATGTAAAGTAAAAGGACACAAGTGCAACTAATGTGACATTTATTGTGGCAACGTTTCGCTCTCCAGGAGCTTTATCAAGCCATTACAAACAATACATGGACACAGAGGGTATATAAAGGCTCAGAGTGAGGTGAATACTAGTGAGGTACCATTTCGATGTTCACTAGTGGTAGTAGTAGTAGTAGTAGTAGTAGTAGTGGTAGTGACAAAAGTAATACGATATGGTAGAGCAATTAATTCGTACATGAGTAAAAGGATATAAAAGCTATTACTTGGGTAACATAAAAATAGGTTGGACAAATATAAACTGGAATGAGGCAGGTTGTATCAGTGTTCACTCTCTGTGCTTTGTGTAGTATAACAGGAGAGACTATGTGATGGCAGGGTTTACTGTTTTCAGGAGGATTCTTGCTAAGACTTCGGAGATGGTGAAGCTGCCGTTGTTTTGTTTAATTGTATTCGAAACAGCGATCAGTGCTGATTCAAGGCACTTGCGTGTGCGGAAATTAGTTTCTTTTATCACTAATTGGGCGTCTCTGAATTTCATAAGATGATTGGTGGAATTTCGGTGTTGTACACAGGCGTTGTTTAAGTTGTCGTTCCTACATGCGTATATGTGTTCATTGAGGCGGGTGTCGAGGTTTCTTGCTGTTTCACCTACGTAGATCTTGTCACAGCCTCCACAGGGTGTAGTGTAAACTCCTGCATTGACTGGTTCGTGGTGCTTGGGTTTTGTCCTGGTTAGATCCTTTATTGAAGTGGTAGAAGCGATGGCGACTCTGGTGTTAGCTTGTGAAAGTACTTTTGAGACGTTTAGTGCAACCTGGCTGTTGGGAAGAATTATGACTTTGTTGGGAGCGGTGTTGATGCGTGGAGAATTGATGATCTGAAATTCCACCAATCATCTTATGAAATTCAGAGACGCCCAATTAGTGATAAAAGAAACTAATTTCCGCACACGCAAGTGCCTTGAATCAGCACTGATCGCTGTTTCGAATACAATTAAACAAAACAACGGCAGCTTCACCATCTCCGAAGTCTTAGCAAGAATCCTCCTGAAAACAGTAAACCCTGCCATCACATAGTCTCTCCTGTTATACTACACAAAGCACAGAGAGTGAACACTGATACAACCTGCCTCATTCCAGTTTATATTTGTCCAACCTATTTTTATGTTACCCAAGTAATAGCTTTTATATCCTTTTACTCATGTACGAATTAATTGCTCTACCATATCGTATTACTTTTGTCACTACCACTACTACTACTACTACTACTACTACTACCACTAGTGAACATCGAAATGGTACCTCACTAGTATTCACCTCACTCTGAGCCTTTATATACCCTCTGTGTCCATGTATTGTTTGTAATGGCTTGATAAAGCTCCTGGAGAGCGAAACGTTGCCACAATAAATGTCACATTAGTTGCACTTGTGTCCTTTTACTTTACACCCTTAAAGTCGTAGAATTTGAGGTTGTCAGTCCCTCGGCCTGGAGAAGTTCAGTTCCATAGTCAGGAACTATCTGAAGATCAAGCGACAGTGCGGAGGCTTAAATACTGTCGGAAGGAGAGGTGCAGGGTAGTAGTAGTAGTAGTAGTAGTAATAGTAGTAGTGAGAGGCAACTGAGAGGTCATGTCCCTCTCAGATCCAACCCTTCTCACTTGAAAAGCTTGTTCAAGGTGTTTTCTGTACCAAGATGCCACGTGTTGCAGTGTCTGACAAGATGAACATCAAAATGGTATACAATACCGACAGGTTGTTAGGTAAGACACATATGCAACAGTTAGACAACTTTATTCCGAAACGTTTCGCCTACACAGTAGGCTTCTTCAGTCGAATACAGAAAGTAGGCAGGAACAGTAGAGATGTGAAGACGATGTAATCAGTCCATCACCCTTAAAGTCGTAGAATTTGAGGTTGTCAGTCCCTCGGCCTGGAGAAGTTCAGTTCCATAGTCAGGAACTATCTGAAGATCAAGCGACAGTGCGGAGGCTTAAATACTGTCGGGTATTTAAGGGTAATGGACTGATTACATCGTCTTCACATCTCTACTGTTCCTGCCTACTTTCTGTATTCGACTGAAGAAGCCTACTGTGTAGGCGAAACGTTTCGGAATAAAGTTGTCTAACTGTTGCATATGTGTCTTACCTAACAACCTGTCGGTATTGTATACCATTTTGATGTTCATCTTGTCAGACACTGCAACACGTGGCATCTTGGTACAGAAAACACCTTGAACAAGCTTTTCAAGTGAGAAGGGTTGGATCTGAGAGGGACATGACCTCTCAGTTGCCTCTCACTACTACTATTACTACTACTACTACTACTACTACCCTGCACCTCTCCTTCCGACAGTATTTAAGCCTCCGCACTGTCGCTTGATCTTCAGATAGTTCCTGACTATGGAACTGAACTTCTCCAGGCCGAGGGACTGACAACCTCAAATTCTACGACTTTAAGGGTGATGGACTGATTACATCGTCTTCACATCTCTACTGTTCCTGCCTACTTTCTGTATTCGACTGAAGAAGCCTACTGTGTAGGCGAAACGTTTCGGAATAAAGTTGTCTAACTGTTGCATATGTGTCTTACCTAACAACCTGTCGGTATTGTATACCATTTTGATGTTCATCTTGTCAGACACTGCAACACGTGGCATCTTGGTACAGAAAACACCTTGAACAAGCTTTTCAAGTGAGAAGGGTTGGATCTGAGAGGGACATGACCTCTCAGTTGCCTCTCACTACTACTATTACTACTACTACTACTACTACTACCCTGCACCTCTCCTTCCGACAGTATTTAAGCCTCCGCACTGTCGCTTGATCTTCAGATAGTTCCTGACTATGGAACTGAACTTCTCCAGGCCGAGGGACTGACAACCTCAAATTCTACGACTTTAAGGGTGATGGACTGATTACATCGTCTTCACATCTCTACTGTTCCTGCCTACTTTCTGTATTCGACTGAAGAAGCCTACTGTGTAGGCGAAACGTTTCGGAATAAAGTTGTCTAACTGTTGCATATGTGTCTTACCTAACAACCTGTCGGTATTGTATACCATTTTGATGTTCATCTTGTCAGACACTGCAACACGTGGCATCTTGGTACACAAAACACCTTGAACAAGCTTTTCAAGTGAGAAGGGTTGGATCTGAGAGGGACATGACCTCTCAGTTGCCTCTCACTACTACTATTACTACTACTACTACTACTACTACCCTGCACCTCTCCTTCCGACAGTATTTAAGCCTCCGCACTGTCGCTTGATCTTCAGATAGTTCCTGACTATGGAACTGAACTTCTCCAGGCCGAGGGACTGACAACCTCAAATTCTACGACTTTAAGGGTGATGGACTGATTACATCGTCTTCACATCTCTACTGTTCCTGCCTACTTTCTGTATTCGACTGAAGAAGCCTACTGTGTAGGCGAAACGTTTCGGAATAAAGTTGTCTAACTGTTGCATATGTGTCTTACCTAACCACCACTAGGAGAGGTAAGAACTCAGATGTTGAAAGGTCAGGTCCCTCTCAAATCCAGCCGCTCTTCTCCAGACTGAGGGACTGACCACCTCAAAACTTTAAGGGTGATGGACTGATTACACCGTCTTCAAGTATCTTCTGCTTCTATCAACCTTTCTGTACTTGACTGTGCAAAGAAAGGTATAAAATACCGACAATATGAAAGTTAAGACACATGTGCAACATCTGGATATCTTTATTGTAGTAGACGTTTCGCCATCCAGTGGCTTTATCAATACAGATTCTAGGACATAATAGGAAGACAGTAGAACTATATACAAAAGATGAGGTAATCAGTCCCTCGGCCTTGGAGTTAGTGTTCACAGCATCGTGGTGGAGGAGAGTCTGGAGCAAAGGCAAGAAGACTGGCGCTTTTTATAGGCGTCAGTGAATGGGACGGGCAGCAGACGAGGTCAGTCACTGGTAGGCGGGATTCCCCAGTGGAAGTAGGTCCTTCCCAAAGAGATGGGTTAGTTGCAGCAGCCGTGAAGAAGGTCTTGTAGATGTCCTCTGAACCAAGATTCCATGATGTTGCAGTGTCTGACAAGTTGTGCAAAGAAAGGTATAAAATACCGACAATATGAAAGTTAAGACACATGTGCAACATCTGGATATCTTTATTGTAGTAGACGTTTCGCCATCCAGTGGCTTTATCAATACAGATTCTAGGACACAATAGGAAGACAGTAGAACTATATACAAAAGATGAGGTAATCAGTCCCTCGGCCTTGGAGTTAGTGTTCACAGCATCGTGGTGGAGGAGAGTCTGGAGCAAAGGCAAGAAGACTGGCGCTTTTTATAGGCGTCAGTGAATGGGACGGGCAGCAGACGAGGTCAGTCACTGGTAGGCGGGATTCCCCAGTGGAAGTAGGTCCTTCCCAAAGAGATGGGTTAGTTGCAGCAGCCGTGAAGAAGGTCTTGTAGATGTCCTCTGAACCAAGATTCCATGATGTTGCAGTGTCTGACAAGTTGTGCAAAGAAAGGTATAAAATACCGACAATATGAAAGTTAAGACACATGTGCAACATCTGGATATCTTTATTGTAGTAGACGTTTCGCCATCCAGTGGCTTTATCAATACAGATTCTAGGACATAATAGGTTCAGAGGACATCTACAAGACCTTCTTCACGGCTGCTGCAACTAACCCATCTCTTTGGGAAGGACCTACTTCCACTGGGGAATCCCGCCTACCAGTGACTGACCTCGTCTGCTGCCCGCTCCAGACTCTCCTCCACCACGATGCTGTGAACACTAACTCCAAGGCCGAGGGACTGATTACCTCATCTTTTGTATATAGTTCTACTGTCTTCCTATTATGTCCTAGAATCTGTATTGATAAAGCCACTGGATGGCGAAACGTCTACTACAATAAAGATATCCAGATGTTGCACATGTGTCTTAACTTTCATATTGTCGGTATTTTATACCTTTCTTTGCACAACTTGTCAGACACTGCAACATCATGGAATCTTGGTTCAGAGGACATCTACAAGACCTTCTTCACGGCTGCTGCAACTAACCCATCTCTTTGGGAAGGACCTACTTCCACTGGGGAATCCCGCCTACCAGTGACTGACCTCGTCTGCTGCCCGTCCCATTCACTGACGCCTATAAAAAGCGCCAGTCTTCTTGCCTTTGCTCCAGACTCTCCTCCACCACGATGCTGTGAACACTAACTCCAAGGCCGAGGGACTGATTACCTCATCTTTTGTATATAGTTCTACTGTCTTCCTATTATGTCCTAGAATCTGTATTGATAAAGCCACTGGATGGCGAAACGTCTACTACAATAAAGATATCCAGATGTTGCACATGTGTCTTAACTTTCATATTGTCGGTATTTTATACCTTTCTTTGCACAACTTGTCAGACACTGCAACATCATGGAATCTTGGTTCAGAGGACATCTACAAGACCTTCTTCACGGCTGCTGCAACTAACCCATCTCTTTGGGAAGGACCTACTTCCACTGGGGAATCCCGCCTACCAGTGACTGACCTCGTCTGCTGCCCGTCCCATTCACTGACGCCTATAAAAAGCGCCAGTCTTCTTGCCTTTGCTCCAGACTCTCCTCCACCACGATGCTGTGAACACTAACTCCAAGGCCGAGGGACTGATTACCTCATCTTTTGTATATAGTTCTACTGTCTTCCTATTATGTCCTAGAATCTGTATTGATAAAGCCACTGGATGGCGAAACGTCTACTACAATAAAGATATCCAGATGTTGCACATGTGTCTTAACTTGTACTTGACTGAAGAAGCCTACTGTGTAGGCGAAACGTTTCATAATAAAGATACCTAACTGTTGCATATGTGTCTTACCTAACAACCTGTCGGTATTTTATACCATTTTAATGTTCAATCTGTCAGACACTGCAACACAAGGGTATCTTGGTACAGACCTGCAATCAACTTCGACAACTTCCACTAGTGAGAGCGGCTGGATTTGAGAGGGACCTGACCTTTCAACATCTGAGTTCTTACCTCTCCTAGTGGCCTACGTCTCACCTCTTGGCGCTATAAAAAGCTCCATTCTGTCACTTAAGAACATAAGAACATAAGAACGAAGGAACACTGCAGAAGGCCTACTGGCCCATGCGAGGCAGGTCCAAGTCTCCTACCGGCTTAAGCCAATGCACCCAACCTAGTCAGGTCAGGTCACATTGACTTAAGGGAGGAACACGGCAACCGACCTGTTAGCACAAGCTATCAGGTCTAACTCACACCCACCCACATCTACTCATGTATTTATCCAACCTATTTTTAAAGCTACACAACGTTCTGGCCTCTATAACTGTACTCGGGAGTTTGTTCCACTCATCCACAACTCTATTTCCAAACCAGTACTTTCCTATATCCTTCCTGAATCTGAATTTTTTCCAACTTAAAACCATTGCTGCGAGTCCTGTCTAGGCTAGATATTTTCAGCACACTATTTACATCCCCTTTATTTATTCCTATCTTCCATTTATACACCTCAATCATATCCCCCCTAATTCTACGTCTTTCTAGAGAGTGCAGTTTCAGGGCCCTTAGTCTATCCTCATAGGGAAGGTTTCTGATACATGGGATCATCTTTGTCATCCTCCTTTGTACATTTTCCAGAGAATTTATATCCATTCTGTAATACGGTGACCAAAACTGTGCAGCATAATCTAAATGAGGCCTAACCAAGGATGTATAGAGTTGAAGAACAACCTGAGGACTCCTATTATTTATGCTTCTTGATATGAAGCCAAGGATTCTATTAGCTTTATTGCGAACACTTATGCACTGTAGTCTTGGTTTCAGATTACTGCTAACCAGAACTCCTAAATCTTTTTCGCAATCCGTAATATTAAGATCTACATTATTTAGTTTATATGTGGCATGGTTATTGTCCTGTTTCATACTATGGAACAATGCTCTTCTCCAGACTGAGGGACTGACCACCTCAAAACTTTAAGGGTGATGGACTGATTACATCGTCTTCAAGTATCTTCTGCTTCTATCAACCTTTCTGTACTTGACTGAAGAAGCCTACTGTGTAGGCGAAACGTTTCATAATAAAGATACCTAACTGTTGCATATGTGTCTTACCTAACAACCTGTCGGTATTTTATACCATTTTAATGTTCATCCTGATGTTGATGTTGCGAATGCGGTTGAGAAGTTCACCCGAGTGTTTGAGATGTGCTGGACTGATAGTGCCCAAGAGTTTAGAGAGGTGTTTTGCGAGAATTCCTGAGAGCTGGTGGGGAGCACTGCCTATTCCCGAGGATATGGGCCTCAGTGGGATACCAGGCTTGTGAGTCTTTGGCAGGCCGTACATTCTGGCAGGTCTGGGGTTGCTGGGTATGGTGTGCAGAAGTTTCTTCCCTTGTTCTGAGCCCCTCAAAATGCGGCGAGTCCTTTGAAGAAAAGTTTTAGTAAGGTTGTCCACTTGGTTAGTTGTGAGAGGTTTGTAGGTATCTGGGTCATTAAGTAGATTGAGCATTTTGTTCCTGTAATCGTCAGTGTTCATGATAACAACACCACCTCCTTTATCAGCGGTGGTGACCCTGATGGTCGTGTCTTCTGCTAAACCTTTGAGTGCATTGATGTAACGTCGAGGTATGACTGGGGGGCTGCGTGTTGAGATGGCTGCTGAGATGATGCCTTGAAGATAGCCTTTTTGGAAGTCGGAGTCATTGTGTCTGTAGTTTTTGGCGATGAAATTGAGGTCTTGTTTTGGTTTCGTAATTCCTGTTGCGAATTTGAGGCCTAAGCTGAGGGCTTCAGTTTCTGTGGTTGACAGTGGACGAGATGAAAGATTTTGAATAATTTCAGGTCTTCCTAAACTTTTCCAATTACTATTATCGCAGAGTGTTTGTAGTTTCCTAGCAAGTCTGATCATCAGATGCAGCATTCTCCACCTGACCTCAACATTCTGAACATGCCTATAAATACCCTCGTACCTTCCAACCCCAGGTAGATCCGTGTGTGACTTGAAAAAGCCCACTGTGTGGGTGAAACGTTGTCAATAAAGGATCACATTATACTGCATTTGTGTTTATATTTCCGTCCTAGAATCTGTATTGATAAAGCCACTGGATGGCGAAATGTCTTACAATAAAGATATCCAGATGTTGCACATGTGTCTTAACTTTCATATTGTCGGTATTTTATACCTTTCTTGGTTTAGAAAGACACGTAAGCAAACACTATAACATATTTATTAGAAAACGTTTCGGTCCTGGGACCTTGATCACTTCTAACAGAAGTTGTTAGGTAAGACACATATGCAACAGTTAGACAACTTTATTCCGAAACGTTTCGCCTACACAGTAGGCTTCTTCAGTCGAATACAGAAAGTAGGCAGGAACTACTACTACTACTACTACTACTACTACCCTGCACCTCTCCTTCCGACAGTATTTAAGTCTCCGCACTGTCGCTTGATCTTCAGATAGTTCCTGACTATGGAACTGAACTTCTCCAGGCCGAGGGACTGACAACCTCAAATTCTACGACTTTAAGGGTGATGGACTGATTACATCGTCTTCACATCTCTACTGTTCCTGCCTACTTTCTGTATTCGACTGAAGAAGCCTACTGTGTAGGCGAAACGTTTCGGAATAAAGTTGTCTAACTGTTGCATATGTGTCTTACCTAACAACCTGTCGGTATTGTATACCATTTTGATGTTCATCTTGTCAGACACTGCAACACGTGGCATCTTGGTACAGAAAACACCTTGGACAAGCTTTTCAAGTGAGAAGGGTTGGATCTGAGAGGGACATGACCTCTCAGTGGCCTCTCACTACTACTACTACTACTACTACTACTACCCTGCACCTCTCCTTCCGACAGTATTTAAGTCTCCGCACTGTCGCTTGATCTTCAGATAGTTCCTGACTATGGAACTGAACTTCTCCAGGCCGAGGGACTGACAACCACAAATTCTACGACTTTAAGGGTGATGGACTGATTACATCGTCTTCACATCTCTACTGTTCCTGCCTACTTTCTGTATTCGACTGAAGAAGCCTACTGTGTAGGCGAAACGTTTCGGAATAAAGTTGTCTAACTGTTGCATATGTGTCTTACCTAACAACCTGTCGGTATTGTATACCATTTTGATGTTCATCTTGTCAGACACTGCAACACGTGGCATCTTGGTACAGAAAACACCTTGGACAAGCTTTTCAAGTGAGAAGGGTTGGATCTGAGAGGGACATGACCTCTCAGTGGCCTCTCACTACTACTACTACTACTACTACTACTACCCTGCACCTCTCCTTCCGACAGTATTTAAGTCTCCGCACTGTCGCTTGATCTTCAGATAGTTCCTGACTATGGAACTGAACTTCTCCAGGCCGAGGGACTGACAACCTCAAATTCTACGACTTTAAGGGTGATGGACTGATTACATCGTCTTCACATCTCTACTGTTCCTGCCTACTTTCTGTATTCGACTGAAGAAGCCTACTGTGTAGGCGAAACGTTTCGGAATAAAGTTGTCTAACTGTTGCATATGTGTCTTACCTAACAACCTGTCGGTATTGTATACCATTTTGATGTTCATCTTGTCAGACACTGCAACACGTGGCATCTTGGTACAGAAAACACCTTGGACAAGCTTTTCAAGTGAGAAGGGTTGGATCTGAGAGGGACATGACCTCTCAGTGGCCTCTCACTACTACTACTACTACTACTACTACTACCCTGCACCTCTCCTTCCGACAGTATTTAAGTCTCCGCACTGTCGCTTGATCTTCAGATAGTTCCTGACTATGGAACTGAACTTCTCCAGGCCGAGGGACTGACAACCTCAAATTCTACGACTTTAAGGGTGATGGACTGATTACATCGTCTTCACATCTCTACTGTTCCTGCCTACTTTCTGTATTCGACTGAAGAAGCCTACTGTGTAGGCGAAACGTTTCGGAATAAAGTTGTCTAACTGTTGCATATGTGTCTTACCTAACAACGTGTCGGTATTGTATACCATTTTGATGTTCATCTAACAGAAGTGATCAAGGTCCCAGGACCGAAACGTTTTCTAATAAATATGTTATAGTGTTTGCTTACGTGTCTTTCTAAACCAACTTGTCGGTATTTATTACCAAGGTTTATACCATACATTTCTTGCACAATCTGATGATGTACCGAGTGGGGTTATAGAGTCTAAAAACTTGGGTAGCTTGGAAAGGAGATTGGATAAGAACACCAATACGCAAGCAGGTCTGACGACACAAGGAATGCCTGCGTACAACACCGTAATTCACACAACCACTTGATAAACTACAGAAACTCAAGACTTATCGCCACAGAAGACAACACTCAATACCGAAGAATCCTGGAATCATCACTTATTTCTATATCCGACAACTTCAACCAGAATAGTGGCTTCTATAACATAGCTGAACCACTTGCCAAGAAACTTCTTCATCGCTATCCCACATAAGAACACTGTAGAAAATCTGCTCACAAACTTATCCAATCTCCTTTCCAAGCTACCCAAGTTTTTAGACTCTATAACCCCACTCGGTACATCATCAGATGCAGCATTCTCCACCTGACCTCAGCATTCTGAACCGGACTATAAATACTTGCGTTCCTTCCACCCCACTATGGGGTTGTTTCATACCAGGAATCACGACACAACCTGAAGTTCAAGATATGGTTCAACTTGAGGGGAGAACCAATATTGACTCCTCTCAACAAGGAAATGTATACCACCTTGAAGAGAGTCATGGAGACAGATCGCTCATTCACCCTGGAGGAACTGGACTCTCGGCACAGTGGTGACGTGTACTTAGCTCTGTGAAGACCTGTTTGTGTGCTCTCTGTGAATCTGTACCAGGATGCCCTATCTTGAGCAACTTTACCAGCAGCTGAGAGAAGAGCTCAGAGTTGCTAAGATGGAGATACGGCGATTAACGGAGGAGAACAAGAGGATTCGTAGTAATCCTTCTGTTGTGAGTCCCCAGGTTAAGAGGGGAGCTTGGTCAGTGGCCGGGCAACATGGAACCAAGCTGAAGATCAAGAAAACGGTTGGAGAGGCAGAAACAACGAGAACCCAGAAGACTACCTTGGAAACTTCCAACTCATTCTCGGTGCTACCTGACGAATGTGAGTGTTCTACTGGGAATGCCACAACGAGCACCAAAGAAGCATTGGCAGACGTGAGTAAGACATCCCTAGAAACCCCAACGAAGACCATCGAGAACATCTTGACGAATTCTACAAGTGGTGTAATGCTACCTGGCGAATGTGAGTCGACTACTCGGAGCATCACGACGGACGACGCCAAGGAAGGTAAAAACATTGTTGTTGTTGGGGATAGCCAGATTAGGTACATGGATAGGGCATTCTGCTTGAAGGATAGGAGTAGGAGGCAGAGAGTGTGTTTTCCTGGGGCTGGGATGAAGGATATTGTTAGCCGTCTGGATGACATCATGAGAGGTAATGGGAGCAATCCTATTATCTGTCTCAGTGCTGGAGGCAACGATGTTGGCAGACGTAGGAGTGAGGACCTGATTGGCAGGTATAGGACAGCAATAGCGATAATTAGGAGGAAGGGTGGGAAACCTGTAATATGTGGCATTTTGCCAAGGAGAGGAGTTGGAAATGAATGGTTGTCCAGAGCAATTGGTGTCAATTGCTGGCTGGACAAATACTGTAAGGAAAATGCGGTAACATTCATTGACAACTGGGACCTCTTCTATGGCAGAAATGACATGTATGCCAGGGATGGGGTTCACTTATCTAGGTGTGGGGTGGGAGCACTGGCCAACGCAGTGGAGGGAGCTGTTAGGTCTTTAAACTAGGAATAGTTAGTGGTATGGGTTTTGGCGGGAAAACTGTGAAGTCGCAGGGTAGTAACATGAGTACTAGGAGAACTAGTAATAGGCAAAATGAGGTGGATATTGGAAAGCCAGTGGCACTAATTGACAAGGACAGTAATAGGTTTAGTGGAATAACAGAAAGGAGCAGGAAGGGTAAAGAGAGAGGAGGGTCATTAAATATTTATTACACAAATAGTCGCAGTGCTAGGAATAAGATGGACGAGTTGAGACTAGTTGCTAGTGCAGGTAATATAGATGTATTTGCCATTACTGAGACGTGGTTTAATTCAAAAAGTCGGGACATGCCTGCAGAATGTCACATTCAGGGTTTTAAATTGTTCCAAGTAGATAGAAGTATCGGGAAGGGGGGTGGGGTGGCATTGTATGTCCGAGATCGCTCGAACTGTTGCATAAAAACGGGTATTAAGTCTGAAGCAACATACAGAGTCTGTTTGGATAGAATTTTCAGAGGGGCATGAAAAATTAATTTTAGGTGTGATATACCGTCCCCCAAATTTAGATAGGTACCAAGGGAGACTACTATGGGAGGAAATTGTTAGGGCCACAAGGCACGATAATGTAGTAATTCTAGGAGACTTTAACTTTAGTCATATTGATTGGAATTTCTTGACTGGGAATTTAGAATCATACGATTTCTTAGAAGTAGTTCAGGATTGTTTTTTGAAGCAGTTTGTGACAGAACCTACAAGGGGAAATAACCTGCTTGACTTAGTTATGGCAAACAATGAATCCCTTGTTAATAATTTAGAAGTTTCAGAGGAACTGGGTGCTAGCGACCACAAATCAATTACATTTAGAATTGAATGGAAGTATGATAGTAGGGATAACTCAGTAACAGTCCCAGATTTTCGCTTAGCAGATTACGATGGGCTTAGAGAACACTTATCATCTGTTGACTGGGGTAACGAAGAGAGCTATCAATATGACAGTTTTCTGAACACAATACATGCTGCTCAAAGAACGTTTATCCCTTATAAGGAAATTAGATCAAATAGAAATGACCCAAAATGGATGAATAATAGGCTGAAATATCTACTAGGGCATAAGAAAGGAATTTATAGGCGTATCAAAAAAGGCGAGGGTCATCTTATTAATCAGTATATTGACATTAAGAGGGACATTAAAAAGGGGATAAGAAAAGCTAAAAGGGACTATGAAATTAAAGTTGCTAGGGATTCTAAAACTAATCCAAAAAGTTTTTTCCAGGTATATAGAACAAAAGTCAGAGATAAGATAGGTCCCCTTAAAAATAACTATGGGCATCTTACTGACAAAGAGAATGAAATGTGCTCGATTTTAAATAATTATTTTCTCTCGGTTTTTACACAGGAAGACACTAATAATATTCCGGTAATTAATTTTTATAGTGGATCAGAAGAAGATAAATTATGTAACATCACAGTCACTAGTGAAATGGTTGTGAAGCAGATAGACCGACTGAAGCAAAATAAGTCACCGGGTCCTGATGAGGTTTTTTCAAGGGTTCTTAAGGAATGCAAAATGGAAGTCTGTGAACCATTAACTAATATTTTTAATTTATCTCTTCAAACAGGTGTAGTGTCTGATATGTGGAAGATGGCTAATGTAATTCCTATTTTTAAAACAGGGGACAAGTCGTTACCGTCAAATTACCGCCCAATAAGCCTGACCTCAATTGTAGGCAAATTACTAGAGTCAATTATAGCTGAGATTATAAGAAGCCATCTCGATAAGCATAGCTTGATTAATGATACTCAGCATGGATTCACAAGAGGCCGGTCTTGTCTAACTAATTTATTAACTTTCTTCAGTAAAGCTTTTGAGGCTGTTGACCACGATAAAGAATTTGATATTATTTACTTAGATTTTAGTAAGGCATTTGATAGAGTTCCGCACCAAAGACTGTTGAAGAAAGTAGCAGCTCATGGCATTGGGGGAAGGGTGCTCTCGTGGATCGAGTCATGGCTCACAGACAGGAAGCAGAGAGTGTCCATAAATGGGGTTAAATCCGAGTGGGGATCAGTAACAAGTGGCGTTCCACAGGGATCAGTCTTGAGCCCGTTGTTGTTTATAATATATATCAATGATCTTGATGAAGGAATTACTAGTGATATGAGCAAATTCGCCGATGACACGAAGATAGGTAGGATAATTGATTCAAACGTAGATGTTAGGGAACTTCAGGAGGATTTAGACAAACTTTACTCTTGGTCAGAAAAGTGGCAGATGCAGTTCAATGTAGATAAATGCAAGGTTCTGAAGCTCGGGAGTGTCCATAACCCTAGCACTTATAAGTTAAATAATGTAGAACTTAGCCATACAGATTGCGAAAAGGACTTGGGGGTTATGGTAAGCAGCAACCTTAAACCAAGACAGCAATGCCTAAGCGTACGTAATAAGGCAAATAGATTACTGAGATTTATATCAAGAAGTGTAAGCAACAGAAGTCCAGAGATCATACTGCAGCTTTATACATCATTAGTAAGGCCTCACCTAGATTATGCAGCTCAATTCTGGTCTCCATATTACAGAATGGACATAAATTCGTTAGAAAACATTCAGCGTAGGATGACTAAATTAATACATAGCATTAGAAATCTTCCTTATGAAGAAAGATTGAAGACTCTTAAGTTACATTCACTTGTTAGATGAAGAATGAGGGGAGACCTGATCGAAGTGTATAAGTGGAAGATAGGTATTAATAAAGGGGATATTAACAAGGTCTTGAGGATATCTCTCCAAGAGAGAACCCGCAGTAATGGATTTAAATTAGATAAGTTTAGATTTAGAAAGGACATAGGAAAGTATTGGTTTGGAAATAGGGTAGTTGATGAGTGGAACAGTCTACCTAGTTGGGTTATTGAGGCTAGGACTTTGGGTAGTTTCAAATTTAGGTTGGATAAGTACATGAGTGGGAGGGGTTGGATTTGAGAGGGACTTGCAAATCGGAGCTTGTTTCTTGGGTGGCATTGAAAATTGGGTTGGTCAAATGTTTGTTAGTGGGATGAATTGTAAAGGACCTGCCTAGTATGGGCCAACAGGCTTGCTGCAGTGTTCCTCTTTTCTTATGTTCTTATGTTCTTAAGATCACCAAGGGTGTAGTGATGCGATACCCGCTGATGATGCCCATCGAGGCAGTAGCAGCTCACCCCAGTGTGGTGTCAGCTCAACGTCTCAAGGCAAAGACGGCAGGCAACGCACCAACCCGACAGGTTCTCATTCAGTATGTAGGACCACTGCCATCCCAGCTGGACCTCGGTTCTTGGGGCAGGTACGATGTCAGGACCTTCACAGCAGAACCAGTTCGCTGTTTCAAGTGTCAGCATTATGGACACCTGGGTGCACTCTGTCCGAACAGAGTAATCTGCGGTGTCTGCAGCCAGCACCACCCTACCGAGGAATGCATCACCAAACTGAAAAATGCATCGCCACCCACTCCACAATGCCCGAACTGCAGGCAGAAACACCATGCCTGGAATCCTCGATGCCCCGAGAGGCTCGCCAGAATTCAAGAAGTCTGGAAGACTCCAAAAACTCGGCAACAGGCTATGACGGATCATCAAACAATGGGTGCAGAGAACCCTGCCATACCGCAGATCTCTCAGCAGCTAAACCAAGTCAATGCCCAGGAATTCCCAACCCTAGAAGCCTCAACCAGGCGTCAAGGTCAAGAACCTCCTGCATCCCTACCTCAACGAAGAAACAGAAACAAGAGGAACAGAAGGCGTCAACAGGGTGCATCGGGTCAATGCGATCAGCAGGCTGCACTAAACGAGCCCCCACCGGCCATAGCACGACAACGCAGGCACTCCTTACCCGGCACAGGAGCTTTGCAGACTCAACTGGCACCTCACCAGCAGATCCCGGCTACTCAACCTGGTATACAGCAACAGACCACGGTGCATACAATAAAGAAATCCAACCCTCAGCAGTCCCTACAGACCACAGCAGCCCAGATAATATCCACTGTTTCGAACCCATCTCTAAAGCAGGCCCTCACCAGGGAGGATCTCGTAGCACTCATCAAGGTGTTCACGGATCTTATTTGCAACACAATCAACTCCACGGAACAACAGAGCGTATTCCGGCAGATGGTCAGTACTCTCCTGAGAGTGTGCTTTCTGACCGAAGAGGAGACAGTGGATGCCATGAATTTGCAGGTTTTCAGAGCGGGCAGGACTCAGTCTCCAGCTCAGGAAACAACAGCGATGGAATAACCTCAGTACCAAATCACACCCTCAAGGTCCTACAATGGAACATTCAGGGCCTGAGGGGCAAACAGCACCTCTTGCTGGAGGCAGTAATTCGGGATCGGGTTGACATCGTCTTGCTACAAGAAACTCTGACTGTCCCGACTATGTGCCCAAGACTACCCAGTTTTGCTGGGTATTTTCGGCACATGGACCCGGGCATTCACTGCAGAGGCACAGCTGTATTTGTATCCAATACAATACCTCACGAGGTTATAGCCAACACTGTGGACTGTGGGGAGGATGTCGAGGTACAGGCCATCCTTGTGCACATACCTGGGGCGCCCATTACCATCTATAACGTCTACAAGAACCCAAGACACACCCTCGACATTGCAGAGCTCCTCGCACTAGCACGCACTGAGTGTATTATTGTGGGTGGAGATTTCAACGCACATCACCCTATTCTGCACTCTCACTCAGCAACCAATGCTGCTGGCAGACATATAGCAATGCTCCTACACGATATTCCAGAGGTAAAGTTGCTAAACAATGGAGACCCCACACACCTGTTGGGTGGCTGCCTCGACCTTACCTTCGGGTCAAGACAACTCGCAGCAGGAGCCACATGGGAAACTCATCCTCACCTTGTCAGTGACCACTTTGCAGTGATCACCACCTTCAACATCAACAGGCCTCCCACAGTTGTGCTGCCTCCTAGATGGGACGTAAAGAGGGCCAACTGGAAGGTGTTCCAGGATTATCTTCATAACTGGTGGTCCACATACTCTCTATCTGAAGACTGTGATACGGCTGAACAGGAGCTAATCACTGTTCTCATCCAGGCAGCAGAGTGCGCAATTCCAAAGAAGTCCGCAGGACGCACTCACAAAAGAGACTGGTGGTTCTACAACGACGAGGTGCGGGAGCAGAACCACCGCATCAACTCTTTTAGGAAGCTATACAGGCGTAACCCTACGGCAGAGAACAAGAATACTCTGAGAGCCATTGTGCAGCATGCCCGCAGAATCTCTCTCAGAGTAAAAACTGAGAAATGGCTGGCGTGGTGCTCAACATTCGGGCATCACACCACCTTATCTGAGATATGGGGCAAGCTCAACATAGCAACTGGCAAGAGCAAGCCGAGGCCACCAGCACACCCGAACCCATCCCAGGAAGCAGAGAAACTAGTGGAGCTTTTCACTTCCAGGGGAGCCTCCACTCAGCTCCCACAGGACATCCAGAATATACAGACGGATCTTCTGCCACAGCGCCAGCTAACGATACAAGCTGCATGTGAGTCGGAAGATGTGACTGATGTAGACCTCACGGACTTGGAACTCCGACGTGCCATTAAGAACACAGGTGACACTGCCCCGGGCATCGATGGTGTGACGTACTCCATGATTGCACGGGCTGGGCAGAGTGGATGGGAGGCCATACTAGACGTCATTAACAAGTCGTGGAGGGCCAGGACACTCCCAGCAGCTTGGAAGAAAGCTACAATCGTACCAATTCCAAAGCCCAAGGACCCAGGCAGTATGAGACCCATATTGCTGACCAGCTGCTTAGCCAAGACTGCTGAGAGGATGGTGTTAAACCGCCTCCTATGGAAACTTGGACCCTCTCATCATCACATATTTGGCTTCACCAAAGGAGTGGGAACAGCAGAGTGCATAACCTCTCTACTAAGCCAGATTGCTGATAGCAACAAAAAACCTAGTATCGTCGTTTACCTCGACCTTGAGAAGGCATTTGAGCTAGCCAGCCCCACAGCAATTCTGGCAATACTAGCTCGGAAGGGAATCAAAGGACGCCTCCTGGCCTGGATAGAGTCCTACCTTAGAGGCAGGCAGGCCTGTGTCAGCTTTCAGGGACACTACTCTTCCTTTAAAGCCCTGGAAAACGGTACGCCACAAGGAGGTGTGCTCAGTCCTACCCTGTTTAACATCCTTATGCAGGAACTCGTGAGCCTTCCCTCCTCAGCTATGCTGATGATCTTGCACTAGTAGTGAATGGGAAAGGCAATTTAGAACGACAGGCTCAGAGAGCTTTGGACCTAATTATGCAGTCTTGCAAGGAACTAGGCCTCAAGATCTCGGCCGAGAAATCTCTTGCAATGATGTTCAAGGGACCAGATCCTGTGAATAGATTACGTATTCAGGATATAGAACTTGAGTGGACAGGCTCCTACCTGTACTTGGGAATCTACATTGATAAAAAGCTGACCTTTCAAAAACAGGCCGAGTATGTCAGGTCACGTGATCTACTCAGACTCAACGCCATGAGAGCCATGACGAGGCACCGTGCAAGGGCAAGCAAAGATGTACTTCGCTTGTACTATATACAAGCTATACGCTCGCTCATTGACTACGGTGTACCGGCTTTAGCTCATCTCTTCCCGCAGAGCAGGCAAAGGGTGGAGGTCGTACAAAACCAGGCGATAAGAACTATGCTTGGTGCCCCCATCTGGACCAACACAGTATGTCTCAGATCTGAGGCCCGGCTTCCTTCCTTGGCTGACAGAGTAAGATACATAAACGCCTGCAAAGTGGCCACGATTCTGCACCGGCAGCAAGGTACCCCACTAAGGAGACGGATATTAACAACCATGTCACAAGATCCCACACTCTTCACGGACTACTCCTGGATTCGTTCGTTTTGTGCTGCTGGGTGGAAGCTGCTGCCTGTACAGCTGCTCTGTGAGAAGAGTTGTGACCTTCCTGTTGCTGGGTACCATCCACCACCTCCCTGGCGCCCAGATCCAGCCGATGTTTTCATCATGCAGCTACCCATCAATAAGTGTCTCTGCAGTCAAGACACCCTCAGCAATCATGCTGAGACAAGCATGGCACTGGCAGAGGGAGGCACATGTGCAGTGTATTTCACAGATGGTTCTGTCGACCCTGACAGGAAGAGAGCAGCAGCTGGACTATACCACAATGGTCACACACAAGGGTGGCGACTCCCTGACCACTGCACGATCCTTCAAGCTGAGCTGGTGGCGATTCAGCAGGCATTGTCACATGCCCTACGACATCGACTCCGACCTGTCATACATGTTGATTCCACGTCTGCAATCAATGCCCTCTCCCATCCTCAACCACAGGATAATGTTCACCTCATCACATCGATCCTGAGCATAATGACAGCCTTAGAAGTTCAAGGTAATAGATCGACATTGAACTGGATCCCCAGCCATGCTGGCATCCGGGGAAATGAGGCGGCAGATGATGCAGCCAAGGCAGCAACAGACTATCCACATGTTGGGATTACTGCCCCAATCAGCCTACGACAGACCAAACTGGTGGCTGCCAGAGCCACGAAACTTATGGGGGAGGTCTTAGGTGATACCCCATCTCAACAGTGGTACCGAGCAGCGACTCAGGGAGAACCCCCTCCATATGATAGAAGCTGGTCCAGAGCGCAGTGTACCGCCATCCATCGGCTTCGTTTGGGCTTTCCCACAGCCAAGATGATGGTAGACAAGGCTGAGGAGATGTGCCAGTACTGTCAGCACGTTGTCCAGCGGCCCCTAATACACTATCTTCTAGAGTGCGAAGCTACTGAGACACTCCGCAGGCAACTAGGGGTGATATTCCCTCTCGAAGAGGACCCAGAGATGACTGCGGCCACACTAGTGTACCATGGGGTCAACGAACCAGACAAGCTGTTACCTGTGATAATGACATATCCTCCTCCTCGCTAGTGTCCATAGTTACATATTGTGTCGCTTATGAGATGCACCAGTTGAACTAACCAGAGGGGCACTTGAGCGGCATGCGTCGCATCATTGTGGAAACCTTTCTCCGTCGGGAGCCAGAGACGGGTCATCGCAAGATTGGGACCCGTACCAGGACTATGGTCTTGGCGAACATTATACATACATACATACACCCCAGGTAGTTCTGTTTGTGACTTGAAAAAGCCCACTGTGTGGGCGAAACGTAGTCAATAAAGGATCACATTATACTGCATATGTGTTTATATTTCCATTGTGTCGGTATTTTATACCATTTATTTCCATCTGTCCACTCATATGCAAGTCCCACTCAAACCCTACCCCTCTCACTCATGTATTTATCCAACCTAAATTTGAAACTACCCAAGGTTTTAGCTTCAATAACCCTACTAGATAGCCTGTTCCACTCATCAACTACCCTATTTCCAAACCAATACTTTCCTATATCCTTTCTAAATCTAAACTTATCTAACTTGAATCCATTATTGCGGGTTCTTTTTAGAGAGATATCCTCAAGACCTTATTTATATCCCCTTTGTTAATGAAAGTTAAGACACATGTGCAACATCTGGAAATCTTTATTGTAGACGTTTCGCCATCCAGTGGCTTTATCAATACAGATTCTAGGACATAATAAGAAGACAGTAGAACTATATACAAAAGATGAGGTTGGAGTTAGTGTTCACAGCATCGTGGTGGAGGAGAATCTGGAGCAAAGGCAATAAGACTGGCGGTTATATAGGCGTCAGTGGATAGGGACGGGCAGCAGACGAGGGCAAAGTCACTGGTAGGCGGGATTCCCCAGTGGAAGTAGGTCCTTCCCAAAGAGATGGGTTAGTTGTAGCAGCCGTGAAGAAGGTCTTGTAGATGTCCTCTGAACCAAGATTCCATGATGTTGCAGTGTCTGACAAGTTGTGCAAGAAAGGTATGAAGTAACGACAATATGAAAGTTAAGACACAAGTGCAACATCTGGAAATCTTTATTGTAGACGTTTCGCCATCCAGTGGCTTTATCAATACAGATTCTAGGACATAATAAGAAGACAGTAGAACTATATACAAAAGATGAGGTAATCAGTCCCTCAGCCTTGGAGTTAGTGTTCACAGTATCGTGGTGGAGGAGAATCTGGAGCAAAGGCAAGAAGACTGGCGGTTATATAGGCGTCAGTGGATAGGGACGGGCAGCAGACGAGGGCAAAGTCACTGGTAGGCGGGATTCCCCAGTGGAAGTAGGTCCTTCCCAAAGAGATGGGTTAGTTGTAGCAGCCGTGAAGAAGGTCTTGTAGATGTCCTCTGAACCAAGATTCCATGATGTTGCAGTGTCTGACAAGTTGTGCAAGAAAGGTATAAAATACCGACAATATGAAAGTTAAGACACATGTGCAACATCTGGAAATCTTTATTGTAGACGTTTCGCCATCCAGTATTGATAAAGGCACTGGGTCCATGAGGAGCACCGTGGAGATGCTATTAGCTTGATCAATGGTTCCTGCTCCTCGTAAAACAACACTAATAACCTCAACGATCTGTTGACTGGTAGAAATTATTTCGCATTTGGTGGAGTTTAAATATCGTCCCAGGCTCTCTCCTATGTCTTTATTTTTCCGATGTCCGCTAGGAGAGATTTTGTGGTGCTGGCCTGGTGGTTAACGCTCTCGCTTCACACGGTGAGGGCCTGGGTTCGATTCCCAGCCAGAGTAGAAACATTGGACGTGTTTATTTCCACCTGTTGTCTATGTTCCCCATCAGTAAAATGGGTACCTGGGTGTTAGTCGACTGGTGTGGGTCGCATCCTGGGACACTGACCTAAGGAGGCCTGGTCACAGACCGGGCCGCGGGGGCGTTGACCCCCGGAACTCTCTCCAGATAAACTCCAGATAAACCAATATCCAAAAGCCAGATACTGAGCTCATTGGAGAGCGCTTCTGTGACTTTCTTGATGGCCAGACAGAATAGAAAAGGGGCGAGAGGGTCCTCTTGTTGCACGCCCTCACACGAGTCAATTTCATGGTCCCCAAACAATAGTTTAAAAGTCACACTATAACACTATTGTATGAAGGGACTGAGGGAAGGGAAGTGTCTAGAAACTGCTTGGAGAGCAGCATCTCTTCTGACTTAGTTGAATGCTCTGGCAAAGTCCAATTTGATCAAGGCTTTTTCATGTGACATGTTGTTGATATATACACGTGTTGCATGAGAAGCTGCTTCACAGTCTTGTTGAACATCAAAACCGAGCTGAGCTGGTTTCAACATTGCAGCAGCCTCCTGACTCACCATTCTGACTGCAGCCTTGGCGACAAGGCGCCGAAGGGTGTTGCCCACTGCAATGGGTCTGATTCTTCCATCCTTTTCCAGAGGGCACATAATGAAGCGCCAAAGAAGAGGGGTCTGATGGCCTCCGTGACACTGCCAGCCAGGTACACATGGGAAAATTTGGTGAGTTCAGACACCAGCCTCTCTGAAACATCACCAAGTGCTGTACTATTTGTTTTAAGTGTTATAGCCTAGAGCCTTGAGCCCTGTGGAAATGACATAACGGCTTTATAAACATCAGTATCCTGTAGGGCTAAATGTTCCTCATCTACTGGAATGTCAGGGAGGTCAATGTTGGTACTGGGAGCTCTGGGTGGATGTTTGTCCTTCACAGCTTGTGCAGGTCATTGTTGGTACTGGGAGCTCTGACAGGAGGTTTGTCCTTCAGAGCTTGTGCTGTAATGACGTCCTTAGGAGCGATGGTATCCTCACTGGTTATAAGCCTCAGAGCTCCAATAGTATTACCTTCTTCTATTATTTTGCTAATTTGGGCTCTGATTTTTGAGGCGTCGGGTGTCCTGTTGTTGGCATTTGCTCGGCTGGTGTTTATCGCCCTAGAATGGAGACAGACGAGGTTGTCATCTCTAGGGAATGCATTTATTGTCCTAATAACAGATGTTGCTAGGAACTTGTCCCTCCTTGGTGGGACAGCCAGACAGGCATTGCCAAACAGCAGTAGATTGTGCAAGGATCCATTGTTTGCAAGGGCATCATTGACTTTCTTCCAGAGATCAGCGAATTTGCTAGCAGCTTGAGGGCGAGCTGCTTTGGGGATGTGTGTTAGCTTCCTGGTGGATATTAATTTGATTGCAGAGTTTAGATCCTCTGTAGAGGTGAAGCCTCGGTAGCTGTCAGCTCTTTTTGCTGGGAGTGGCTGTTGGTTGTTCCCACTTGGGAGCAAAACAACCTTGGGGTTGTTGAATGATAGCTCTACGCCTTTCGTGTTGCATTCAATACATCCTCAGGCGCTTGCAATGTTGCAGAAAAGAGGAGGACCAAGCAAATACGATTACAGGGAATGCCTTTGCTAGAGTGAGGAAGAGAGGGGGAGACAGGAGTCAACTGTTATAGCATAGTCTGACTGAATTTTTGATAAGTGCCATGTCACGTTCATTAAGCTACTGTTACAATATCAGTGCTTGTGGACTCAATTACTTTTTTTAATACTATAATATTCAATCTTTCTGGCTATGGGCATTGGTATGCCTAGGGGTACTTCCTGCCTCCTGCCTCCGGCTTCTTTCCCCCACTCCAGCAAAGGTGTTCCTTGTGATCCTATTTGCTTCTACCTCCTCTTTTCTGCATAATTGCAAGCTCCTAATTATGTGTTGATTGCAGTATGAAAGGCCTAGAGCTATCATTCAACTCTCTCCGTGATTGTTTTGCATCTTGTATCCCTTGTACGTGGCACAGTCAGCTTCCAGTGAGTTTCCTAGAAATCCCAGGGTGTAAAGATATTCAGATCACCGGGGGCTAGAGTACTGAATTTTAATAAAGATTCATTACTGAAGGTGGCGTTTAGCTCTTCACATTACTTGACAGTTTTGTTTCTGGGGGGTAATGATATTGTGCCAAGCTGTGCGATTAGTAATATCAGAAAGTATTTTTTTATTATTAACACACTGGCCGATTCTCACCAAGGCAGGGTGGCCCGAAAAAGAAAAGCTTTCACCATCATTCACTCCATCACTGTCTTGCCAGAAGGGTGCTTTACACTACAGTTTTTAAACTGCAACATTAACACCCCTCCTTCAGAGTGCAGGCACTGTACTTCCCATCTCCAGGACTCAAGTCCGGCCTGCCGGTTTCCCTGAACCCCTTCATAAATGTTACTTTGCTCACACTCCAACAGCACGTCAAGTATTAAAAACCATTTGTCTCCATTCACTCCTATCAAACACGCTCACGCATACCTGTTGGAAGTCCAAGCCCCTCTCACACAAAACCTCCTTTACCCCCTCCCTCCAATCTTTCCTAGGCCGACCCCTACCCCGCCTTCCTTCCACTACAGACTGATACACTCTTGAAGCCATTCTGTTTCGCTCCATTCTCTCTACATGTCCGAACCACCTCAACAACCCTTCCTCAGCCCTCTGGACAACAGTTTTGGCAATCCCGCACCTCTTCCTAACTTCCAAACTACGAATTCTCTGCATTGTATTCACACCACACAATTCCCTCAGACATGACATCTCCACTGCCTCCAGCCTTCTCCTTGCTGCAACATTCATCACCCATGCTTCACACCCTTGGACCCCTGCTCTTCCTCATTTACATCAATGATCTTCCAAACATATCCCAACACCTGAAACCCATTCTCTTTGCTGACGACACGACTTATGTCATCTCCCACCCTAATCTTGCCACCCTCAACACCATTGTTAACGAGGAGCTGCTCAAAATATCGACTTGGATGACAGCCAATAAACTTACACTTAACACTGGTGTAGCAGAGCAGGTGTTGCCCAACTTAACATTAAGATCGACAACACTCTAATTGCCAGACATAATGAGGGCAAATTCCTTGGCCTATACCTTGACAACAACCTAAATTTCAGCACCCATATCCAACACATAACAAAAAAGTATCCAAAACGGTGGGGATCCTCTCCAAGATACGATACTACATACCGCAAACTGCCCTTCTCACACTATACCATTCACTTATATATCCATACCTCACCTATGCTATCTGTGCTTGGGGTTCAACTGCAGCAACACACCTAAAGCCAATAATAACCCAACAAAAAGCTGCAGTAAGAATAATCACTAAATCCCATCCCTGGCAACACACCCCCCCCCACTCTTCATAGATCTAAACTTACTCCCTGTTCAGTACATCCACACTTACTACTGTGCAATCTATATCTACAGGACCTTAAATTCCAATATTAACCTTGACCTAAAATGCTTTCTTGATAGTTGTGACAGGATCCACAGGCATAACACCAGACACAAGCATCTCTGTGACATTCCCCGTGTTCGACTAAACCTTTACAAAAATTCAATGTATTTCAAAGGACCTAAAATCTGGAACACCCTACCTGAAAACTCTAGAACTGCAGACACATTCATCACTTTCAAAACTACAGTTAGAAAACATCTTATCTCCCTGATCCACCCCGACAACTAACTACATGATAACCACCTGGTGGTTCAAAATTACACTCACTCACCCACTGACTATAAACCCAGAAATACTAATATTAATCTTAAAATAATAAATCCTAACTAGTCATAAGTTTGCCTATGATACTCAAATATAGACACTTTGTATTGTGCCAAAACAAAAGCATTCACATTGCTAAACTCACAAATTAATACTATAATCTGTAAGGATTTAATGTTAAGAATTAATCTAAGTCTGCTCGAAATGCCTAGCCATGCTAGGTGTCCTAGTGGCCCCTCTGTAATTAGTATTTTATAACATGTAAACCACAAAATACCCAAAACCTGCAAACCCCACATTGTAACCATTATAGAGAATAAACTTGAATTGAATTGAATACAGGAGTGTTTTTAAAACTATACTCTCATACATTCCCCTCTTTGCTTCCAAGGACAAAGTTCTTTGTCTCCACAGACTCCTAAGTGCACCGCTCACCCTTTTCCTCTCATCAGTTCTATGATTCGCCTCATCCTTCATAGACCCGTCCGCTGACACGTCCACTCCCAAATATCTGAATACATTCACCTCCTCCATACTCTCTCCTTCCAATCTGATATCCAATCTTTCATCACCTAATCTTTTTGTTATCCTCATAACCTTACTCTTTCCTGTATTCACTTTCAATTTTCTTCTTTTACATACCCTACCAAATTCATCCACCAACCTCTGCAACTTCTCTTCAGAATCTCCCAAGAGCACCGTGTCATCAGCAAAGAGCAACTGTGACAACTCCCACTTTATGTGTGATTCTTTATCTTTTAACTCCACGCCTCTTACCAAGACCCTCGCATTTACTTCTCTTACAACCCCATCTATAAATATATTGAACAACCACGGTGACATCACACATCCTTGTCTAAGGCCTACTTTTACTGGGAAATAATCTCCCTTTTTCCTACATAAAAACTCTTCACTGCTTTCAATAACCTACCTCCTATACCATACATCTGCAACTTCTGCCACATTGCCCCCCTATCCACCCTGTCATACGCCTTTTCCAAATCCATAAATGTGTGTGTGTGTGTGTGTGTGTGTGTGTGTGTGTGTGTGTGTGTGTGTGTGTGTGTGTGTGTGTGTGTGTGTGTGTGTGTGTGTGTGTGTGTGTGTGTGTGTGACTCAACAATCAATATTTGCACCAATAACTCATTACAGTTGTGACCGGGTGTGGAAGTGTGAATTGCTCATTACACTATAATTTGTTCATGATTGTAGCCATATATAAACGTAAGGAACCATTCTTACAGAATTCATTACCTTTGTAGCTTGTGAGTTCATTACCTTTGTACCTAGTTCAGCTATCAAAACTTCGGGGGCCCAGTCCCTGGACCCATTACGTACCTCTGTAATCTGTAAATACCTTTGTAATTTGTCATGATTGTGACCAGACCTACCTGGAGTTCATTACCTTTGTAAATTGTGAGTTCATTACCTTTGTAAATTGTGAGTTCATTACCTCTGTAACTTTCTCAGCTATCAAAACTTTGGAGTCCAGTCCCTGGACCAATTATGTACCTCTGTAATCTTTTGACTACCGCCCACATGATGGGTATGGGGTGCATACTAAACATATTAAACTAAACTAAGCCTTATCTAAATACTGTTCACTTATATGTTTCACTGTAAACACCTGGTCCACACACCCCCTACCTTTCCTAAAGCCTCCTTGTTCATCTGTTATCCTATTCTCCGTCTTACTCTTAATTCTTTTAATAATAACTCTACCATACACTTTACCAGGTATACTCAACAGACTTATCTCCCTATAATTTTTGCACTCTCTTTTGTCCCCTTTGCCTTTATACAAAGGAACTATGCATGCTCTCTGCCAATCCCTAGGTACCTTACCCTCTTCCATACATTTATTAAATAATAGCACCAACCACTCCAAAATTATATCCCCACCTGCTTTTAACATTTCTATCTTTATCCCATCAATCCCAGCTGCCTTACCTCCTTTCATTTTACCTACTGCCTCACGAACTTCCCCCACACTCACAACTGGCTCTTCCTCACTCCTACAAGATGTTAATCCTCCTTGTCCTATACACGAAATCACAGCTTCCCTATCTTCATCAACATTTAACAATTCCTCAAAATATTCCCTCCATCTTCCCAATACCTCTAACTCTCCATTTAATAACTCTCCTCTCCTATTTTTAACTGACAAATCCATTTGTTCTCTAGGCTTCCTTAACTTGTTAATCTCACTCCAAAACTTTTTCTTATTTTCAACAAAATTTGTTGATAACATCTCACCCACTCTCTCATTTGCTCTCTTTTTACATTGCTTCACCACTCTCTTAACCTCTCTCTTTTTCTCCATATACTCTTCCCTCCTTGCATCACTTCTACTTTGTAAAAACTTCTCATATGCTAACTTTTTCTCCCTTACTACTCTCTTTACATCATCATTCCACCAATCGCTCCTTTTCCCTCCCGCACCCACTTTCCTGTAACCACAAACTTCTGCTGAACACTCTAACACTACATTTTTAAACCTACCCCATACCTCTTCGACCCCATTGCCTATGCTCTCATTAGCCCATCTATCCTCCAATAGGTGTTTACATCTTACCCTAACTGCCTCCTCTTTTATTTTATAAACCTTCACCTCTCTCTTACCTGATGCTTCTATTCCCCTTGTATCCCATCTACCTTTTACTCTCAGTGTAGCTACAACTAAAAAGTGATCTGATATATCTGTGGCCCCTCTATAAACATGTTCATCCTGAAGTCTGCTCAACAGTCTTTTATCTACCAATACATAATCAAACAAACTACTGTCATTTCGCCCTACATCATATCTTGTATACTTATTTATCCTTTTTCTTAAAATATGTATTACCTATAACTAAACCCCTTTCTATACAAAGTTCAATCAAAGGCCTCCCATTATCATTTACACCTGGCACCCCAAACTTACCTACCACACCCTCTCTAAAAGTTTCTCCTACTTTAGCATTCAGGTCCCCTACCACAATTACTCTCTCACTTGGTTCAAAGGCTCCTATACATTCACTTAACATCTCCCAAAATCTCTCTCTCTCCTCTGCATTCCTCTCTTCTCCAGGTGCATACACGCTTATTATGACCCACTTTTCACATCCAACCTTTACTTTAATCCACATAATCCTTGAATTTACACATTCATATTATCTTTTCTCCTTCCATAACTGATCCTTCAACATTATTGCTACCCCTTCCTTAGCTCTAACTCTTTCAGATACTCCAGATTTAATCCCATTTATTTCCCCCCACCGAAACTCCCCTACCCCCTTCAGCTTTGTTTCGCTTAGGACCAGGACATCCAACTTCTTTTCATTCTTAACATCAGCAATCATCTGTTTCTTGTCCTCCGCACTACATCCACGCACATTCAAGCATCCCAGTTTTATAAAGTTTTTCTTCTTCTCTTTTTTAGTAAATGTCTACAGGAGAAGGGGTTACTAGCCCATTGCTCCCGGCATTTTAGTCGCCTCATACGACATGCATGGCTTACGGAGGAAAGATTCTTTTCCACTTCCCCATGGACAATAGAAGAAATAAAGAGGAACAAGAGCTATTTAGAAAAAGGAGAAAAAACCTAGATGTATGTATATATATATATATATATATATATATATATATATATATATATATATATATATATATATATATATATATACATATATATATATATGCATGAGCATGTCTGTGAAGTGTGACCAAACTGTAAGTAGGAGTAGCAAGATATCCCTGTTATCTAGCGTGTTTATGAGATAGAAAAAGACACCAGCAATCCTACCATCATTTAAAACAGTTACAGGTTTCTGTTTCACACTCATTGGGCAGGACGGTAGTACTTCCCTGGGTGGCTGCTGTCTACCAACCTACTACCTATAAAGTATTTTACAAGTGGCAAATTCCTTTCACGGGCGCTGTGCTTTGAGAATCACAATAATCCTGGTAGAACACAGGTTTCCACAACCAGAAAGTAAGTACAAAATTACTGCCAATGATTTCAACCGAAATGCTCGACGTATAAATTGTAGACTGTTGAAAAAGGCCCAGCTAGGACTGAACGCTGATGGCTTAAAATCTGATTCAGAATCGAGTCATTATATGATACAGAAAATTGTTACAATTACTGAAGAGCGCTGAGACGCATTTGCTTCTACCTTACTTTCTGTCGTGCTGTGGGGTGGGCTAGTACGAGTTAGTATTGCACTATAAAACACGACAGTGGTTGAAGAAAATCAAGAAGAGTCTGTTTCCATGCTAGTAAAGTTAAAATGGTCAGTAACTGGCTGCATGTAAAGGGCATTTGAACAAAGTACGCAACAGATATAAAGGGATTAGCCAACACAATAATGTAGATTGCTATTATTTACAAGGCTGCCTGAAGCTTTCAGAAGAAAAGTGGCAGGCCTATGAGACAGAGTATCTGTTATAAGACTGACAAAGCTGTTGAAGATAATGAGTCCAGGGAGAGTTACAAGCAAGCTCGGGATGAATTTGCTAAAGATGATGTAGTGTCATGAGGAGATGCAAAAGTATAACGATGAAATAAAAGTATTAAAGGCTAACGTGCCAGGTACTATGATTAATGCAGCTGGGAGTACAAGTAGTGAGACTCCAGCCACAATCTTGCCTAGGTTACCACAATTAAATTTACCGACGTTTGATGGTATTTACAGAGTACATCGCGTTTTTGGATCAGTTTAAGACCGAGATAGACGTCAGGAATGATTTGTCGGATGCAGTCAAACTATTAACGGTCCCAGGTTAAGGGCAAGACCCTAGACTTAGTCAGGCACTACCCAACCACCGATGCCAGTTACCAGCATGCCAAGGATCAATTGAAAGACATGTTTGGGAATACAGGTGAAATAAAGATAGCTATGTGGTATCCGCTGATGGATTTTGAGGGTTGCCGTCATGACCGTCGGAGCTTAGAGAAGTTCCGTATTGAGGCCATGAGTTTGACAAACAACCTCAGAGATCTGCATGACTGCGGTAATTCTGAATGGTTTGCTAGCGAGGCAATTCAAAGAAAACTAGCCTTTACTAAACCATACCCCCGGCCGGGATTGAACCCGCGGTCATAGAGTCTCAAAACTCCAGCCCGTCGCGTTAGCCACTAGACCAGCCTTTACTACAATACATGAATTTTTTTTTATATCTTATTTAAAAGACATACATAGTACATAAAAGTAAATGACAAATTACATAGTGAAAACAGTGGTGAAAAATTCTGCATAATAAATGTACTTTCCAATTAACATATTACATCTGAAATACACAAATCTGTACAGTAAACAATGAGCATTCCAATCCTTGAAGTAATGACATTATGTCTGGAACACTAAATCTAACCTAAAGACTTCTTGGCAAATACATCTAATTCCTGATTGTACATCCTGCCACAGAATGTACACCTTACATTGTACATCCTGCCACAGAATGTACACCTTACATTGTACATCCTGCCACAGAATGTACACCTTACATTCTGAAAACACTACCCCCCCCTTTCTTGCATGTCAATCCACCTGACACGTAACAATCTTTATATATAACTGTATATTGTACGAAATACTTTCATTATTCCATATTGAACAACATGATACGTTCAGTATCACTCAATGTATTGAGATAATATAAAATTCAATTCTACATGATTCATGTACAACGTATATCTACTAAACACCCAAACATATCACCTTCTCCAGGAAGGTATAAATATATACATATGTTACATACACTTTACAACACAACCAGTGAAACTACAAAAACCTAATCCTATGTCATCCATCAATTACCCTATAATATATATCAATTCAATGGTAACCTAAACCTACGGGCTCTATAGAGCTCCCATGAAAAAACAATATGTATTAAGAAAACAGGATAAGTCAAGCTTTCTAAAAATATTTCGTCCATATCATTAAAACCACTACTAAGATGTAAGTCTGTTAGCACAAAACATAACAGTGCATGACCTTCACACGTCGATAAATACTGAAGCCTTCCTACCACACGCAATACTTCATGTGTATATATATATTTCGCATTCACACAGTGCACCCACATTGTCATTTCATTACACACATACCAATAATTTCGTTGCAGATATATAATATTCCATCACATTACGACATCTGTCGTCCTTTGTCAATTACATAATTAATAATTAAATTGAAGAACTTGTATCGTTCACAACACACAACCCGCTCATCACACAGTCAAAGGCACTTATGTCTCAGTACTATATTCATTCTCTTCCACACTAAACCCTTTCACACTGTCCTTATCGGGAAGCCAGCCCACCGCGACCCCTTACATTGCACGTAAATCCCATAAATCCATCAACCTAAAACTCCGATAGCCCTCAGTAAAAGCAGTCTCCCAACTCCCTCCATAAATTTCCCTATTACGATACTTAGTTCTGTAAAATGTCGCAGCTAACACCTTTATCCTCTCATCCACGCTCACCTCCCTCATGGCCCATGATGTATATATAAAATCCGTGACCAAATACGCCACTGCATTCTCCACCATCTTACTCACCCCACCTATATCCAAACTTAAAGCCCGCAACACCTGCAACCCTCCCCCACCCACTAACCTAAACACCTTTCCTAACCAGACCCGCACAACTTCTATACAGTCACAAAAATACACCGCATGCAAAATTGTCTCCATGCTTCCACACGCTCTACATTCCCCTCCCTCCCTTATCCTCCTATTGAATAGGACAACCCCAGACAGCAAAATCCCATGTAAAAATCTAAACATTACCTCCCGAACACCCGGTTTTACACGTAATTGTTTTAGACGTGTCCATATTTCGTTCCACGCATACATAGGGTATGCTCCTTGAACAGCAGCCACCACTGACCTACCTTCCACTCCTTCGAGGACCCGCAATTTAACACACGACGGGTCCCTCACTGTCATTAATAACCTCAACATGGCCTCACCAACTATTAAATCCCTACCCCCCCCCACCACCGTTGCATATCCTTACATACTCTCACAAGTCCACCTCCCCTCCCGCCCCCCTCCCTTATATAACTTCGTTTTAGGTACACGCTCATCATCCTTTTTTCCAGAGGTAAAAGCCCTCCCCGACTGACCGGAAGTGTTAACACTGCTCTACTTAACCATTCGCAGCCTGATCCCCATATAAACCTAAAAACCCCATGTTGTAAACGTTTCACCTCACGTCTCATCAGCGGGTACATGACAACGACATGCCATATCTTGCTGTACAATAGCACGTTCGTCACTATTACTCTTTGATGCAGCGTTAGTTGCGCCGCCCTCAAACCACCAAGTCTTTTCAATACTCCATCCACTATTCGCACCGAATTCACCTCTTGAGCCACCCATGTATTTCTCACATAAATTATTCCACATATCATTAATTGATCCACCACCTTCCACCCACCCCCTACCACCTCATCCCCATTTGTACTATCCCTTAGGTCTAGAAACTTAGTCTTCTCAACATCAATTTTCATACCTGAAGCCTCCCCAAACACAGCCACCACCTTACCCACCCTATTACCTCTCACCAAAACAGTCGTGTCATCCACATAACCTACGATACCAGCCCCCCTCCCCCCGGTCAGTACCCTCCCAACCTCCCGCAACACACCTCCGAATGGTCCTATAAAATGGATCCTGTATACACGCAAACAATATTTGTGATAGTGGGCAGCCTTGGTGCAGTCCCCGTCGCATCTGTATTTTAACTCCTAGCCTCCCGTTAACCTGCACCCTCATCGACGCCCCCTGATACAATAATTTTGCCCAAGATATTATTTCTTCCCCAAAACCTTGCCAACGCATAAACCTCCATAACGCTTCCCTTTCTACACTATCATAAGCAGCCTTCCAATCTAACGCCAATACACCTCCATCACCACACAGACTGGTTATACATGACCATAATTTTTAAAGGGGTGGACCGGTAAGCCAGCGGAAGGCCTCGGTCAGATGACCAAAAGCTCCAAAGGCGGGTCATCATCTGACTAAGACCCGCGTCAGGAAACATTTGTCCTGTTTCCTGACGAACCTTACCTAACCTAACCTAACCTCCATCACCCAACTCCCCCCGTTTCTCTATAAATTCTCGAATCATGCCATGCCCTTCATACATCGACCTTCCTGGCACCCCATATTGCCCCCTATCAATTACCTTGCCTATTACCCTCTTGATTCTGTTCCATAATATTCTCGCAAACAACTTATAATCTCCACACATAAGCGAAAGTGCCCGATAATCCATTACCGTTGACTGCTCCCCTTTCGGTACCAACACCACAACGGCCGTCCGTTGCTGCTCTCCCATTACCTCAGCCGCCTTAAGTATGTTAAACAGCCTTACTAAAAAAACCCTCAGAACCCCCCAATTATTTACGTAGAAATCATTTGGCAGTCCACCTATACCCGGCGCCTTTCCCAAGCTCACTCCTGACAACGCCTGCCAAATCTCACACTCTGTAATCGGCCCACCTAATGCCACCCGATCTTGACCATCAAGCTCACACTGCACATACTCTCCCATTTCCCCCAATGCCACTTCACGGATGCCCACGCTTTGCGTATATGACTTAAACCAAGTGTCTACATATCCACTCATACCCTCTGTCGTTACCAATGCTTAACCCGCTCTATACCCTTCCATCCCTACATGTACGTTTAACCCCATCATCTCCGTCATCACTCTCCTCTTTCTCTGGCCTCTTAACATGCAAGCCGACGGCCGATCACCCCATAGCACTTCTTCCAATCCTCCCATAATTTGTGCACCATCAAAACGCTCGTTTTGCAATACCCTAATACTCTCCTTTAAACCCTCAATGTCCTGCACTGGATAGCTTGCTCCTCCTCGTGCATAACAGTCATGCAGCTGCCCTTCAAGATATCTTTGAAACCCATACTTTAACCGATTATATTCCCTCCCACGACAAATATAATATTGTCTGATATGATTTTTAGCCACCGAATCCCACCAATTTACCAGTTCATCATCCCCCGGCGCCTCATCCACCAACCGTTCCCACAATTGCGCAAAAGACTGACGACATTCCTCACCCTGCAAAAGTTTCACATTTAACTTCCAATAACCTTGACCCCTTCTAGGCAATCCCTCCCATTCTAGGTCCACCATTACTCCTCTGTGATCCGAAAAAACCGCGTCCACCACACGCACTCTGCTCACTATTACTGTTCGGGGCACATACAAGCGATCCAGTCTAGCAGCATATCCACGTCTAACAAAAGTATGTTCTACAACCCCACCCCCTCCAACGTCCATTAACCCCACTCCATTTAATAATTCCCCCAAAATCCCCGAACAATACCCTGCCCCTCTAGGTTCCACATCCTTACACCTTATCACACAATTCCAATCACCACCAATTACAGCTACACCCGGCAAAGCACGAAAATAATATACTAGGACATCCTTCACAAATTTATTCTTAATACGCACATCTCCCTCTGCTGGACCATACACACACACCAAACTCATCTGTACCTTACCCCACCACCCATCTACACGAATCACCCTCCCCTCCCCACCCTCACAATGCCTCACTACGAATGGACTAGTTTCCCTTACCAGGATGGCAACTCCTCCTTTCAACCTTATCGCATGCTCCACATACACATTATACCCATTCACCTTCAACTCATAACCTGGTCTGTAGTTGTGTTCCTGCACGAACACCACATCAACACTATTACGCACCAAATATTCACTAAACCATACACACTTTCTCTCTGATCTCAATCCATTAATGTTCAATGTCATGCACTTGAATTTACAGAGTGGTTTTCCTTCTTGACCCTGGTACTGTCTTGCCACCAGATCGTTTCGTGACACCTCGGTCCCTCTCCCCCCCCCCTTTAGAAACGCTCTTAACCAACTCCTGCCCCTTAGGGCTGCTGTGACCTCTCTGCGTAACTTCTGCCCAGGACTTTTTGCCAGTGCGCTGAGCAGGCGTGATCACGTCCTTGGAGTCAGATAGCGCAGCAGTGCGCTTCCGTGATGCTCCCTCTGCTTGCATCATGTCGTCTGTTACATTGTACTGGTGGACCTCCACCTCCACCACTTGCATCAAAATATTCTTATCACACTGCGCAGACCGCAGATCCTGTTCCACGCCCTGATCCACAGCAGACCCAAGAACTAGGTGTGGACTCCCAACCTTCCCAATACTCTTGTCAGCCAATAACACATTTAAAGCCATGGCTAATGAGTCTTCCACATCGCTATCACTCGCAGTCGGGGTGTTCTCTTCCAACACCTGAGCTGCGTTCAATGAAGGGGTGTCCCCATCCCCTCATCACACCTGCTGACTCCATCTCCTCCGCTCTCTCGACCTCCTCACTCCAGGACCCACCTTGTGTAGGCAGTCACATAAGGCAAATCTTGCTCCTCACCCTTCTCTACTGCTGTATGTCATTGCCGTTGTTCCATGTTGCCACGCCTCCTTCCACACAGAGCCGCTAGGTGATCATATGACCCACACAACCGACAGGTCCGGCGTTGCCCAGCATATGCCACAAACACCTGGGTCCGAAATTCTGGCAGCACTACGTACAACGGAATAGGGTAACGTAATGTCATCTTCACAGAATACGTTCCTTCGAGTATCCCTGCATATGGCCCAGTAGCCCACTTCCCAACAGTGACCATATGTACTGTACCATATTTGCCCATCGCAAGACGGATGTCAGAATCATCCGCCTCGAATGGCATATTTCTAATCTTAACCCATGTGTAATGGCGAGAAACGTCGTGAAGTCACACGGTCACAACGGAGTTAACAGTCAAAGTAACCTCCTGGTACTTGTCTACCACCGCCTCATACACACTTGCCAAATTAAACTTGACAAAGATCCTCGTCGTGCCATTCAGCGCTACTCCACATATCTCCTCGTTAGCAATACCATATGTATCTCGTATGATTGCAGGTAGTAGCAGGTCCATAGAAGTTCCTGTCACAGCCCCATGGATAAGCTCAACACAGACTGTGTTTATGCGTCTCCGGCTGGCCTGCGCCATGCTGTGAAAATATAACTGCCACTAATCAACGCCAGGGGCAGCAGCAGCGCACGTCCTCACTACTCAAAGGTTGAGAGACGAAATGAGGTAGCTCACCTGAAAACAGCAGAGGGGTGCAGAGCACAACCGCACTCTACCGTGGTCAGGCAGCGAATGTACACGAATTATGTTAAAAGAAATTATTGCAACTGAGTATAGATGCAAATCTAAAGCCCATAAGACGAATGTTGGAATGTACTATGGCACTTGAACTGAAATATGCATGTTCCGTAAAAATGAACACACTAGTTTGAGTTACTTTAATTATGCAGCACTGAGCAGTAGGCAACAGAAACTAAGAGAGTTGCAGCTATGTGTAAAGTATTATGGGGAACACGAGGCAGAAGACTGCTGGACACATCTCTGGGAGCGCTATAACTACCGCAGAGGCAAATAACATAATGCATATTGTAAATCCATTTAATCATTTGTAATTTGTAATATAGAGTAAGAATTATTATTAGTCTGTCCGAAATGCCTAGGTATGCTAGGCATGCTAATGGCCTTCTTTGTAATTATTGTTTTATAATATGTAAATCACCCATTGTAATCTTCACAGAGAAATAAAAATTTGAATTTGAATTTGAATGTCCCAATAATTTAAGGCAACCCCAGGCTAGTAGGAATGTGTCTCAAAGATAGTGAGCCCATGCCTTAAGTGGTAGCCAACGTAATGAGTGTGAGTGAGGTCTCTAGTCCGAGTGGGGGTTATGCAGGTAGAGGTTTAAAAGGGGAAAAGGTCAGAAACAACCCAAGTATTCTTTGACGCTAGAGCACAAATGTCTATGATAGCAGAGAAGCTGGCAGCTATAACCAAAGAAGCATCAAAGCTTTGGTAGTAAAGACCTACCTATGGCAATTACGGCCAAAGGCCTTGCTGCAGCAGCCAAGTAACTAAAAGGGCTTGTAGTAAAGCTGGCTGATCAAGGTATTACCACTGACACTGTCAGAAATGTTGATGTTCTGGTGGGAGCTGATCGGATGCATGACTTCCTGTCCAGAAGAGGAACTATTAAAGAAGGTATTGGTTTATACAGGTCCCCAGTTGGATACATCATAGGTGGCAAGATTCCATCCAAATTTCCTGCAACACCAGAAAGCAGGGAGGCCACAACCATGATAGCAGGGCCTGCAGTAATAACAAGTATTGGAACACATGATGAACCTCCAGGTAAGCCGAACCAGGTAGGGAGTGACGGACACTCAACCACCTTGAAGAAAGGCTTTTATAGGGTACCTCAAAGGGGAAATAGAGTGTCATTAAACCCATGGAACTTCATATCAGTGGGAAGGAAGGCTATCAGCACATATGGGCCGCTGGATGGGAAAGTACAGAGCCATTTAGACAGGGTTAGACATTTGAAAGAGTATAAAGTTATAATGAAGGGTGTTAAAATCATCAGATCTGACAAGATTCTACCCCTAGAGGTCCACAAGGTGGAAACTGGACGGTCGACGTTAGACCGGCATATCCTCGACGAGAGTGGTTGGACAGCACTCATGTCTAGGGCCCACTGTGGGGGCTTGTGGGAGGTGAACTTCATCTAGATTTAGCATCTATCTTCTCCGGCAGGATGATGTGAAAATTTATTGAGACTAAAAAAATTCCACTGTTGGATTCGCTTGTAAATAATTTGGTGCAGCAGTCGTTGGGCTCCTTAACATCCTTCCACCCCGAAAAAGTAGAGTATGAATTGTAACCTTAATGTACAGATTGATGGATTTACATTTTAGGAATGATTTAAGTACGTTTAAATTGTTAGTAAATAATATTAGAATTAATAATGTAGCCTTTGACATTTATATTAGGTAATGAGATTAAACATACTGAGGTAGCAAGCATCCCACTCAGAGAATTTGTAGCCCTGAGGAACACTAGCTCCTTCTTCTGTGGTGGTAACTCATTAGGAGGTCTGAGCTCAGTATTCCACGTGGCTTACAAAATATTGTCTGGCAGCCAACAATGATAACACTGGTCAACAACCAAAATGCTTACGAGACCAGAGTAGTAATTTCCAACTAATTTTAGATCACTGATAATGAATATCATGGTTAAAATTGTTTGTTAGCTCTACTTTTCTACGTGTCACAACAGGTTCCAACAGGCTTGTGGTAGAGTGTTTCTTACCACACTCACAGTCTGACTGACCTTCATTATTGTTCCAGCAGTCACAGAAGGTGGTTGTGATGTGCAAGTTTATATTTTGAGGTTAAAGATAGGTGATTTGCTTAGCAAAACACTTTTTAAACTTATAATATATATTCACTGAGCAAGCTATTGATATGCATATGAGGCATATTATATTAATTTTATTTTCCTACTGAATGATATAAATACTTCTGCTTAGTTGTCCTGCTCTGTATTATAATGGTAAATTAATGAATAAATTTTCTGTTTATCTCCTAATTGTTTTGTTATTTTTTTCATTCAGATGCCTCGTACTTGTATGAATAGGGCAGACAACCTCTGCTGCATTTGTGGTGAGGTGACCCTTGCATCACAGAAGCGCCGTACTAATTGTTGTGGATAGAAAGATTGGTGAACAGGATAAGAACTGGGCTCCACACATATGCTGCAACAATTGTGCATAAGGGGAATAGTAAACCATCAGTTCCAGTGGGTTATGCACCACATAGGAAAGAAACTTATTAGAATATAAAGACACACGACAGACAACAACAAACATGGCCACCGCCACAGTCCAAGATAACTCCTTCCCAGTATTTGATGTCAAGAAGATCACCGACCCAGAAATAGCTAAACTCCTTACGATTCAGAACCAAACGATCACCAAACTAACTCAAGAAATGCAGGAACTAAAAGCTAGCAATGCAGATTACCTCAACAAGATCACTGCTCTTGAACATAAACTAGACACTCTGGAACAACAAAGTAACACCCACACCCAGTCCCTAGACACCATCAACACTCTAAAAGACCAAGTCACCCTACTTACTACCAACATTATAGAGGAAAGATCAAGAGTGGACCAACAACTTGCCAATGTCATAACCAACTTCCAAGACCATAATGACCAACAGCAGCTATCTGACGCTGTTGTAGTTAACAGCAAACATCTCCCATCCACAGTCACCCAAGAGACCTGCATGGAGACCACCCTACATTATTATTATTACAATCAAGGGGGAAGCGCTAAACCCGGAGGATTATACAGTGCCGGGGGGGGGGATGTGGAAGGCATTCAGGCTTAATTTGGGGAACTGGAGCACAGATCCAATTCCCTAAATCAAGAGCCCCTCACCAACATCAAGGAACCTTCCTTGAGGGGAGACCACCCTACAGCTTATCAAGGACCACCTTCGCCTTAACATACGTAGTGACGACCTAAAGGATTGCAAACTGATGGGCTACCAAGCAGGTAAAAAAACAGTGCTGTTAAAATTCCAAACTAGCATACAAAGAAACAACCTACTAAAAACATCTATTTCTATGAAAACTGATGTTTACGTCAATGAGTGCCTTACCAAAACAAGACAAAACCTTCTTTATCGGCTAAGAAAATTACGCTATGCCCAAAAAATCCACCAGTGCTTTGTGAGGGATGGAAAAATCGCAGTTAGGAAACAGCCCACTGGGAAGAGATACTTCATCTCTACAGACCATGACCTTAAAACATTCCTAAGTGAGGCTGGACTAACAGAATCAGAGTAAAGTGCAGATAATACCCACAGTCCACAGTTAGTGTTATATTGTCATAAATTTGTGCCCCCCTAAATTCTAATACCCCAACTACTTTTGATTATCATTGTTGTATCCAACGACCATTCTACCTCATAGTCTTAATTGTGTTTAATATCTACTGCATCACTGTTCCATCTTATTTTATTATAAACTAACCATAACTTGTCCTCAATAATTCTACCTCACTTTAAGAAATACTCAATTGCCCAAGTTTATTCTAAAATCCCTATTATTGCCCAATTTTGCTTTAAACTATATTGATCAAACTTATTGTAAACTTCTTTTATTGACCATTTTTATTCTGTACTTTTTTAAACTAGTATTTTCAACTACAACTTTTATATTATCCTGTCTACCATCTTACTAGCATATTATAACCAAGTCATTGCCATTTTTATTTTTATAATTTTTTTTATTATTCTTTTGCTACCTTAACTTGTGTATTTTATCCTGTCAATTTAAATCCAGTTATGGTATAAACCTTGGTAATACATACCGACAAGTTGGTTTAGAAAGACACCTAAGCAAACACTATAACATATTTATTAGAAAACGTTTCGGTCCTGGGACCTTGATCACTTCTAACATACAGAGGTAGAAAGACATTATATATATAGGCGGAGAGTGAGGTGTGACGCACGTGACCTGAGGAATGTCATAAGAACATAAGAATGGAGGAACACTGTGGAAGGCCTACTGGCCCATGCGAGGCAGGTCCTTATCAAAACAACCTCTACCTATGATGAGGACGGGTAGACGATGAAATCATGTGACTCCTGTGTTGTTGGGTTGGTGCTGCTTAAGTATCATGTATGCCAATGTTTTTGAAATTTTGTAGTTTCCAGTGTTGCATTCTATAGTGTCGGTGACGGCGATTAGTGAGGCTTCTAGGCACCGTCGGCGTCTGAGGTCTGGTTCGGTGAGAACGAGTTGTGCCTCATTCCACCTCGTTAATACAGCACACTTCGTTAATACAGTCACACCTCGTTAATACAGCACACCTCGTTAATACAGCACACCTCGTTAATACAGCACACCTCGTTAATACAGCACACCTCGTTAATACAGCACACCTCGTTAATACAGCACACCTCGTTAATACAGTCACACCTCGTTAATACAGCACACCTCGTTAATACAGTCACACCTCGTTAATACAGCACACCTCGTTAATACAGTCACACCTCGTTAATACAGCACACTTCGTTAATACAGTCACACCTCGTTAATACAGCACACCTCGTTAATACAGCACACCTCGTTAATACAGCACACCTCGTTAATACAGCACACCTCGTTAATACAGCACACCTCGTTAATACAGCACACCTCGTTAATACAGCACACCTCGTTAATACAGTCACACCTCGTTAATACAGTCACACCTCGTTAATACAGTCACACCTCGTTAATACAGCACACCTCGTTAATACAGTCACACCTCGTTAATACAGCACACCTCGTTAATACAGTCACACCTCGTTAATACAGCACACCTCGTTAATACAGTCACACCTCGTTAATACAGCACACCTCGTTAATACAGCACACCTCGTTAATACAGCACACCTCGTTAATACAGCACACCTCGTTAATACAGCACACCTCGTTAATACAGCACACCTCGTTAATACAGTCACACCTCGTTAATACAGTCACACCTCGTTAATACAGTCACACCTCGTTAATACAGCACACCTCGTTAATACAGTCACACCTCGTTAATACAGCACACCTCGTTAATACAGTCACACCTCGTTAATACAGCACACCTCGTTAATACAGTCACACCTCGTTAATACAGCACACCTCGTTAATACAGCACACCTCGTTAATACAGCACACCTCGTTAATACAGCACACCTCGTTAATACAGCACACCTCGTTAATACAGTCACACCTCGTTAATACAGCACACCTCGTTAATACAGTCACACCTCGTTAATACAGCACACCTCGTTAATACAGCACACCTCGTTAATACAGCACACCTCGTTAATACAGTCACACCTCGTTAATACAGTCACACCTCGTTAATACAGCACACCTCGTTAATACAGCACACCTCGTTAATACAGCACACCTCGTTAATACAGCACACCTCGTTAATACAGTCACACCTCGTTAATACAGCACACCTCGTTAATACAGCACACCTCGTTAATGCAGTCACACCTCGTTAATACAGCACACCTCGTTAATACAGCACACCTCGTTAATACAGCACACTTCGTTAATACAGTCACACCTCGTTAATACAGCACATCTCGTTAATACAGCACACCTCGTTAATACAGCACACCTCGTTAATACAGCACACCTCGTTAATACAGTCACACCTCGTTAATACAGCACACCTCGTTAATACAGTCACACCTCGTTAATACAGCACACCTCGTTAATACAGTCACACCTCGTTAATACAGCACACCTCGTTAATACAGCACACCTCGTTAATACAGCACTTCATTTAGAACAATTCCCGTGCTTTTCAATTATATTCATGTTTATTATTTTCGGAACTTGCCTTGCTCTAAAGATGGTTTTTGAAAATTTTAAATATTTTTTATTTATTTTTATTTTTCCATCTTGTTTTTTATAGACCTAGTGGTATTGTGCACTAATAAGTGACAGAGTAAACAGCCTTGTGACTATTTTTTGAGGTGATGCAGAAATCCCTTGCAATGCAAGCCCTTAAAATGATTGCAGATTGCAATAGAGTTAAATAAAGCAAGGCAGGAACATTGTGTTGTACATGGGGGAGGGGGGGGAGGATGGATGCTAGTTACTAGGTTAGGTGCCACTTAGTTAAGTGCCACTTAGTTAAGTGCCACTTAATGGAACCGGGAGAAATTAACAGCAGGCCACGTCAAGAATAGAGAATATGAGAAGAACTCGAACACATGGGAATCTGGGCATAATTATGGATCTGGTAGATCACATTAAGGCACATTAAGGGTGTGATTTATAGGCCCCCAAACCTTGATAGGGAGTGCAGTAAGCTGTTATGGGACGAAATTCATAAGGCGTCTAATGTGATAATGGGAGATTTTAACTTTAGACAAATTGATTGGAACAATATGACAGGAAATCTTGAGTCAAGTGACTTTCTTGATACGGTTCAGGATTGCTTTTTAGAACAGGTTGTGACAGAACCAACTAGAGGAAACAATCTGCTTGACTTGGTTCTTGCCAACAAAGAATCACTAATTAATAATCTAGAGGTTAATGATGAACTTGGGGAAAGTGATCACAAATCACTTAGTTTCAATATATCATGGAATTACCCAGATAACTGCAATCAAATATCTGTCCCAGATTTTCGCTTGGCCGACTTCGTGGGACTGAAAAATTACTTGGGTGGGCTAAATTGGGATGTCCTGACTATGGGTCAGGGAGGTCATCTTGGTCGCCAACATAAAGTTTTTCAGAGCATAGTTCTAGCTGCCCAGACAACTTTTGTTCCGAGTAGGGAAATTAGATCTAACAAAAATGATCCCAGATTGATGAAGAATAGATTAAAACATCTCAATGGTCAAAAGAGAGGCATATATAGGCGTATCAAAAGAGGGGATGGGCAGTTAAGAAATCAGTATATTCAATTAAAGAGAGAAATAAAGAAAGGAATAAGAAAAGCAAAAAGGGATTAAGAGGCTAAGGTCGCAAGGGATTCAAAGACTAACCCAGAAGGGTTCTTTCAGGTATACAGAAGTAAAATTAGGGACAAGATAGGCTCACTTAAGAGTAACTCTGGTCACATCACTGACAGTGATAAGGATGTGTGTAAAATTCTCAATACCTACTTCCTCTCAGTTTTCATCCAGGAAAATGCTAGCAATATTCCTGAAATAATAGATTATGTAGAACAGGACGATAATAAACTATGCACGATTGCAGTAACTAGTGACATGGTCCTCAGACAAATAGAGAAACTAAAACCTAACAAATCCCCAGGCTCTGTTGAACTGTTTGCAAGGGTGTTAAAGGAATGTAAAGAGGAACTTAGCATACTTTTGGCTAATCTTTTTAACATATCACTACAAACTGGCATAGTGCCTGATAAGTGGAAAATGGCAAATGTAATACCTATTTACAAGGCAGGTGACAGGTCCTTGGCTTCGAAATATAGACCAATAAGCCTTACCTTCATAATGGGAAAATTTATGGAATCAATAATTGCCGAAGCAATTGTGTTCGTAATAAAGATAACAAAATTCTTAAGAGGCTTCATAGCAAGAAGTATAAATAATAGAAGTCTTCAGGTTGTTCTTCAACTCTATATATCCTTGGTTAGGCCTCATTTAGACTATGCTGCTCAGTTCTGGTCACCGTATTACAGAATGGATATAAATGCTCTGGAAAACGTACAGAGGAGGATGACAAAGATGATCCCATGTATCAGAAATCTTCCCTATGAGGATAGACTGAGGGACCTGAATCTGCACTCTCTCGAAAGGCGTAGAATTAGGGAGGATATGATCGAGGTGTATAAATGGAAAACAGGAATAAATAAAGGGGATGTAAATAGAATTCTGAAAATTTCCAGCCAAGACAGGACTCGCAGCAATGGTTTCAGTTGGAAAATTTCAGATTCAGGAAGGATATAGGAAAGCACTGGTTTGGTAATAGAGTTGTGGATGAGTGGAACAAACTCCCAAGTACAGTTATTCAGGCTAAAACGTGTAGTTTTAAAAATAGGTTAGATAAATACATGAGTGGGTGTGGGTGGGTGTGAATTGGACCTGACTAGCTTGTGCTGCTGGGTCTGGTGCCGTGCTCCTTCCTTGAGTGGAGGTGACCAGACCGGGTGGGTCATTGGGCTAATCCGGGGGAGGGGACATGGACCTGCTCCGCATGGGTCAGTAGGCCTGTTGCAGTGTTCCTTCTTTCTTATGTTCTTAACATTGAGATTAATTACTATTATTATTACTCAGAGGAAAGGCGCCAAAATCGTTCGGTAAAAGCACACAAGTGCAACTAATGTGACATTTATTGTGGCAACGTTTCGCTCTCCAGGAGCTTTATCAAGCTTGATAAAGCTCCTGGAGAGCGAAACGTTGCCACAATAAATGTCACATTAGTTGCACTTGTGTCCTTTTACTTTACATATTGTCGGTAATTCTACCAACTTTATTACAAAATCGTTCGGGTTATGCATGACCTTGGGAACGGAAGGTAATCAGGTTTGATACTTAGATCAAGAGCCCTTCACGAAAGAAAGAAATAAAAGAATAAAAAGGCGGCACAATACCGAGACTAGAACAAAGCACAAATAACCCGCACGTAGGAGACTGAAACAAATGACAACGTTATAACTATTCATGAGTTAATCAGCTATGTTTGTGTTGTTTATGGAGCAGCATTAAGGGACAAGTCAGTTCCCCTGTCTTATAATATGTTTTTTCCCTATAATATTCCCAGTCCATAATTACTATCACATTTGTTTTGTCTGCTTTCGTAAGGTTAAGTCCAGGATCTTTCCTTAATTCATTGTATAACTTAACAAATATTTGAGGACAATTGTATTGTAGAGGTGTGAACTTTGCTCAGAGGCGCCGCTTAGTGTGTCAGCAAAGATTTGTTAAGTTATACCATGAATTAAAGAATGATCCTGGACTTCAACTTACGAAACAGACAAAGCAAATGAGACAGTAATTATGGACAAAGTAGATTATAGGGGAAGAATAAACATGATATTAGGAGAGAGGGGAACACAGGCCCCGCCCGGCCTTGAGGGAAGACTCATGTGTACAACGCACTCACGCTGATAGACTACATATGGATGACTGGTAGCATGAAGAATTGTAGATGTATCTACGAATACACTACATACACATTACACACTGCTGTTGTATGACGTTCAAACACACACACTACAACATACAGTTATAATGTGCCGTCCAAACACAAACTACAGCATACAGCTGCAGTGTGGGGCTCAAACACAAATTACAGCATACAACTGTAGTGTGGCGTTCAAACACAAACTACAGCATACAGCTGCAGTGTGGCGTTTAAATACAAACTACAGAATACAGCTGCAGTGTGGCGTTCAAACACAAACTACATCATACAACTGTAGTGTGGCGTTCAAACATGTAACTTTAAAAACCTTATCTTGAGAATCCTTCTTCTGACTGGTTTCAAACTTTTGAAGCTGGTGCATAGGTCATAAAGGAAAGTTTGAACTGCTACTTTACATTGTAGGCTCCTTTTTGTTGAGTAGGTTGAGTAGGTTGAGTAGGTTGAGTAGGTTGAGTAGGTTGAGTAGGTTGAGTAGGTTGGGGGACTGAGGATGTACGAGAGGATGAAGGGAAAAAATACCACGGATTGTACAGATATTTAAGCAAGTTAAAAAATGAAAAGGAAGAAAGGATACAAGAGTTACTTTAGTTAACGAGGAGGTTGACAACAGCCAGGAAATGTTGCTGTCTTGGCTTATCTTAGGTAAGTTTATTCAGGTACAGATACACAAATACATTTACACAAATTATCGTACATAGCAGCATATGTATAGATTACATAGGATAACCCAAAAAAGTCAGACAAAGTGACTTATTTCCATTGCGTCCTTGGCGAAAAGAGGAGATGCTGAGTTGTAGGTGATGTTGAGTTTGTGTTGAGTCTTATCATGACTGTTGCTACCCAGATAACTTGGAGAGGCAGCGAGGCAGCGCACAAGTCTGGCACTGATGTCACCACTTACTCTGCCCACTCTATGCAACCTCTGTTCAGTTTAGAGTTGAGTGGACGAGAGCATCAACCTCGCATGTAGCGCTGCCTTAAGAGAATTTTTTTTTCTGGGAGTCTTTAAAAATAAGCCAGACAGGTACGTGAATGGATGTGGTTGTTGGTGTGATGGACTTACCTAGCATGGGCCCGTAGGTCTATCACAGTGCTCTGTTTTGACGACTTTTCAGTTCGTCTTAAGACCATTAATAGAACACAATCCAGTTTTGGCTTGACATTGCTACAGGAAGACCGAAATGTTGAGAAGATTTTCCTCTGGTAAAGATGCTTCCATGTGATTTTTTCTAGCCAAAAATTTATTGCGACTTTCAATCTTACAGGAGTTCTTTACTGATTGACAATTTAAATACAACAATGATTTAAATAACTATAACGATTTAAATAACTACAATGTTTTCATTCTGGAGTTTATCTGGAGAGAGTTCCGGGGGTCAACGCCCCCGCGGCCCGGTCTGTGACCAGGCCTCCTTAGGTCAGTGTCCCAGGATGCGACCCACACCAGTCGACTAACACCCAGGTACCCATTTTACTGATGGGGAACATAGACAACAGGTGGAAAGAAACACGTCCAATGTTTCTACTCTGGCTGGGAATCGAACCCAGGCCCTCACCGTGTGAAGCGAGAGCGTTAACCACCAGGCCACCCAGAATATGATAGACATTTAGTGTCGACTAATAATGTATATTTTACATATCAAGTAGCGTTAAATCCGGAAGTGTAATTCATTGCATCTTAGTGTTGGATACAGAGCTGATCAAGAATTGACTGAGGCATCTGGTGGAGCGGCCGCGGGGGTGTTGACCCTGGAACACCCTGCAGGTAGCGGAGTATCTCTTGTATGACACGAAGACATTCATAGGCAAATCAAAAGAGATGAGGGGGTCATCTTATTGGTCAGTACATTCAATTTAAAAGAGAAATGAAAAGGAAATGAGGAAAGCCATAAGAGAATATGAAATTGAGGTTGCGAGGGACTGGAAGACCAATCATAAAGGGATTTCACATATATAGGAATAAGATTATGGAAAAGATAAGCCCACTTCAGTGTAACTCAGGTCAGCCTACTGTTAGTAACAAAGAAATGTGTACAGTTTTCAACATTTATTTCCTGTGTCTATGCATAAGAGGGCACAAAATAAATTCCAGAAATCAACAGTTAGACTGGTCAAAATGAAAATAATTTATGCAATATCAAAGTCAATAGTAATAAATGGAAGCTAAACAAATCACCGGTTTCTAATTATCTGTTTTCAAAAGTTCTAGAGGAATGTTAGGAGGAACTTAACAAACCCTTAGCTGTAGTGATATATTGAAGAGTTAACCTCTTCAATGTATCACTACAAAGATGTATCATACGGGATTAATGGCATATGGCAAATGTAATACCCATTTACAAAGGAGATAGGTCTTTAGCTTCAAATTATTGACCAATTAGCCTAACCTCAGTTGTGGAAAACCTGAAGGAATCAACGACTGCTGATGTAATTTGAAACTACCTTAGAAGATGCAATTTGGTCAACGAATCTCAGCAGGTATTACAAACAGGCATTCTTGCCTTACGAATTTACTAACCTTTTTCACTAAGGTATTCGAGGAGGTAAACCAAGACAAAGAATGCAACAATGAGTACATGAACTTCAGTTTGGTATCTGATAAAGTTACACACAGGATGCTGATTAAGAAAGTGGCGGCACATGGAACAGAAGAAATTATCTCCTGGGTCGAGGCCTGGCTGACCGATAGGCAGCAGGGAATTCGTATTAAATAGCAAAATGGATATGGGGATCGAACCCATGGCAGTTGAGTCCTAAAATTCTGTGATTTGTTTGCAGTCATGTTGTTGCGACTTCTTGAGTCAAGTTTACATGAGAACCTGTTACGAGTGGTGTGCCACAAGGGTAATTGTTGAGACCCCTGTTGTTCACAATATACATAAGGAGCATTGATGAGTAAGTTTGCCGAAGACACTAAAATATGTTGTCAAATAATTTCTGATGTGGACACTAGAAGCCTTCAGGATGACCTGGATAGGTTGATGCAGTAGTCGGAAAAGTGACAAATGTATCTTAATGCAAAATAGTGTAAGGTTCTAATCCTACGAGAAATTAAATAACTTTGACATTTATAAGCTAAACAATATACATAGATCTTAGTTATCATGAATGCGAGAAATAACTAGGTGTTCTGGTTTGCAAAAAAATTAAGCCAATACATCAGCGTATAATGGTTTGCAATAAAGCTAGTATCAAGAAGTATAAATAATAGAAGTCTTAAGGTTATACTTCAGATTTATACTACATATTTTTAGTTAAAACTCATTTAGATTATGTTTCCCAGTTCTGGTCTCCATGTTACAAGACGGACATCTATGCGCTCGAAAATATACAGAGAAGGATGAAGTTGATTCCATTCATTAGAAACTTTTCCTACGGAAATAGACTGAAAGCACTGAATCTCTTTTCTTTGGAAAGGCGTTGAATAAGGGAAGAAATGACTGAAATGTACAGATGGAAAACAGGAATAAATAAATAAGATATAAATAGTGTGTTGAAAATATCTAAACAAAACAGGACTCGCACTAATGGATTCAAGTTGGAGAAATTTAGATTTAGAAAGGATATCGGGAAGTATTAATTTAGGAAGAGTTGAAGATGAATGGAACAAGCGCTCAGGCAGCGTCACTGAGGCGAGAACTTTGGGTAGCTTTAAAAATAGATTGAAGGTGTACAAGAGTGAGCGTGGACGGGTGTGAGTTAGACCTGTCCGGCATGGGTCAGTAGGCTTGTGGCAGTTTTCCTTCGTTCTTGTGTTCTTATGTTCGATCATCCGTTCGCGCAACTGCCTCCCATTCTCTGACCACTCAGACTGTTGGTACCCTCCTAACATCATTCAACCCAGAATAATTCAACATATATGATGGTTTGTTGTCATTAAGGTTGTTGGTATCACCAAGGCAGGTTTGAATACAAGCTGTTGATTGTTCTGAAAATTCTGTTGCCTATGGTGCTGTCTCCTCTAGTTGTATATAAATGTTTGAATTTAAATTTTACTGAGACTTATTGTGATTTATAATAATGTGTAGTAACAATAATTTAAAAACAACAACGACAACAATAATGATATTAATAATAAAAGAAGAAAACTAAGTTTTTTCTTTTTCGGGCCGCCCAGTCTGGGTGGGAGACAGCCGTCTGCCGACCCCGAGGGTGATCCAGGGATCAACACCCCCGCAGCACAGTCCTTGACCAGGCCTCCTGGTGAATACCAGGCTGTTACTGCTGGCCGCACGTTAACCAACATACGAATCAGACTCTGGCTGATCAGTCACTGAGTTTCCGTATCTGTCTAGCTCCAGCTCTTGAACAGTCTTGGGCCCCGGACACTTACCATGTTTTCTTTTAGTGTAATAATGGCGCCCCTACTTTTCATTAAGGGTATATCGCACCGTCTGCCCAGTCTTTTGCTCACGCAGGGAGAGATTTGTGTGTGCAGATATGAAAGCAATCCCTCTAGGATTTTCCAAGTGTAGATTATAATGTATCTTTCTCGCCTACACTTTAGTGAGTACAGGACAAGTGACTCCAAGTGTTCCCAGTAATTAAAGTGTTTGACGGAACTTGTATGTGCAGTAAAGGTTCTCTGTACATTCTCTAGATCTGCAATTTCATCTGCTTTGAATGGAGCTGTTAGTGTACAGAAGCATTCCAGCCTAGAGAGAACAAGTGATTTAAAAAGGATCATCACAGGCTTGCCATCTCCTGTCTTGAATGTTCTCATTATCCATCCTATCAGTTTCCTCGCAGATGTAATACAGACACTATTGTGATCCTTGAAGGAGAGAGCTTCCGACATTAACACTCCTAAGTCCTTCACATTACTTTTCCGCTCTATTGTGTGATTTGAGTTTGTAGTATATTCTGTTCTAGTTATTATTTCCTCCAGTTTTCCGTAACAGAGTAGCTGAAATTTGTCCTCATTGAACATCATATTACACAAATAACCCGCACGTAGAAGAGAGGAGCTTATGACGACGTTTCGGTCGTACCTGGACCATTTACAAAGTCACACTAACGAGAAGTAGAGCAGGACGAGTATGTATAGGCAGGAAGAGGTAGTAGTAGTAGCCAAGTAGGACCGAAATGTCGTCGTAAGCGCAGGTTATTTGTGTATCGTTCCAGTCGTGATATTGTGCCTTTTTGTTATAAACATCATATAGCTTTGCGTTGCCCATTGGAAAGCTTGGTTTATATCTACTTGGATATTTACCGTATTTTCAATGGTTGACAGTCTAATGTGGAATCTAGTATAGTCTGCAAAAGATGACACAGTGCTATGGTTTGCATCTCTGTCTATGTCTGATATGAGGATGAGGAACAGGATGGGGACGAGTACTGTGCCTTGTGGAACAGAGCTTTTCAATAAGGTGCTGGACAGGCACCTAAAGTCAGTACCTGATCAGCCGGGCTGTGGTTCTTACATTAGTTTATGTGCGGCCAGCAGTAACAGCCTGGTTGATCAGACCCCGATTTACCACGAGGCCTGGTCTCAGACCGGACCCCTCTGCAGGTATACTCCAGGTATACTCCAGTTTCAGACTTTCTTTACCACTTTTCTTAGTGTTCGATTGGTTAGAAAATTGAAGATCCGTCTGTCTCTTTTATCAGTTATCGTTTTAGTACGCATTTTGTGTGCTATTACACCATACTTGCACTTGTCAAAGGCTTTTGCAAAATCTGTGTATACTCTGCATTCTGTTTGTCTCCCAGTGCGTCCAAGACCATATCATAGTGGTTCAGTAATTGTGAGAGGCAGGATCGATCTGCTCTAAACCCGTGCTGCCCTGGATTGTGTAATTGTTGGAATCTAAATGATTTGCGATGATGCTTCTTAGAAATCTTTCAAAAAATTTTATGTTGTGGAATGTTAGCGCTATTGGTCTGTAATCTTTAGCTATTGCTTTGCTGCCACTTTTATGGAGTGGGGCTATATCCGTTGTTTACAGTGACTGTACGATTACACCCGTGTCTATGCTCCCTCTCCATAGCATACTTAAGGCACACGAAAGGGATTTCTTGCCGTTCTTAATGAACATGGAGTTCCAAGAATCTGGGTCTGGGGCTGAGTGCATGGGCATGTTGTCAATGACTTTATCAAAGTCCCGTAGAATTAGGGTTATGTCAGAAATTTGGCATACATTGACAGGGTTTTCAGGCTCATTTATGAAAAAATAATTCGGAGTGTCGATCTTCAGACCGATTAATGGCTCTCTATGCACAGTCGTATTGAGACTTCAGTATCTCATTCTTATCTTCGCTGTCATCTGCGTAAGTTCCATCTTGTCTGAGCAAGAACCCGATACTAGATATGGATTTTGCCTTGCTTTTGGCTTACGAGAAGGAATTTTTTTAATTTCTTTCGATTTCACTAATTGCTTTTAGCTCCTGTTTCTCCCGGATCCTGTATAAATTTGATGAAGGTACCCTCGTAGCTGTATGTGTTTTGCTGATCAGGACCCTTGTGCATGTTAGTCTGGAATTCAATTAGATTGTGATCCGAATTAGTTGTTTTTGATATTGTTATGTTTCTTACCAGGTCATCATTATTTGTGATAAGGTCAAGTGTGTTTTCCAGTCTTGTTGGCTCCACTATCTGCTGGCTTAGGGTGTATTTATTGCAGAGATTCAGCAGCTCATGTGTGTGTGACTTTCATTTGAGCTGCCTCCAGGAATAGTCTCTGCTATAACATTATTTGCTATATTCTTCCATTTTGAATGTCTTAGATTGAATTCACCACACAGCAAGATGAAGATTGAGACACTTATGTAACATATGGGAATCTTTATTGAGGAAGTGTTTCACCACACAGTGCCGTAAGGAGAGGAGGAGTTTGAGGTAATCAGTCCCTCAGCCTAACATATTGTATTCCCTCAGAAGGTCTTGGAGCAGGACGCCTCTCCATACACTTACAGATCGTGAAGAGATCTTGGAGGTGGGTAGTGAGGAGGAAGCGTCTCCAAGATGGAAGGGCTGAGTTACGATGGAATGGTAGAATACGTGATCTACTTGGTCATCACTGCCCTCCTTGCTCTCACCCTCTTTCTTTTCTTCAAGAGGCTCCAAAAGGTGTGTATTTTTCTCTATGTATGTGTGTATATGTCTATATGTCTCTATGTATGTACTCACCTATTTGTACTCACCTATTTGTGGTTGCAGGGATCGAGTCATAGCTCCTGGCCCCGCCTCTTCACTGATTGCTACTAGGTCCTCTCTCTCCCTGCTCCATGAGCTTTATCATACCTCGCCTTAAAACTATGTATGGTTCCCGCCTCCACTACTTCACTTTCTAGGCTATTCCACGGCTTGACTACTCTATGACTGAAGAAATACTTCCTAACATCCCTTTGATTCATCTGAGTCTTCAACTTCCAATTGTGACCTCTTGTGTCTGTGTCCCATCTCTGGAACATCCCGTCTTTGTCCACCTTGTCTATTCCACGCAGTATTTTATATGTCGTTATCATGTCTCCCCTGACCCTCCTGTCCTCCAGTGTCGCCAGGCCGATTGTGTGTGTGTGTGTGTGTGTGTGTGTACTCACCTAGTTGAGGTTGCAGGGGTCGAGTCCGAGCTCCTGGCCCCGCCTCTTCACTGATCGCTACTAGGTCACTCTCCCTGAGCCGTGAGCTTTATCATACCTCTGCTTAAAGCTATGTATGGATCCTGCCTCCACTACATCGCTTCCCAAACTATTCCACTTACTGACTACTCTGTGGCTGAAGAAATACTTCCTAACATCCCTGTGATGTGTGTGTGTGTGTGTGTGTGTGTGTGTGTGTGTGTGTGTGTGTGTGTGTGTGTGTGAGTGTGTGTGTGTGTGTGTGTGTGTGTGTGTGTGTGTGTGTGTGTGTGTGTGTGTGTGTATGTGTGTCTGTGTGTGTCTGTGTGTTTACTCACCTAATTGTACTCACCTAATTGTGGTTGTAGGGGTCGAGACTCATCTCCTGGCCCCTACTAGGTCTTCTCTCTCTCCTTGCTCCATGAGCTTTATCATACCTCATCTTCAAGCTATGTATGGTTCCTGCCTCCACTACCTCACTTGCTAGATTATTCCACTTCCTGACTACTCTATGACTGAAGAAATACTTCCTAACATCCTTTTGACCCCTCTGCGTCTTCAACTTCCAATTGTGACCCCTTGTTTCTGTGTCCCCTCTTTGGAACATCCTGTCTCTGTCCACCTTGTCTATTCCACGCAGTATTTTGTATGTCGTTATCATGTCTCTCCTAACCCTCCTGTCCTCCAGTGTTGTTAGGCCGATTTCCCTTAACCTTTCTTCATAGGACATTCCCCTTAGCTCTGGAACTAACCTTGTCGCATATCTTTGCACATTCTCTAATTTCATGACATGCTTGAGCAAGTGTGGATTCCAAACAGGTGCTGCATACTCCAGTATGAGCCTGACGTACACTGTGTACAATGTTTTGAACGATTCCTTACTAAGGTATCGGAATGCTGTTCTCAGGTTAGCCAGGCACCCATATGCTGCAGCAGTTATCTGGTTGATGTGTGCTTCCGAAGACTTGCTCAATGTTATAATCACTCCAAGATCTTTCTCCTTGAGTGAGGTTTGCAGTCTTTGGACACCTAGCCTATACTCCATCTGCTGTCTTCTTTGCCCTTCCCCGATCTTCATGATTTTGCATTTGGCGGGGTTAAATTCGAGAAGCCAATTGCTGGACCAAGTGTCCAGCATGTCCAGGTCTCTTTGAAATCCTACCTGGTCCTCATCTGATCTAATTCTCCTCATTAACTTCACATCTTCTACCAACAGGGACAGTTCAGAGTCTAACCCTTCCATCATGTCATTCACATACACCAAAAATAACACTGGTCCTAGGACCGACCACTGTGGGATCCTGCTCGTCACAGATGCCCACTGTGATACCTCATCACGTACCATGATTCGTTGTTGCCTCCTCGTCAGGTATTCTCTGATCCATTGCAGTGCCCTTCCTGTTATACGTGCCTGGCCCTCTAGCTTCTGCACTTATCTCTGTGTCAAAGGCCTTCTTGCAGTCTTAGAAGATGCAATCAACCCACCCCTCTCTCTCGTGTCCTACTTCTGTTACTTTATCATAAAACTCCAGAAGGTTTGTGACACAGGATTTCTCTTCCATAAATCTGTGCTGGTTGGCGTTTATACTCTTGTTCAGTTCCAGGTGAGTAGTAAGGAAGGCGGCTCAGCGGTCTCTCAAAGGATGCTGCCTTTTCACACCTAGGTGTGAAATTTCACACCTATGTGTTAATGACCTTTCCAGCCCCAAGCCTGCCCATGCCCGCCTCGTCCCGCCTCGTGCCCTGTCCTGCCCTGCCCTGCCCAAAGCCACATCCTGCCCTGCCCCATGCCTACCCTGCCACACCTTCTGCTGTACCTTCTGCTGCGTCCGCCGGATATCGCTCCCGCTCCCCGAATATTTTTCCGATCTTTTAGAATTTTTTTTAATTTCATAATTTTTGAAGGTCCGCTTACCGGGATCAGAGACACATTTTTACTCCCCCCTCTGGGTACCCCTGTGGGAAGACCTCCCCCCACACCTCCCATCACCCACTCCATCTCCCATACCCTCTATGCCCAAATATTCCTGCTCCATCTCCTTGGATCAAGATCTGCACTCCACTTCATTGGATCAAATTTTTGGGTCCTCCCTATGGAGCATGGTATATCCCCCTATGGTACTTTCTTTTAAATTATTAAAAAAAATACAGGTAGAAACAAGTAACTTCCTCTTAATGACTTAAATGAACTAACATGCATGACGTCACCCCACCTGTGTTTACTCAGCAGTCAGTGATGTCACGTGATAGCCACCCATGACCTCACTCAAGACACAACAGGCTGAATCAGGACTGTCACCACAACACCCTCAACAACCCACAACTAATAACCTTTTTTTCAGTATCTCTAGTTCAACAACAACACCCACAACCCACAACATCCACAACAACAACACCCACAACCCACATCACAATTTTTCCCCTTTCGATACAAATTTTTCATAAATTTTTAATGCCACTAATATACATTTTCACTCTTAACTCAGGATGACCCAAATAATTCCTCATTTTCGTTAATACCCACAACTCCCCACAACAATCCACAATTTTTTACATACTACGACAAAAGATTCACTTGTCACGAATTAAGATTTCAATTCTATAACTCCGACTCTCTACACCATACAACTCTCCTCAAGTCATTAAAACCCTCATATTTCATTAAAATTCTAATATAATCCTCTTCTCACCCGTTCTCCATCTCACCCATATTTCTTCACATCCACTCACCCATCTCCCAACACCTCACTCTCCCCATCAACATCTCACAACACCTCACTCTCCCCATCAACATCTCCCAACACCTCACTCTCCCCATCAACATCTCCCAACACCTCACTCTCCCCATCAACATCTCCCAACACCTCACTCTCCCCATCAACATCTCCCAACACCTCACTCTCCCCATCAACATCTCCCAACACCTCACTCTCCCCATCAACATCTCCCAACACCTCACTCTCCCCATCAACATCTCCCAACACCTCACTCTCCCCATCAACATCTCCCAACACCTCACTCTCCCCATCAACATCTCCCAACACCTCACTCTCCCCATCAACATCTCCCAACACCTCACTCTCCCCATCAACATCTCCCAACACCTCACTCTCCCCATCAACATCTCCCAACACCTCACTCTCCCCATCAACATCTCCCAACACCTCACTCTCCCCATCAACATCTCCCAACACCTTACTCTCCCCATCAACATCTCCCAACACCTCACTCTCCCCATCAACACCTCACTCTCCCCATCAACACCTCACTCTCCCCATCAACACCTCACTCTCCCCATCAACACCTCACTCTCCCCATCAACACCTCACTCTCCCCATCAACACCTCACTCTCCCCATCAACACCTCACTCTCCCCATCAACACCTCACTCTCCCCATCAACACCTCACTCTCCCCATCAACATCTCACAACAAGACACAATTTTCACTCATAACCCACAATTTTCCTCGTTTTAAGTATTTCATCAGAAAAGTTACCACAACACATACAATTTTCACCAACACAAGAAAAAAGATTTTTTGCACTCGTAACCCACTTACAACCTTCACACACTATTCGCACTCAATTCACCTATCCCAATTCAACAAAAAGATACAAATTTCACTTATAACCCAGAATTTTCATTTTTGATACAATTTTTTTCTCAAATGACACTAATACACAATTTCACTCTTAACTCACATTTTTTCCCATTCTTACGAATTCTTCAAAAAGACCCAAAAAATATTTTTACATATTGCGAATTAAGATTTCATTAATACCCACACACAAACACACACACAAACACACACAAACACGCACACACACACACACACACACACACACACACACACACACACACACACACACACACACACACAAACACACACACAAACACACACAAACACACACACACACACACACACACACACACACACACAAAAACACACACAAACACACACAAACACACACACACACACACACACACACAAACACACACACACACACACACACACACACACACACACACACAGAACAAAATCAGAACGACAGCAGCTGAGGGAGAGGACAAAAAAGCGAAAGGAGCTAGGAAAAGAGACAAGGATGGAACCAGCAGAGGTCAGTCAGAGCAGGACAGAACAGCAAGGGCAAGCACACACACAACTATTCTCAGAACCATACAACCTATCACACCATCCCAACACACACTACAATCCATACCCACAGCCTCCACCCAACACCGAGCTATAGAATCCCACAGTATGCCACCAGGTCTCCCACCCTAACAGGCCCCCCCCCCAAACCACAGTGTTGGAAAGGAAACTGAAGGTATGGTACACAAACGCTGATGGAATAACAAATAAGTGGGAGGAGTGGCATGAAAGAGTCAAAGAGGCATCACTGGACATCATAGCTCTCACAAAAACCAAGCTTACAGGTATGATAACAGATGCCATCTTTCCAAAGGGATACCAAATCCTGAGGAAATACAGAGGGAACAGGGGGGGTGGAGGAGTGGCATTGCTGATCAAAAATTGCTGGAATTTTGATGAGCTGGAGAGAGGAGACAGCAGAGAAGAAAGTGATTACATAGCGGGAACGCATCACTCTGGAGGTCCCAAGGTGGTAATAGCAGTGATGTATAACCCACTACAGAACAGCAGGAGGCCAAGGCAAGAGTACGACGAGGGCAATAGAGCGATGGTTGACACACTGGCTACAGTGGCCAGAAGAGCTCATGCATGTAGGGCAAAGCTCCTGATCATGGGTGACTTTAACCACAAGGAGATCGATTGGGAGAACTTGGACCTGCATGGGGGCCAAGATACATGGAGGGCTAAGATGATGGAGGTGGTACTGGAAAACTTCATGTACCAACACGTAAGGGACACTACAAGAGAGAGAGGAGAGGATGAACCAGCAAGGCTGGACTTAGTATTCACCTTGAGTAGTGCAGATATCGAGGACATCACATATGAAAGACCCCTTGGGGCCAGTGACCATGTGGTTTTAAGCTTCGAATACACAGTAGAGCTACAAGTGGAGGGAGAAGCAGGAAGGCCAGGACGAATGAAGCCAAACTACAAGAAAGGGGACTACACAGGAATGAGGAACTTCCTGAACAGGGTTCAGTGGGACAGAGAACTGGCAGGGAAGCCAATTAATGAGATGATGGAATATGTAGCAACAAAATGCAAGGAGGCTGAGGAGAGGTTTGTACCCAAGGGTAACAGGAATAATGAAAAAGCCAGGATGAGCTCATGGTTTACCCAAAGGTGCAGGGAGGCAAAACCAAGTGTGCTAGGGAATGGAAGAAATATAGAAGGCAAAGGACCCAGGAGAATAAGGAGAGCAGTCTTAGACCCAGAAACGAATATGCAGAGATAAGAAGGGAGGACCAAAGACAATATGAAAATGATATAGCAGCGAAAGCCAAATCTGACCCGAAACTGTTGTACAGTCACATCAGGAGGAAAACAACAGTCAAGGACCAGGTAATCAGGCTAAGGAAGGAAGGAGGAGAGACAACAAGAAATGACCGTGAAGTATGTGAGGAACTCAACAAGAGATTCAAAGAAGTGTTCACAGAGGAGACAGAAGGGGCTCCAGAAAGACGGAGAGGTGGGGCACACCACCATGTGCTGGACAAAGTGCACACAACCGAGGAAGAAGTGAAGAGGCTTCTGAGTGAGCTAGATACCTCAAAGGCAATGGGGCCAGATAACATCTCCCCATGGGTATTGAGAGAGGGAGCAGAGGCACTATGTGTACCTCTAACAACAATATTCAATACATGTATCAAAACAGGGAGATTGCCTGAGGTATGGAAGACAGCAAATGTAGTCCCAATCTTTAAAAAAGGAGACAGACATGAAGCATTAAACTACAGACCAGTGTCACTGACATGTATAGTATGCAAAATCATGGAGAAGATTATCAGGAGAAGAGTGGTGGAACACCTAGAAAGGAATGATCTCATCAACAGCAGCCAACATGGTTTCAGGGACGGGAAATCCTGTGTCACAAACCTGCTGGAGTTCTATGACATGGTGACAGCAGTAAGACAAGAGAGAGAGGGGTGGGTGGATTGCATATTCTTGGACTGCAAGAAGGCGTTTGACACAGTTCCACACAAGAGATTGGTGCAAAAACTGGAAGACCAAGCAGGGATAACAGGGAAGGCACTACAATGGATCAGGGAATACTTGTCAGGAAGACAGCAGCGAGTCATGGTACGTGGCGAGGTGTCAGGGTGGGCACCTGTGACCAGCGGGGTCCCACAGGGGTCAGTCCTAGGACCAGTGCTGTTTCTGGTATTTGTGAACGACATGACGGAAGGAATAGACTCTGAGGTGTACCTGCTTGCAGATGACGTGAAGTTGATGAGAAGAATTCACTCGAACAAAGACCAGGCAGAACTACAAAGGGATCTGGACAGGCTGCAGACCTGGTCCAGCAATTGGCTCCTGGAGTTCAATCCCACCAAGTGCAAAGTCATGAAGATTGGGGAAGGGCAAAGAAGACCGCAAACGGAGGGGGCCAGAGACTACAAACCTCACTCAAGGAAAAAGATCTTGGGGTGAGTATAACACCAGGCACATCTGAAGCGCACATCAACCAAATAACTGCTGCAGCATATGGGCGCCTAGCAAACCTCAGAACAGCATTCCGACATCTTAATAAGGAATCGTTCAAGACCCTGTACACCGTGTACGTTAGGCCCATATTGGAGTATGCGGCACCAGTTTGGAACCCACACCTAGCCAAGCACGTAAAGAAACTAGAGAAAGTGCAAAGGTTTGCAACAAGACTAGTCCCAGAGCTAAGAGGTATGTCCTACGAGGAGAGGTTAAGGGAAATCAACCTGACGACACTGGAGGACAGGAGAGATAGGGGGGACATGATAACGACATACAAAATACTGAGAGGAATTGACAAGGTGGACAAAGACAGGATGTTCCAGAGATTGGACACAGTAACAAGGGGACACAGTTGGAAGTTGAAGACACAGATGAATCACAGGGATGTTAGGAAGTATTTCTTCAGCCACAGAGTAGTCAGTAAGTAGAATAGTTTGGGAAGCGATGTAGTGGAGGCAGGATCCATACATAGCTTTAAGCAGAGGTATGATAAAGCTCATGGTTCAGGGCGAGTGACCTAGTAGCGACCAGTGAAGAGGCGGGGCCAGGAGCTTGGACTCGACCCCTGCAACCTCAACTAGGTGAGTACAACTAGGTGAGTACACACACACACACACACACACACACACACACACACACACACATGGGTATTGAGAGAGGGAGCAGAGGCGCTATGTGTACTCCTAACAACAATATTCAATACATCTATTGAAACAGGGAGATTGCCTGAGGCATGGAAGACAGCAAATGTAGTCCCAATCTTTAAAAAAGGAGACAGACATGAAGCATTAAACTACAGACCAGTGTCACTGACATGTATAGTATGCAAAATCATAGAGAAGATTATCAGGAGAAGAGTGGTGGAACACCTAGAAAGGAATGATCTCATCAACAGCAGCCAACATGGTTTCAGGGACGGGAAATCCTGTGTCACAAACCTACTGGAGTTCTATGACATGGTGACAGCAGTAAGACAAAAGAGAGAGGGGTGGGTAGATTGTATATTCTTAGACTACAAGAAGGCGTTTGACACAGTTCCACATAAGAGATTGGTGCAAAAACTGGAGGACCAAGCAGGGATAACAGGGAAGGCACTACAATGGATCAGGGAATACTTGTCAGGAAGACAGCAGCGAGTCATGGTACGTGGCGAGGTGTCAGAGTGGGCACCTGTGACCAGCGGGGTCCCACAGGGGTCAGTCCTAGGACCAGTGCTGTTTCTGGTATTTGTGAACGACATGACGGAAGGAACAGACTCTGAGGTGTACCTGCTTGCAGATGACGTGAAGTTGATGAGAAGAATTTACTCGATCGAAGACCAGGCAGAACTACACACACACACACACACACACACACACACACACACACACACACACACACACACACACACACACTGCTAAGGGACATCGATACCTCAAAGGCAATGGGACCGGACAACATCTCTCTGTGGGTCCTTAGAGAGGGAGCAGATATGTTGTGCGTACCACTTACCACAATCTTCAACACATCCCTGGAAACTGGGCAACTACCTGAGGTATGGAAGACGGCAAATGTAGTTCCCATTTTCAAAAAAGGAGACAGAAAAGAGGCACTAAACTATAGACCTGTGTCATTGACGTGTATAGTATGCAAAATTATGGAGAAGATTATCAGGAGGAGAGTGGTGGAGCACCTGGAACGGAACAGGAGTATAAATGCCAACCAGCACGGATTCACGGAAGGCAAATCCTGTGTCACAAACCTTCTGGAGTTTTATGATAAAATAACAGAAGTAAGACAAGAGAGAGAGGGGTGGGTTGATTGCATCTTCTTGGACTGCAAGAAGGCCTTTGACACAGTTCCTCACAAGAGATTAGTGCAGAAGCTAGAGCATCAGGCGCATATAACAGGAAGGGCACTGCAATGGATCAGAGAATACCTGACAGGGAGGCAACAACGAGTCATGGTACGTAATGATGTATCACAGTGGGCACCTGTGACGAGCGGGGTCCCACAGGGGTCGGTCCTAGGACCAGTGCTATTTTTGGTATATGTGAACGACATGACGGAAGGGTTAGACTCAGAAGTGTCCCTGTTTGCAGATGATGTGAAGTTAATGAGGAGAATTAAATCTGATGAGGACCAGGCAGGACTTCAAAGAGACCTGGACAGACTGGACACGTGGTCCAGCAAATGGCTTCTCGAATTTAATCCTGCCAAATGCAAAGTCATGAAGATAGGGGAAGGGCACAGAAGACCACAGACAGAGTATAGGCTAGGTGGCCAAAGACTGCAAACCTCACTCAAGGAGAAAGATCTTGGGGTGAGTATAACACCGAGCATGTCTCCGGAAGTACACATCAATCAGATAACTGCTGCAGCATATGGGCGCCTGGCAAACCTGAGAACAGCATTCCGATACCTTAGTAAGGAATCATTCAAGACACTGTACACCGTGTATGTCAGGCCCATACTGGAGTATGCAGCACCTGTTTGGAACCCGCACTTGATAAAGCACGTCAAGAAACTAGAGAAAGTACAAAGGTTTGCAACAAGGTTAGTTCCAGAGCTAAGGGGAATGTCCTATGAAGAAAGATTAAGGGAAATCGGCCTGACGACACTGGAGGACAGGAGGGTCAGGGGAGACATGATAACGACATATAAAATACTGCGTGGAATAGACAAGGTGGACAAGGACAGGATGTTCCAGGGAGGGGACACAGAAACAAGAGGCCACAATTGGAAGTTGAAGACACAAATGAGTCAGAGAGATAGTAGGAAGTATTTCTTCAGTCATAGAGTTGTAAGGCAGTGGAATAGCCTAGAAAATGACGTAGTGGAGGCAGGAACCATACACAGTTTTAAGACGAGGTTTGATAAAGCTCATGGAGCGGGGAGAGAGAGGGCCTAGTAGCAACCGGTGAAGAGGCGGGGCCAGGAGCTAGGACTCGACCCCTGCAACCACAAATAGGTGAGTACAAATAGGTGAGTACACACACACACACACACACTTTTCTCAATAACTGTTAAGAAATATTCTCTCAACAACAACCTTCAACATGTCACTACAGAACAACCCCATAATACTTTGAACACGATTAAAACATTCTCATTCATCATTTGAATACTCCCAAACACCTTTTAATAGCCTCAAACATTGTTTGAATATTTCCAATCTCTTTTTCGGTATCTCTAGTTCGACAACAACGCCCACAATCCTCATCACTTATCATTTTATTCACAATTTTTCCTCTTTTGATACAAAATTTTTCACAAAATGACTTAATGACACTAATGCACATTCCTCCCTACACTCACTAAAATTCTAATAAAATCCTCTCCATACCCATCTCCTTGAATCCAACTCACAACTCATAACCCACAACATTTCACAACAACTAATCATCTCACTACCCAACTGTTGCATCATGTTTATATAACCTCTAAGTCCCAGGTATTAGGGGTTCGCCCTCCAATCTTTTCCAATTTATCATAACTTTTCACTTCTATAATTTCTTTTAAAATATTCACACATTATCTTTATTTTCAGTAAAATCCCCATATTTCATTAAATTTCAAATACAACTCTCCTCATACCCCCTCTCCATCTCACCCACATTACTTCACATCCACCCACCCATCTCCCAACACACCTCTTCAGAACACAAAAAAAGTCACATTTCACATCCACAAATCCATCTCATCACCCATCTCAAATCCAATAAATTCACTAAAACAACACATTTTTTTTACACAATCCCTCAAAACACTGTAACCAAGATGTTCACCAAATTCTATGACCACCTAACACACAGACACATTTTACTTTGAACAACACCAAAAACACCATCAATCACATTTGAATACTCCAAAAACATCACTTGACCACCTTCCAAAACACTTTCATACAACACCTTTGAATAGCCTCAAACATCTATTGAATGCTACGAAAACACCACTGAGTACTGCCGTAACAACATTCGAACATTTCAGAATAACATTGGAATACCTCTAAAACATCATTTTTGAACACTCCCAAATTACATTCTCAAGCACACATTTCATTTAACTGAAATTACGTCTCATCCACTGAACTACACACTCATTCTCCAGACTTTACAACATAAACACAAAAACTGAGTCATACACTTATGACACGAGCTCACGATCACCACCATCTCCATATGACGATTACTAATATCTAAGAAAACCACTAAGATCACACACAATTTTTACACATTCCCTCAGATCACTATATTCAGTAACACCCACTGTATACACATCTCCTCAAATCACTATAAACAAGACGGTTACCAAATTCTATGATCACACTCATCTCAAATCCCCCAAAATCACAGAAAACATGAACATGAACACAAACCTAATACACAAACATGATCATCATCAACTGAAAACATATAATGCACACACAAAAAACTAAGACAACCACCAACATACACCCATGATCACTTACATCAAGAATTACTAATATCACAGAAAACACTCATTCCATTCCATTGAAACCATTCATCACTCATTTTTATAAACATTCACACTAAAAATCATGGCCACCAACTCCATATCGTATTTGCCAATATCTAAGTGCACTCACCTTACTACCACCAACACATGATGTCACACCACACAGGACAGGTGAGGTCACAGATAGGGGCACCTCCAGTGACGTCACACTCCCACCTGTGATTACTTGGTGGTCAGTGACGTCACACCCAACGCAACTTGTTTCATCCTGTTGTACCCACAATATCTAAGGACACCATAACCAAGACGATTACCACATTCTATGACCCCACCACTAAGATCGCAGAAAACACTCATTTTTATAAACATTCGCACAAAAATCACGATCACCAATTCCATATCATGTTTACCATCATCTAACAACACTCATCACCAAGATCACCAAAAATCTAAGATCACGCATCTTAAAACTACTATGATCACAGAAAACACTCATTATTTAAACATTCACACAAAAATAAGATTTATGCACAAAAATACCATGTCACATCCACCAACGTCTATAGCATATCATGAGCACTATAACATATCACCATCACCAAAAAATAAGACACAGACACCCACAACTTATACATGTCAATCACAACAAATTTAAGACATGAAACTTACTCACCAACTAAACCACGACGTGTTAATCATAAATCTAAGACATGATCACAAAAGAAGCCATGACACAAACACTACAACATGTCAACCAACTAATACACAGCAAATTTAAGACATGAGACATAACCAGAAATCTAAGACACATCCAAACCCTGAGACATGAACACAAAATAAGTCATATCACGAACACTATAACATGACCACCAACTAATACACGACATGATCACAAGAAATTTAAGACATGAGGCATTTCCAAAATCTAAGACATACCCAAAAAACTTAGACATATGCACAAAATAAGATATAAGTATAAGAATACAATGTCACAATCACCACCAACTACAACACATTATATACCTAAAAACCTAAGAAACACCAAAACTAAGTCATACACCTCCAACCAAGACATGACATGAACACACATCCAACTAATACATGACATGATCACAACAAATTTAAGACATGAGACAAATCCAAAATCTAAAACATATTAATAAAAATCTAAGACATATACACAAAATAAGACATAAGCATAAAAATACCATAACATGAACACTATAACATGCACATCAAACTTACATAACATGATCATAACAAATTTAAGACATGAGATATACACACCGAAACTAAAACATACACCTCCAACTAAGACATACACACCATAACTAAGACATACACCTCCACCTAAGACTTACACATCATAACTAAGACATACACCTCCAACTAAGACATACACATCATAACTAAGACTTACACCTCCAACTAAGACTTACACATCATAACTAAGACATACACCTCCAACTAAGACTTACACATCATAACTAAGACAAACACCTCCAACTAAGACTTACACATCATAACTAAGGCATACATCTCCAACTAAGACATACACATCATAACTAAGACATACACCTCCAACTAAGACTTACACATCATAACTAAGACATACACCTCCAACTAAGACATACACATCATAACTAAGACTTACACCTCCAACTAAGACTTACACATCATAACTAAGACATACACCTCCAACTAAGACTTACACATCATAACTAAGACATACACCTCCAACTAAGACTTACACATCATAACTAAGGCATACACCTCCAACTAAGACTTACACATCATAACTAAGACATACACCTCCAACTAAGACTTACACATCATAACTAAGACATACATCTCCAACTAAGACTTACACATCATAACTAAGACATACACCTCCAACTAAGACTTACACATCATAACTAAGACATACACCTCCAACTAAGACATACACATCATAACTAAGACATACACATCCACCTAAGACTTACACATCATAGCTAAGACATACACCTCCAACTAAGACTTACACATCATAACTAAGACATACATCTCCAACTAAGACTTACACATCATAACTAAGACATACACCTCCAACTAAGACTTACACATCATAACTAAGACATACACCTCCAACTAAGACATACACAACATAACTAAGACATACACATCCAACTAAGACTTACACATCATAACTAAGACATACACCTCCAACTAACACTTACACATCATAACTAAGACATACACCTCCAACTAAGACATACACAACATAACTAAGACATACACATCCAACTAAGACTTACACATCATAGCTAAGACATACACCTCCAACTAAGACTTACACATCATAACTAAGACATACATCTCCAACTAAGACTTACACATCATAACTAAGACATACACCTCCAACTAAGACTTACACATCATAACTAAGACATACACCTCCAACTAAGACTTACACATCATAACTAAGACATACACCTCCAACTAAGACATACACAACATAACTAAGACATACACATCCAACTAAGACTTACACATCATAACTAAGACATACACCTCCAACTAACACTTACACATCATAACTAAGACATACACCTCCAACTAAGACTTACATATCATAACTAAAACATACACCTCCAACTAACACTTACACATCATAACTAAGACATACACCTCCAACTAAGACTTACATATCATAACTAAAACATACACCTCCAACTAAGACTTACACATCATAACTAAGACATACACCTCCAACTAAGACTTACATATCATAACTAAAACATACACCTCCAACTAAGACTTACACATCATAACTAAGACTTACACCTCCAACTAAGACTTACACATCATAACTAAGACATACACGTCCAACTAAGACTTACACAACATAACTAAGACATACACCTCCAACTAAGACATACACACCATAACTAAGACATACATCTCCAACTAAGACTTACATATCATAACTAAGACATACACCTCCAACTAAGACATACACACCATAACTAAGACATACATCTCCAACTAAGACTTACACATCATAACTAAGACATACACCTCCAACTAAGACATACACACCATAACTAAGACATACATCTCCAACTAAGACTTACATATCATAACTAAGACATACACCTCCAACTAAGACATACACACCATAACTAAGACATACATCTCCAACTAAGACTTACACATCATAACTAAGACATACACCTCCAACTAAGACATACACACCATAACTAAGACATACATCTCCAACTAAGACTTACATATCATAACTAAGACATACACCTCCAAGTAAGACATACACACCATAACTAAGACATACATCTCCAACTAAGACTTACACATCGTAGCTAAGACATACACCTCCAACTAAGACATTAGGTATCATATTTTCGGTGTTTATGCATATTTTTTGTGTGTTCATATGTCTTATGTGATTGTGTTTAGCATTTTTTGTGTGCAAGTTTTAAGGTATATATGAGTTGAGTATTCGTAATTCAAGATTTTTTTGTGCTCAATTGTTAGTTTTGTGATTTGGGAAAAAAAATTTTGGTGTAAAAATTATGGATTCATATGTCATAAGTGCATGTCTATTTTTGTATGATATGGAGAATAGTTAACATGATCTTAGCATAGTGGTTGTCATGTCCAATTGATTGTGTTTTAGTTAGAGGTGTGTGTTTTAGATCTGGTAATGTCTCATGTCTTAAATTTGTTGTGATCATGTCATGGTATTTTTTGTGCTTATGTCTTATGTCTTATATTTATTGTCCTTATGTCAAGTATACGTTTTGGTGTATGTCTTAGTTATGATGTTTATGTCTTAGTATGAGGTGGACGTCTTAGTTATGATGTGTATGTCTTAGTTGGAGGTGTATGTCTTAGTTATGATGTGTATGTCTTAGTTGGAGGTGTATGTCTTAGTTATTATGTGTAAGTCTTAGTTGTAGGTGTAAGTCTTAGTTATGATGTGTAAGTCTTAGTTGGAGGTGTATGTCTTAGCTATGATGTGTAAGTCTTAGTTGGAGGTGTAAGTCTTAGTTATGATGTGTATGTCTTAGTTGGAGGTGTAAGTCTTAGTTATGATGTGTATGTCTTAGTTGGAGGTGTATGTCTTAGCTATGATGTGTAAGTCTTAGTTGGAGGTGTAAGTCTTAGTTATGATGTGTAAGTCTTAGTTGGAGGTGTAAGTCTTAGTTATGATGTGTAAGTCTTAGTTGGAGGTGTATGTCTTAGCTATGATGTGTAAGTCTTAGTTGGAGGTGTAAGTCTTAGTTATGATGTGTAAGTCTTAGTTGGAGGTGTAAGTCTTAGTTGGAGGTGTAAGTCTTAGTTATGATGTGTATGTCTTAGTTGGAGGTGTATGTCTTAGCTACGATGTGTAAGTCTTAGTTGGAGGTGTAAGTCTTAGTTATGATGTGTAAGTCTTAGTTGGAGGTGTAAGTCTTAGTTATGATGTGTAAGTCTTAGTTGGAGGTGTATGTCTTAGCTATGATGTGTAAGTCTTTGTTGGAGGTGTAAGTCTTAGTTATGATGTGTATGTCTTAGTTGGAGGTGTATGTCTTAGTTATGATGTGTAAGTCTTAGTTGGAGGTGTATGTCTTAGTTATGATATGTAAGTCTTAGTTGGAGGTGTATGTCTTAGTTATGATGTGTAAGTCTTAGTTGGAGGTGTAAGTCTTAGTTATGATGTGTATGTCTTAGTTGGAGGTGTAAGTCTTAGTTATGATGTGTAAGTCTTAGTTGGAGGTGTATGTCTTAGCTATGATGTGTAAGTCTTAGTTGGAGGTGTAAGTCTTAGTTATGATGTGTAAGTCTTAGTTGGAGGTGTATGTCTTAGTTATGATGTGTAAGTCTTAGTTGGAGGTGTATGTCTTAGTTATGATGTGTAAGTCTTAGTTGGAGATGTATGTCTTAGTTATGATGTGTAAGTCTTAGTTGGAGGTGTATGTCTTAGTTATGATGTGTAAGTCTTAGTTGGAGGTGTATGTCTTAGTTATGATGTGTATGTCTTAGTTGGAGGTGTATGTCTTAGTTATGATGTGTAAGTCTTAGTTGGAGGTGTAAGTCTTAGTTATGATGTGTATGTCTTAGTTGGAGGTGTATGTCTTAGTTATGATGTGTAAGTCTTAGTTGGAGGTGTAAGTCTTAGTTATGGTGTGTAAGTCTTAGTTGGAGGTGTATGTCTTAGTTATGATGTGTAAGTCTTAGTTGGAGGTGTATGTCTTAGTTATGATGTGTAAGTCTTAGTTGGAGGTGTATGTCTTAGTTATGATGTGTAAGTCTTAGTTGGAGGTGTATGTCTTAGTTATGATGTGTAAGTGTTAGTTGGAGATGTATGTCTTAGTTATGATGTGTAAGTCTTAGTTGGAGGTGTATGTCTTAGTTATGATGTGTAAGTCTTAGTTGGAGGTGTATGTCTTAGTTATGATGTGTAAGTCTTAGTTGGAGGTGTAAGTCTTAGTTATGATGTGTAAGTCTTAGTTGGAGGTGTATGTTTTAGTTTCGGTGTGTATATCTCATGTCTTAAATTTGTTATGATCATGTTATGTAAATTTGATGTGCATGTTATAGTGTTCATGTTATGGTATTTTTATGCTTATGTCTTATTTTGTGTTCATGTCTCAGGATTTGGATGTGTCTTAGATTTTTGGTTATGTCTCATGTCTTATATTTGTTGTGTGTTAGTTGGTTGACATGATATAGTGCTTGTGTCATGGCTTATTTTGTGATCATGTCTTAGATTTATGATTAACACGTCGTGGTTTAGTTGGTGCGTAAGTCTCATGTCTTAAATTTGTTGTGATTGACATGTATAAGTTGTGGGTGTCTGTGTCTTATTTTTTGGTGATGGTGATATGTTATAGTGCTCATGATATGCTATAGACGTTGGTGGATGTGACATGGTATTTTTGTGCATAAATCTTATTTTTGTGTGAATGTTTAAATAATGAGTGTTTTCTGTGATCATAGTAGTTTTAAGATGCGTGATCTTAGATTTTTGGTGATCTTGGTGATGAGTGTTGTTAGATGATGGTAAACATGATATGGAATTGGTGATCGTGATTTTTGTGCGAATGTTTATAAAAATGAGTGTTTTCTGCGATCTTAGTGGTGGGGTCATAGAATGTGGTAATCGTCTTGGTTATGGTGTCCTTAGATATTGTGGGTACATCAGGATGAAACAAGTTGCGTTGGGTGTGACGTCACTGACCACCAAGTAATCACAGGTGGGAGTGTGACGTCACTGGAGGTGCCCCTATCTGTGACCTCACCTGTCCTGTGTGGTGTGACATCATGTGTTGGTGGTAGTAAGGTGAGTGCACTTAGATATTGGCAAATACGATATGGAGTTGGTGGCCATGATTTTTAGTGTGAATGTTTATAAAAATGAGTGATGAATGGTTTCAATGGAATGGAATGAGTGTTTTCTGTGATATTAGTGGTTTTTGATGTAAGTGATCATGGGTGTATGTTGGTGGTTGTCTTAGTTTTTTGTGTGTGCATTATATGTTTTCAGTTGATGATGATCATGTTTGTGTATTAGGTTTGTGTTCATGTTTATAGTGCTCATGTTATATCTGAGTTGGAGGTAAGTGTGATCACAGAATTAGTGATCTTGGTAAACGTGATATGGATATGGTGTTCGTGATTTTTGTGTTGTTGTTTATAAAAATGAATGTTTTCTGTGATTTTGGTGGATTTGAGATGAGTGTACTTAGATGATGGTAGTGGTTTTGAGATGAGTGTGATCATAGAATTTGGTAATCGTCTTGTTTATAGTGATTTGAGGAGATGTGTATACAGTGGGTGTTACTGGATATAGTGATTTGAGGGAATGTGTAAAATTTCTGTATGATCTTAGTGGTTTTCTTAGATATTAGTAATCGTCTTATGGAGATGGTGGTTATCGTGAGCTCGTGTCATAAGTGTATGACTCAGTTTTTGTGTTTATGTTGTAAAGTCTGGAGAATGAGTGTGTAGTTCAGTGGATGAGACGTAATTTCAGTTAAATGAAATGTGTGCTTGAGAATGTAATTTGGGAGTGTTCAAAAATGATGTTTTAGAGGTATTCCAATGTTATTCTGAAATGTTCGAATGTTGTTACGGCAGTACTCAGTGGTGTTTTCGTAGCATTCAATAGATGTTTGAGGCTATTCAAAGGTGTTGTATGAAAGTGTTTTGGAAGGTGGTCAAGTGATGTTTTTGGAGTATTCAAATGTGATTGATGGTGTTTTTGGTGTTGTTCAAAGTAAAATGTGTCTGTGTGTTAGGTGGTCATAGAATTTGGTGAACATCTTGGTTACAGTGTTTTGAGGGATTGTGTAAAAAAAAATGTGTTGTTTTAGTGAATTTATTTGATTTGAGATGGGTGATGAGATGGATTTGTGGATGTGAAATGTGACTTTTTTTGTGTTCTGAAGAGGTGTGTTGGGAGATGGGTGGGTGGATGTGAAGTAATGTGGGTGAGATGGAGAGGGGGTATGAGGAGAGTTGTATTTGAAATTTAATGAAATATGGGGATTTTACTGAAAATAAAGATAATGTGTGAATATTTTAAAAGAAATTATAGAAGTGAAAAGTTATGATAAATTGGAAAAGATTGGAGGGCGAACCCCTAATACCTGGGACTTAGAGGTTATATAAACATGATGCAACAGTTGGGTAGTGAGATGATTAGTTGTTGTGAAATGTTGTGGGTTATGAGTTGTGAGTTGGATTCAAGGAGATGGGTATGGAGAGGATTTTATTAGAATTTTAGTGAGTGTAGGGAGGAATGTGCATTAGTGTCATTAAGTCATTTTGTGAAAAATTTTGTATCAAAAGAGGAAAAATTGTGAATAAAATGGTAAGTGATGAGGATTGTGGGCGTTGTTGTCGAACTAGAGATACCGAAAAAGAGATTGGAAATATTCAAACAATGTTTGAGGCTATTAAAAGGTGTTTGGGAGTATTCAAATGATGAATGAGAGTGTTTTAATGGTGTTCAAAGTATTATGGGGTTGTTCTGTAGTGACATGTTGAAGGTTGTTGTTGAGAGAATATTTCTTAACAGTTATTGAGAAAAGTGTGTGTGTGTGTGTGTGTGTGTGTGTGTGTGTGTGTGTGTGTGTGTGTACTCATCTATTTGTACTCACCTATTTGTGGTTGCAGGGGTCGATTCATAGCTCCTGGCCCCGCCTCTTCGCTGATTGCTACTAGGTCCTCTCTCTCCCTGCTCCATGAGCTTTATCATACCTAGCCTTAAAACTATGTATGGTTCTCGCCTCCACTACGTCACTTTCTAGGCTATTCCACGACCTGACTACTCTATGACTGAAGAAATACTTCCTAACATCCCTTTGATTCGTCTGAGTCTTCAACTTCCAATTGTGACCTTTTGTGTCTGTGTCCCATCTCTGGAACATCCCGTCTTTGTCCACCTTGTCTATTCCGCGCAGTACCTTATATGTCGTTATCATGTCTCCCCTGACCCTCCTGTCCTCCAGGGTCGTCAGGCCGATTTCCCTCAACCTTTCTTCGTAGAACAATCCCCGTAGCTCTGGGACTAGCCTTGTTGCAAACATTTGCACTTTCTCTAATTTCTTGATGTGCTTGACTAGGTGTGGATTCCAAACTGGTGCTGCATACTCCAGTATGGGCCTGACGTAAATGGTATACAGAGTCTTGAACGAATCCTTACTGAGGTATCGGAACGCTATCCGTAGATTTGCCAGGCGTCCGTATGCTGTAGCAGTTTTCTGATTGATGTGCGCCTCAGGAGATATGCTCGGTGTTATACTCACCCCCAGATATTTTACTTGAGTGAGGTTTACAGTCTTTGGCCATCTAAACTATATTGTGTCTGCGGTCTTCTTTGCCCTTCCCCAATCTTCATGACTTTGCATTTGGCAGGGTTAAACTCAAGGAGCCAGTTGCTGGACCAGGCTTGTAGCCTGTCCAGGTCTCTTTGTAGTCCTGCCTGATCCTCATCCGATTTTATTCTTCTCATTAACTTCACATCATCTGCAAACAAGGACACTTCTGAGTCTATCCCTTCCGTTATGTCGTTCACATATACCAAGAACAGCACAGGTCCTAGGACTGACCCCTGTGGAACCCCGCTTGTCACAAGCGCCCACTCTGACACCTCATCACGTACCATGACTCGTTGTTGCCTCCCTGTCAGGTATTCTCTGATCCATTGCAGTGCCTTTCCTGTTATGTGTGCCTGATCCTCTAGCTTTTGCAGGAACCTCTTGTGAGGGACTGTGTCGAAGGCCTTCTTGCAGTCCAAAAAAATGCAGTCGATCCACCCCTCTCTCTCTTGTCTTACTTCTGTTACCTTGTCATAAAACTCTAGTAGGTTTGTGACACAGGATTTTCCTTCCCTGAAACCGTGCTGGTTGTCAATTATACACTTGTTTCTTTCCAGGTGCTCCACCACTCTCCTCCTGATGATCTTCTCCATGACCTTGCATACTATACACGTTAGTGATACAGGTCTGTAGTTTAGTGCCTCATGTCTGTCTCCCTTTTTAAAAATTGGGACTACATTTGCGCGTGTGTGTGTGTGTGCGTGTGTGTGTGTGTGTGTGTGTGTGTGTGTACTCACCTAATTGTACTCACCTAATTGTGGTTGCAGGGGTCGAGACTCAGCTCATGGCCCCGCCTCTTCACTGATCGCTACTGGATCCTCTCTCTCTCTGCTTCCTGAGCTTTGTCATACCTCTTCTTAAAACTATGTATGGTTCCTGCCTCCACTACTTCACTTGCTAGGCTATTCCACTTGCTGACAACTCTATGACTGAAGAAATACTTCCTAACGTCCCTCTGACTCGTCTGAGTCTTCAGCTTCCAGTTGTGACCCCTTGTCCCTGTGTCCCCTCTCTGGAACATCCTATCTCTGTCCACCTTGTCTATTCCCCGCAGTATCTTGTATGTCGTTATCATGTCTCCCCTGACCCTTCTGTCCTCCAATGTCGTCAGTCCGATTTCCCTTAACCTTTCCTCGTACGACATTCCCTTGAGCTCTGGGACTAGCCTTGTTGCAAACCTTTGTACTTTCTCTAACTTCTTGACGTGCTTGACCAGGTGTGGGTTCCAGACTGGTGCTGCATACTCCAGTATGGGCCTAACATACACAGTGTACAGTGTCTTGAACGATTCCTTATTAAGGTATCGGAACGCTATTCTCAGGTTTGCCAGGCGCCCGTATGCTGCAGCGGTTATTTGGTTGATGTGTGCCTCCGGTGATGTGCTCGGTGTTATGGTCACCCCAAGGTCTTTCTCCCTGAGTGAGGTCTGTAGTCTTTGTCCACCTAGCCTATACTCTGTCTGCGGTCTTCTTTGCCCCTCCCCAATCTTCATGACTTTGCATTTGGCTGGATTGAATTCGAGAAGCCAGTTGCTGGACCACATGTCCAGCCTGTCCAGGTCTCTTTGCAGTCCTGCCTCATCCTCGTCCAATTTAATTCTTCTCATCAACTTCACGTCATCTGCGAACAGGGACACTTCAGAGTCTATTCCTTCCATCATGTCGTTCACATATATCAAAAATAGCACTGGTCCTAGAACTGACCCCTGTAGGACCCCGCTCGTAACAGGCGCCCACTGTGATACCTCTTCACGTACCATGACTCGTTGCTGCCTCCCTGTCAGGTATTCCCTTATCCATTGCAGTGCCCTCCCTTTTACGTGAGCCTGATCCTCCAGCTTCTGCACTAATCTCTTGTGGGGAACTGTGTCAAAGGCCTTCCTGCAGTCTAGGAAAACGCAATCTACCCACCCCTCTCTCTCGTGTCTTACTTCTGTTACCTTGTCATAAAACTCCAGGAGGTTTGTGATACAAGATTTGCCTTCCATGAACCCATGCTGGTTTTCATTTATAATCTTGTTCCTTTCCAGGTGTTCGACCACTCTCCTCCTGATAATCTTCTCCATGACTTTGCACACAATACATGTCAGAGACACAGGTCTGTAGTTTAGTGCCTCGTTTCTGTTTCCTTTATTAAATATGGGGACTACATTAGCTGTCTTCCATTTCTCAGGTAGTTGCCCAGTTTCAAGGGATGTGTTGAAGATTGTGGTTAGAGGCACGCACAGCATCTCTGCTCCTTCTCTAAGGACCCATGGGGAGATGTTGTCTGGTCCCATCGCCTTTGAGGTGTCAAGGTCACTTAAGAGCTTCTTCACCTCCTCCTCAGTTGTTCGTATGTCATCCAACACTTGTTGGTATATTCCCTCTTGATGTTCCCTTCTGTGCTGTCTTCCCACAGCCCTTCCTGTGTTTACTGTAAAAACTTCCTTAAATCTCCTGTTCAGCTCCTCACATACCTCCTGATCATTTCTTGTGAGTTCTCCACCTTCTGTCCTTAATCTGATCACCTGGTCTTTGACTGTTGTCTTCCTCCTGATGTGGCTATACAACAGTTTCGGGTCAGTCTTGATTCTCGATGCTATGTCATTTTCATACTGTCGCTGGGCCTCCCTCCTTACCTGTGCGTACTCATTCCTGGCTCTGCGACTGATCTCCCTATTTTCGTGTGTTCTCTGCCTTCTGTACTTTTTCCATTCTCTATTGCATTTTGTTTTTGCCTCCTTACAACGTCGGGTAAACCAGGGGCTCGTTCTGGTCTTCCCGTTGTTACTGTTGCCCTTGGGAATAAACCTTTCCACTGCCTCCTTGCATTTTGTTGTTACATATTCCATCATTTCATTTACTGGCTTTCCTGCCAGTTCTCTGTCCCACTGGACCTCCCGCAGGAAGTTCTTCAACCCTATGTAGTCCCCTCTTTTATAGTCAGGCTTTTCCCATTCAACTCCTGTTATTCTCTCCACTTGCAGCTCTACTATGTATTCAAAGCACAGAACCACGTGGTCGCTAGCTCCTAGGGGACTCTCATACTTGATGTCCTCAATATCTGAGCTGCCCAGGGTGAACACTAGGTCCAATCTTGCTGGTTCATCCTCCCCTCTCACTCTGGTAGTGTCCTTAACATGTTGGTGCATGAGGTTTTCCAGCACCACGTCCAACATCCTGGCTCTCCATGTTTCGGGACCCCCATGTGGCTCCAGGTTTTTTCAGTCAATCTCCCTGTGGTTGAAATCCCCCATAACCAGCAACTTTGCTCTGCTGGAGTGAGCTCTTCTTGCCACCTCAGCAAGTGTGTCCACCATTGCTCTGTTGCTCTCTTCATATTCCTCTCTTGGCCTCCTGCAGTTCTGTGGTGGATTATACATCACTGCAATGACCACTTTGTGTTCCCCAGACTGAAGTGTACCTGCTATGTAGTCTCTTTCTCCCGTCTCATCTATTCCTTCCATTTTCTCGAATTTCCATCTGTTTTTTACGAGCAGAGCAACCCCACCTCCCCCCCTGCCCCTTCTATCTTTCCTCATGATCTGGTATCCTGGTGGGAAGATTGCATCTGTTATTGTCTCCATGAGTTTTGTTTCTGTAACTGCTATGGTGTCTGGGGACTTCTCATTGATTCTTTCTTGCCATTCCTCATGTTTATTCGTTAATCCATCTGCATTTGTGTACCAAACCTTCAACTTCTGTTCTAATACTGTAACTGTGGTGCGGGGGGTGGAAATAGAGGGATTGGTGTGTGATGGTTGGTTTGGATTGTTCAGTTGCCTTGGGGGTGTCACGGCTGGAGTCCTTCTGCAGGTGTTTCTGGGGCGTGCACTTGTCCTTCCATTTGATCCTGGATTATTCTGCTCTCCTTTTTCATTTCCTCCCATTTCTCCTTTCGTTTTTGAACTCTCTCTTTCATTGTCTTCCTTTCGTCCTGTGTTCTGTCTCGATCGAGGTACACACTCCGGAACTCCTGCTTGCCTCTCAACCGTGCTCTCTCCTGCAGGATCATGGCTCGGGTTGATTCTGCCTTGAAAATTACTTTGAGAGGCCGATTCCTTTTCTTTGTGAACCACCCAATTCTCCGAAAATTTGCCACCTGGGTCATGTCCCCCTCACCTATCACCTTCATGATATCTTCAATCGCTTTTTTCTCCTCCTGCTTTCTTTCATCATAAGTTTCCCCTTTAGCTTCGTCTAGCCCATAGACAAACACGGATCTTTCCCTTTCCACCTCCCACTGTGACTCCCATTACATCCTCTGATGTGTTTTAGTTCCTTCCCGTGGAGTGTTCCTTCCTTCAGTCCCTTCCCTAGTTATTGCCCCTATGCTTCTTGGTTTATCCTTCCTGCTCACCTGCTTCTGGCCCCCACAGGTATCTGGTAAGGTCCTTGCACATGTCCTAGCTCCTTCAATGTCTTCCAACCTCTCATTCTGTCCTAGTGTGCTCCCTGTCTTTGTTTTGGCCCCATGTGGGTTTGACAGGACCTCTGCATACAGTTTAGTTTCCATGCTTCCTTCAGACCTGTTGTCTGTGTTTGATGTAGCCATTGCCGATGCTACTTCTGTGATATCTTTGTCTCTGTGCTGTTTCAGATGTTTCAGCTCCTCTTCTAATCTCTCTATCTTGATTTCTACTGCTGTGGCCTGTTGCTTCCACCTTCTGCATTCTGCTGCTAACCTCTCTTCCATCTTCCTTTCCAGCTCATCTAGTCTCCTTCCCCAGTCTTCCTCCCTTTTTTTGAGCTCTACATCCCATTCCTCCCTCCCAGATTCGTCCTTGGAGCCCCTTGTCCTCATCCTGGTTAGGGGGAGGGGAATAGATTGTTAGGAGAGGGGATGGATGGTTGTGGGGGAGGGGGAGGATGGTTATTGGAGGGGTAGAGATAGTTGGGGGAGGGGGTTAGATGGTTTGAGGGAGAGAGGGGATGGATGGTTATGGGGGAGGGGGAGGATGGTTATTGGAGGGAGGGATGTAGTTGGGGGGGGTTAGACGGTTTGGGGAGGGGTTAGGTGGTTTGGGGGAGGGGTAGGTGGCTAAGGTGAGGTTGTTAGGGATGGAGGAGAGGTGGTTAGGGGAGGGGGGAGTACGTGTTTGTGTCAAGTGTTTGTGTCAAGTGGTGGAGGGTGTGTGGGTGTGTGTGTGTTTGTATATGTGCGTGTGTGTGTGCGTGTGTGTGTGTGGTGTGTGTGTGTGGTGTGTGTGTGTGGTGTGTGTGGTGTGTGGTGTGTGTGGTGTGTGTGTGTGGTGTGTGGTGTGTGTGCGTGTGTGGTGTGTGTGTGGTGTGTGTGTGTGGTGTGTGTGTGTGGTGTGTGTGTGTGTGTGTGTGTGTGTGTGGTGTGTGGTGTGTGTGCGTGTGTGGTGTGTGTGGTGTGTGTGTGTGTGTGTGTGTGTGTGTGGTGTGTGTGTGTGTGTGGTGTGTGTGTGTGGTGTGTGTGTGTGGTGTGTGTACTCACCTAATTGTACTCACCTAATTGTGGTTGCAGGGGTCGAGACTCAGCTCCTGGCCCCGCCTCTTCACTGATTGCTACTGGATCCTCTCTCTCTCTGCTTCCTGAGCTTTGTCATACCTCTTCTTAAAACTATGTATGGTTCCTGCCTCCACTACTTCACTTGCTAGGCTATTCCACTTGCTGACAACTCTATGACTGAAGAAATACTTCCTAACGTCCCTCTGACTCGTCTGAGTCTTCAGCTTCCAGTTGTGACCCCTTGTCCCTGTGTCCCCTCTCTGGAACATCCTATCTCTGTCCACCTTGTCTATTCCCCGCAGTATCTTGTATGTCGTTATCATGTCTCCCCTGACCCTTCTGTCCTCCAGTGTCGTCAGTCCGATTTCCCTTAACCTTTCCTCGTACGACATTCCCTTGAGCTCTGGGACTAGCCTTGTTGCAAACCTTTGTACTTTCTCTAACTTCTTGACGTGCTTGACCAGGTGTGGGTTCCAGACTGGTGCTGCATACTCCAGTATGGGCCTAACATACACAGTGTACAGTGTCTTGAACGATTCCTTATTAAGGTATTGGAACGCTATTCTCAGGTTTGCCAGGCGCCCGTATGCTGCAGCGGTTATTTGGTTGATGTGTGCCTCCGGTGATGTGCTCGGTGTTATGGTCACCCCAAGGTCTTTCTCCCTGAGTGAGGTCTGTAGTCTTTGTCCACCTAGCCTATACTCTGTCTGCGGTCTTCTTTGCCCCTCCCCAATCTTCATGACTTTGCATTTGGCTGGATTGAATTCGAGAAGCCAGTTACTGGACCACATGTCCAGCCTCTCCATTTCTCTTTGCAGTCCTGCCTCATCCTCGTCCGATTTAATTCTTCTCATCAACTTCACGTCATCTGCGAACAGGGACACTTCAGAGTCTATTCCTTCCATCATGTCGTTCACATATATCAAAAATAGCACTGGTCCTAGAACTGACCCCTGTGGGACCCCGCTCGTAACAGGCGCCCACTGTGATACCTCTTCACGTACCATGACTCGTTGCTGCCTCCCTGTCAGGTGTGTGTGAGAGTGTGTGTGTCTACCCTTGTGTGTACTCACCTAGTTGAGGTTGCGGGGGTCGAGTCCGAGCTCCTGGCCCCGCCTCTTCACTGATCGCTACTAGGTCACTCTCCCTGAGCCGTGAGCTTTATCATACCTCTGCTTAAAGCTATGTATGGATCCTGCCTCCACTACATCGCTTCCCAAACTATTCCACTTACTGACTACTCTGTGGCTGAAGAAATACTTCCTAACATCCCTGTGATTCATCTGTGTCTTCAGCTTCCAACTGTGTCCCCTTGTTACTGTGTCCAATCTCTGGAACATCCTGTCTTTGTCCACCTTGTCAATTCCTCTCAGTATTTTGTATGTCGTTATCATGTCCCCCCTATCTCTCCTGTCCTCCAGTGTCGTCAGGTTGATTTCCCTTAACCTCTCCTCGTAGGACATACCTCTTAGCTCTGGGACTAGTCTTGTTGCAAACCTTTGCACTTTCTCTAGTTTCTTCACGTGCTTGGCTAGGTGTGGGTTCCAAACTGGTGCCGCATACTCCAATATGGGCCTAACGTACACGGTGTACAGGGTCCTGAATGATTCCTTATTAAGATGTCGGAATGCTGTTCTGAGGTTTGCTAGGCGCCCATATGCTGCAGCAGTTATTTGGTTGATGTGCGCTTCAGGAGATGTGCCTGGTGTTATACTCACCCCAAGATCTTTTTCCTTGAGTGAGGTTTGTAGTCTCTGACCCCCTAGACTGTACTCCGTCTGCGGCCTTCTTTGCCCTTCCCCAATCTTCATGACTTTGCACTTGGTGGGATTGAACTCCAGGAGCCAATTGCTGGACCAGGTCTGCAGCCTGTCCAGATCCCTTTGTAGTTCTGCCTGGTCTTCGATCGAGTGAATTCTTCTCATCAACTTCACGTCATCTGCAAACAGGGACACCTCGGAGTCTATTCCTTCCGTCATGTCGTTCACAAATACCAGAAACAGCACTGGTCCTAGGACTGACCCCTGCGGGACCCCGCTGGTCACAGGTGCCCACTCTGACACCTCGCCACGTACCATGACTCGCTGCTGTCTTCCTGACAAGTATTCCCTGATCCATTGTAGTGCCTTCCCTGTTATCCCTGCTTGGTCCTCCAGTTTTTGCACCAATCTCTTGTGTGGAACTGTGTCAAACGCCTTCTTGCAGTCCAAGAAAATGCAATCCACCCACCCCTCTCTCTCTTGTCTTACTGCTGTCACCATGTCATAGAACTCCAGTAGGTTTGTGACACAGGATTTCCCGTCCCTGAAACCATGTTGGCTGCTGTTGATAAGATCATTCCTTTCTAGGTGTTCCACCACTCTTCTCCTGATAATCTTCTCCATGATTTTGAATACTATACATGTCAGTGACACTGGTCTGTAGTTTAATGCTTCATGTCTGTCTCCTTTTTTAAGATTGGGACTACATTTGCTGTCTTCCATGCCTCAGGCAATCTCCCTGTTTCGATAGATGTATTGAATATTGTTGTTAGGGGTACACATAGCGCCTCTGCTCCCTCTCTCAATACCCATGGGGAGATGTTATCTGGCCCCATTGCCTTTGAGGTATCTAGCTCACTCAGAAGCCTCTTCACTTCTTCCTCGGTTGTGTGCACTGTGTCCAGCACTTGGTAGTGTGCCCCACCTCTCCGTCTTTCTGGAGTCCCTTCTGTCTCCTCTGTGAACACTTCTTTGAATCTCTTGTTGAGTTCTTCACATACTTCACGGTCATTTCTTGTTGTCTCTCCTCCTTCCTTCCTTAGCCTGATTACCTGGTCCTTGACTGTTGTTTTCCTCCTGATGTGGCTGTACAACAGTTTCGGGTCAGATTTGGCTTTCGCTGCTATGTCATTTTCATATTGTCTTTGGGCCTCCCTTCTTATCTGTGCATATTCGTTTCTGGCTCTACGACTGTTCTCCTTATTCTCCTGGGTCCTTTGCCTTCTATATTTCTTCCATTCCCTAGCACACTTGGTTTTTGCCTCCCTGCACCTTTGGGTAAACCATGGGCTCATCCTGGCTTTTTCATTAATCCTGTTACCCTTGGGTACAAACCTCTCCTCAGCCTCCTTGCATTTTGTTGCTACATATTCCATCATCTCATTAACTGGCTTCCCTGCCAGTTCTCTGTCCCACTGAACCCCGTTCAGGTAGTTCCTCATTTCTGTGTAGTCCCCTTTCTTGTAGTTTGGCTTCATTCGTCCTGGCCTTCCTGCTGTGTGTGTGTGTGAGTGTGTGTCTACCCTTGTGTGTGTGTGCTTGTGTGTGAGGGAGGGAGGGTTAGGGGGGGTAGGTGGTGTGGTTGAAAGATCCGTCCTGTAGGCACAAATTTAGTCTCATTTATCTTTCCCAATTATCTACTCTCTCCACTTATTGCCCTTTCTGGATTTACGTATTAATTGTCGCTGGTTATTATCATTTTCCTTGTTCACATTGAGAGAGGACTTCCTAGCTTCCTAAGTATTCTTACTGGTAATAACTACCGGTAGTAACACTGCCTGTGTGCGTGTGTGCATGTGTGTGTGTGTGAGTGTGTGTGTGTGTGTGAGAGAGAGTCTTGTGCGGTGTGTGTGTTTGTGTGTGTGTGTGTGTGTGTGTGTGTGTGTGTGTGTGTGTGTGTGTTTGTGTGTTTGTGTATGTGTGTGTGTGTGGTGTGTGTGTGTGTGTGTTTGTGTGTGTGTTTGTGTGTGTGTGTGTGTGTGTGTGTGTGTGTGTGTTTGTGTGTGTGTTTGTGTGTGTGTGTGTGTGTGTGTGTGTGTGTGTGTGTTTGTGTGTGTTTGTGTGTGTGTGTGTGTGTGTGTGTGTGTGTTTGTGTGTGTGTTTGTGTGTGTGTGTGTGTGTGTGTGTGTGTGTTTGTGTGTGTTTGTGTGTGTGTTTGTGTGTGGGTATTAATGAAATCTTAATTCGCAATATGTAAAAATATTTTTTGGGTCTTTTTGAAGAATTCGTAAGAATGGGAAAAAATGTGAGTTAAGAGTGAAATTGTGTATTAGTGTCATTTGAGAAAAAAATTGTATCAAAAATGAAAATTCTGGGTTATAAGTGAAATTTGTATCTTTTTGTTGAATTGGGATAGGTGAATTGAGTGCGAATAGTGTGTGAAGGTTGTAAGTGGGTTACGAGTGCAAAAAATCTTTTTTCTTGTGTTGGTGAAAATTGTATGTGTTGTGGTAACTTTTCTGATGAAATACTTAAAACGAGGAAAATTGTGGGTTATGAGTGAAAATTGTGTCTTGTTGTGAGATGTTGATGGGGAGAGTGAGGTGTTGATGGGGAGAGTGAGGTGTTGATGGGGAGAGTGAGGTGTTGATGGGGAGAGTGAGGTGTTGATGGGGAGAGTGAGGTGTTGATGGGGAGAGTGAGGTGTTGATGGGGAGAGTGAGGTGTTGATGGGGAGAGTGAGGTGTTGGGAGATGTGTGAGTGGATGTGAAGAAATATGGGTGAGATGGAGAACGGGTGAGAAGAGGATTATATTAGAATTTTAATGAAATATGAGGGTTTTAATGACTTGAGGAGAGTTGTATGGTGTAGAGAGTGGGAGTTATAGAATTGAAATCTTAATTCGTGACAAGTGAATCTTTTGTCGTAGTATGTAAAAAATTGTGGATTGTTGTGGGGAGTTGTGGGTATTAACGAAAATGAGGAATTATTTGGGTCATCCTGAGTTAAGAGTGAAAATGTATATTAGTGGCATTAAAAATTTATGAAAAATTTGTATCGAAAGGGGAAAAATTGTGATGTGGGTTGTGGGTGTTGTTGTTGTGGATGTTGTGGGTTGTGGGTGTTGTTGTTGAACTAGAGATACTGAAAAAAAGGTTATTAGTTGTGGGTTGTTGTTGTGGATGTTGTGGGTTGTGGGTGTTGCTGTTGAACTAGAGATACTGAAAAAAAGGTTATTAGTTGTGGGTTGTTGAGGGTGTTGTGGTGAGTCCTGATTCAGCCTGTTGTGTCTTGAGTGAGGTCATGGGTGGTTATCATGTGACATCACTGACTGCTGAGTAAACACAGGTGGGGTGACGTCATGCATGTTAGTTCATTTAAGTCATTAAGAGGAAGTTACTTGTTTCTACCTGTATTTTTTTTAGATCATTTAAGAGAAAGTACCATAGGAGGATATACCATGCTCCATAGGGAGGATCCAAAAATTTGATCCAATGAAGTGGAGTGCAAATCTTCATCCAAGGAGATGGAGCAGGAATATTTGGGCATAGAAGGTATGGGAGATGGAAGTGGGTGGTGTGAGGTGTGAGGGAGGTCTTCCCATATTGGGTACCCATAGGGGGTACCCATAGGGGGGAGTAAAAATGTATCTCTGATCCCCATAGGGGGACCTTCAAAAATGATGAAATTCCAAAAAAAATCGAAAAAATCAGAAAAAATTCAGGGAGCGGGGGCGATCCGGCGGAAGCAGCAGAAGGCACAGCAGAAGGTGCAGCAGAGTAGGCATGGGGTGAGGCAGGACGTGGCTTTGGGCAAGGTGGGGCAGGACGTGGCTCAGGGCAGGGCAGCGCACGGGGTGGGGCGGGGCTGGCATGGGCGGGCTCTGGGCTGGAAGGGTCATTAACACATAGTTGCAAAATTTCTCACCTAGATGTGAAAAGGCGGTATCCTTCGAGAGACCGCTGAGCCGCCTTCTCTACTACTCAGGTGCTCCATCACTCTCCTCCTCATAATCTTCCCCATGACTTTGCATACTATACACGTCAGTGACACTGATCTATAGTTTAGTGCCTCATTTCTGTCTCCCTTTTAAAAATGGGAACTACATTTGCTGTCTTCCATACCTCAGGTAGTAGCCCAGTTTCAAGGGATGTCTTGAAGACTGTGGTTATTGGCACTCACAGCATTTCTACTCCCTCCCTAAGGACCTGGACCCATTACGTACCTCTGTAATCTGTAAATACCTTTGTAACTTATCATGATTGTGACCAGACCTACCTGGAGTTCATTACCTTTGTAAATTGCGAGTTCATTACCTTTGTAAATTGTGAGTTCATTACCTCTGTAACTTGCTCAGCTATCAAAGCTTTGGAGTCCAGTCCCTGGACCAATTATGTACCTCTGTAATCTTTTGACTACCGCCCACAGGATGGGTATGGGGTGCATAATAAACATATTAAACTAACTCCCTAAGGACCCACGAGGAGATGTTGTCCGGTCCCATTGCCTTTGAGGAATCAATATGTGTGTGTGTGTGTGTGTGTGTGGTCACCTATCTGTACTCACATATTTGTGGTTGCAGGGGCCGAGTCACAGCTCTTGGTCCCTGCCTCTTCTCTGGTCGCTATTAGGTCTACTCTCTCCTTGCTCCATGAGCTTCATCGTATCTTTTCTTGAAGCTATGTATGGCACCTGCCTGCACTTCATCACTCTCCAGATTGTTCCACTTCCTAACAACTCTGTGACTGAAGAATTACTACTTAACAGCCCTATGACTCATCTGAGTTTTCAACCTCCAGTTGTGATCCTTTGTTACTGAGTCCCATTTCTGACACATCATCGTGTCCCTATACACCTTGTTAATTCCTCACATTTCATATGTCGTTATTATGTCCATCCTATCCCTGCTGCCCTCCAGTGTCTTCAGGTTGATTTCTCTTAACCTCTATTTGTAGGACATATTCCGTAGCTCCAGGGCAAGTCTTGTTGCAAACCTTTGCATTTTCCTATTTTTTTTACATGTTTGACCAGGAATGGGTTCCATACTGGTGCTGCATACTCCAATAGGCGCCTAACGTACACAGTGTGAAGTCTTGAATGATTTCTTACTCAGGAGCCAAAATGCTATTCCTAGGTTTGACAGGGACCAATATGCTGCATTAGTTATTTGGTTGATGTGCGCTTCAGGAGATGTGCGTGGTATTATACTCACCCCAAGATCCTTTTCCTTGAGTGAGATTTGCAGTCTTTCGCCCTCCAGCCTGTTCTCTGTCTGCGGTTTTCTTTGGCCTTCCTCGATCTTCATGACTTTTGCACTTGGTGGGGTTAAACTCCAGGTGCCAGTTGCCAGACCAAGTTTGCAGCCTGTCCAGATCCATTTGTAGTCCTGCCTGATCCTCATCCTGTTGAATTCTCTTCATTAGCCACACATCATCATTCACATACATCAGAAACAGCCCAATTCTAGGACTGACCCCTGTGGAAATCCCCCTCGTTACTGTCGCCCACTCTGACACCTTGTTACGTACCATAACTCGTTGTTGCCTTCCTGTTAGGTATTCTCTGATCCAAAGCAGTGCTTTCCTTGTTATATCTACCTGATCCTCCAGCTTTTGCACTAATCTCTTGTGTGGAACTGTCTCGAAAGACTTTTTACAGCCCAAGTAAATGCAATGTACCCACTCCTCTGTCCTGTCTTACTGCCCTCACCTTGTTGTAAAACTCCAGTAGGTTTGTGACACAGTATTTCCCTTCCTTGAAACCATGCTGGTTGTCATGAATAAGATCATACCTTTCTACGTACTTCACCATTCTTTTCTTCATGATCTTCTCCACGACTTCGCATACTATACATGTCGGTGACACTGTTTCCTTTTTTATAAATTCCTTTCTTATAAATTGTCTGCAATGTCTGAACTACTAAAGGTGAATTCTAGGTCCAAGCATGCTGGTTTGTCCTCTCCTCTCTCTCTCTCTCTCTCTCTCTCTCTCTCTCTCTCTCTCTCTCTCTCTCTCTCTCTCTCTCTCTCTCTCTCTCCCTCTCTCTGGAAGTGTTCCTAATGTGTTGATGCATGAAGTTTTCCAGTACCAAATCCAACATCTTAGCCCTCCGTATTTCTAGGCCCCCAGTGTGGCTCTAGGTTTTCCCTGGCAATAACCTTGTGGTTGGCATAGCTTTGCCCTGCCCACATGGGCCGTTCCGGCCACTTTAACCAGTGTGTCAGCATTGCCCTGTTTCTCTTATCATATTTTTGTCTTGGTCTCTTGTCATTCTGTTGTGGGTTATACATCACTGCAATCACCACCTTGGGATCTCCAGTCGGGAGTGTTCCCTTGCTTCTCCTCTGTTTCCTCTTCTCAATTCTTCAAAATTCCACTGGTCTATGATGAGCATTGCAACTCCTCCACCCCCTCTATTCCCTTTATCTTTCCTCAGGACCTGATATCCAGTTGGAAAGATGGCATCTGTTATCATTCCTGTGAGTTTGGTTTCCGTGAGATCTATGACGTTCTTAAAGCTATGTATGGATCCTGCCTCCACTACATCACTTCCAGACTGTTCCCCTTCTTGACAGCTCTGTGACTGAAGAAGTACTTCCTATGTGTGTGTATGTGCATGTGTTTGCATGTGTGCATGCACCCTATGGTCTCTACATCCTTAGATTTGACTCTAGATTCAATCTGTCTCTCCTGATAGGTCTGGCTGATTGAGCAGCTACCAGGACCCAGAGGCTTACCCCTGCTCGGCAACGCCCTGGATCTGAACGTTGATAATGTAGGTAAGTGTTTGTGAGTAGAAGCTTTCACTGCGACGGTGTTTCTCTCTGTTTATACCTTTATCAAGTCATGACTTGAGCTGTACACAGAGCGAAATGTTGTCCCAACAAAAGATGGTTTTCACTATTGTAAGCATGACAGTCAGTAAAAAAATAAAAAAATAGAATTTTAACATAGTAATTTGTAGCTTGGTAAAGTAAATGGGCAATAAAATCTTAACGGTTATGTGCCGTAGTGGGGCGGATGTCGGGAGTGTCCAGTGTCTGCCACAAGTCCTGGGTTCCATCCCTGGCTCCAGTGTCTGCCACAAGTCCTGGGTTCCGTCCCTGGCTCCAGTGTCTGCCACAAGTCCTGGGTTCCATCCCCGGCTCCAGTGTCTGCCACAAGTCCTGGGTTCCATCCCCGGCTCCAGTGTCTGCCACAAGTCCTGGGTTCCATCCCCGGCTCCAGTGTCTGCCACAAGTCCTGGGTTCCATCCCCGGCTCCAGTGTCTGCCACAAGTCCTGGGTTCCATCCCTGGCTCCAGTGTCTGCCACAAGTCCTGGGTTCCGTCCCCGGCTCCAGTGTCTGCCACAAGTCCTGGGTTCCATCCCCGGCTCCAGTGTCTGCCACAAGTCCTGGGTTCCATCCCCGGCTCCAGTGTCTGCCACAAGTCCTGGGTTCCATCCCTGGCTCCAGTGTCTGCCACAAGTCCTGGGTTCCATCCCCGGCTCCAGTGTCTGCCACAAGTCCTGGGTTCCATCCCTGGCTCCAGTGTCTGCCACAAGTCCTGGGTTCCATCCCCGGCTCCAGTGTCTGCCACAAGTCCTGGGTTCCATCCCCGGCTCCAGTGTCTGCCACAAGTCCTGGGTTCCATCCCTGGCTCCAGTGTCTGCCACAAGTCCTGGGTTCCATCCCCGGCTCCAGTGTCTGCCACAAGTCCTGGGTTCCATCCCCGGCTCCAGTGTCTGCCACAAGTCCTGGGTTCCATCCCCGGCTCCAGTGTCTGCCACAAGTCCTGGGTTCCATCCCTGGCTCCAGTGTCTGCCACAAGTCCTGGGTTCCATCCCTGGCTCCAGTGTCTGCCACAAGTACTGGGTTCCATCCCCGGCTCCAGTGTCTGCCACAAGTCCTGGGTTCCATCCCCGGCTCCAGTGTCTGCCACAAGTCCTGGGTTCCATCCCTGGCTCCAGTGTCTGCCACAAGTCCTGGGTTCCATCCCTGGCTCCAGTGTCTGCCACAAGTCCTGGGTTCCATCCCTGGCTCCAGTGTCTGCCACAAGTCCTGGGTTCCATCCCCGGCTCCAGTGTCTGCCACAAGTCCTGGGTTCCATCCCCGGCTCCAGTGTCTGCCACAAGTCCTGGGTTCCATCCCTGGCTCCAGTGTCTGCCACAAGTCCTGGGTTCCATCCCCGGCTCCAGTGTCTGCCACAAGTCCTGGGTTCCATCCCCGGCTCCAGTGTCTGCCACAAGTCCTGGGTTCCATCCCCGGCTCCAGTGTCTGCCACAAGTCCTGGGTTCCATCCCCGGCTCCAGTGTCTGCCACAAGTCCTGGGTTCCATCCCCGGCTCCAGTGTCTGCCACAAGTCCTGGGTTCCATCCCTGGCTCCAGTGTCTGCCACAAGTCCTGGGTTCCATCCCTGGCTCCAGTGTCTGCCACAAGTCCTGGGTTCCATCCCCGGCTCCAGTGTCTGCCACAAGTCCTGGGTTCCATCCCCGGCTCCAGTGTCTGCCACAAGTCCTGGGTTCTATCCCTGGCTCCAGTGTCTGCCACAAGTCCTGGGTTCCATCCCTGGCTCCAGTGTCTGCCACAAGTCCTGGGTTCCATCCCTGGCTCCAGTGTCTGCCACAAGTCCTGGGTTCCATCCCTGGCTCCAGTGTCTGCCACAAGTCCTGGGTTCCATCCCTGGCTCCAGTGTCTGCCACAAGTCCTGGGTTCCATCCCCGGCTCCAGTGTCTGCCACAAGTCCTGGGTTCCATCCCCGGCTCCAGTGTCTGCCACAAGTCCTGGGTTCCATCCCTGGCTCCAGTGTCTGCCACAAGTCCTGGGTTCCATCCCCGGCTCCAGTGTCTGCCACAAGTCCTGGGTTCCATCCCCGGCTCCAGTGTCTGCCACAAGTCCTGGGTTCCATCCCCGGCTCCAGTGTCTGCCACAAGTCCTGGGTTCCATCCCCGGCTCCAGTGTCTGCCACAAGTCCTGGGTTCCATCCCCGGCTCCAGTGTCTGCCACAAGTCCTGGGTTCCATCCCTGGCTCCAGTGTCTGCCACAAGTCCTGGGTTCCATCCCTGGCTCCAGTGTCTGCCACAAGTCCTGGGTTTCCTGGCTCCAGTGTTGCCCATCCCCGGCTCCAGTGTCTGCCACAAGTCCTGGGTTCCGTCCCCGGCTCCAGTGTCTGCCACAAGTCCTGGGTTCCATCCCCGGCTCCAGTGTCTGCCACAAGTCCTGGGTTCCATCCCTGGCTCCAGTGTCTGCCACAAGTCCTGGGTTCCATCCCGGCTCCAGTGTCTGCCACAAGTCCTGGGTTCCATCCCTGGCTCCAGTGTCTGCCACAAGTCCTGGGTTCCATCCCCGGCTCCAGTGTCTGCCACAAGTCCTGGGTTCCATCCCCGGCTCCAGTGTCTGCCACAAGTCCTGGGTTCCATCCCTGGCTCCAGTGTCTGCCACAAGTCCTGGGTTCCATCCCCGGCTCCAGTGTCTGCCACAAGTCCTGGGTTCCATCCCCGGCTCCAGTGTCTGCCACAAGTCCTGGGTTCCATCCCTGGCTCCAGTGTCTGCCACAAGTCCTGGGTTCCATCCCTGGCTCCAGTGTCTGCCACAAGTCCTGGGTTCCATCCCTGGCTCCAGTGTCTGCCACAAGTCCTGGGTTCCATCCCCGGCTCCAGTGTCTGCCACAAGTCCTGGGTTCCATCCCCGGCTCCAGTGTCTGCCACAAGTCCTGGGTTCCATCCCTGGCTCCAGTGTCTGCCACAAGTCCTGGGTTCCATCCCTGGCTCCAGTGTCTGCCACAAGTCCTGGGTTCCATCCCGGGCTCCAGTGTCTGCCACAAGTCCTGGGTTCCTGGCTCCAGTGTCTGCCACAAGTCCTGGGTTCCATCCCCGGCTCCAGTGTCTGCCACAAGTCCTGGGTTCCCCCGGCTCCAGTGTCTGCCACAAGTCCTGGGTTCCATCCCCGGCTCCAGTGTCTGCCACAAGTCCTGGGTTCCATCCCCGGCTCCAGTGTCTGCCACAAGTCCTGGGTTCCATCCCTGGCTCCAGTGTCTGCCACAAGTCCTGGGTTCCATCCCTGGCTCCAGTGTCTGCCACAAGTCCTGGGTTCCATCCCCGGCTCCAGTGTCTGCCACAAGTCCTGGGTTCCATCCCCGGCTCCACTGTCTGCCACAAGTCATGGGTTCCATCCCCTCCCCGGCTCCAGTGTCTGCCACAAGTCCTGGGTTCCATCCCTGGCTCCAGTGTCTGCCACAAGTCCTGGGTTCCATCCCTGGCTCCAGTGTCTGCCACAAGTCCTGGGTTCCATCCCTGGCTCCAGTGTCTGCCACAAGTCCTGGGTTCCATCCCCGGCTCCAGTGTCTGCCACAAGTCCTGGGTTCCATCCCCGGCTCCAGTGTCTGCCACAAGTCCTGGGTTCCATCCCTGGCTCCAGTGTCTGCCACAAGTCCTGGGTTCCATCCCCGGCTCCAGTGTCTGCCACAAGTCCTGGGTTCCATCCCCGGCTCCAGTGTCTGCCACAAGTCCTGGGTTCCATCCCCATGGCTCCAGTGTCTGCCACAAGCCCTGGGTTCCATCCCTGGCTCCAGTGTCTGCCACAAGTCCTGGGTTCCATCCCTGGCTCCAGTGTCTGCCACAAGTCCTGGGTTCCATCCCCGGCTCCAGTGTCTGCCACAAGTCCTGGGTTCCATCCCCGGCTCCAGTGTCTGCCACAAGTCCTGGGTTCCATCCCTGGCTCCAGTGTCTGCCACAAGTCCTGGGTTCCATCCCTGGCTCCAGTGTCTGCCACAAGTCCTCCTGGGTTCCGTCCCCGGCTCCAGTGTCTGCCACAATCCCCCTGGCTCCAGTGTCTGCCACAAGTCCTGGGTTCCATCCCCGGCTCCAGTGTCTGCCACAAGTCCTGGGTTCCATCCCTGGCTCCAGTGTCTGCCACAAGTCCTGGGTTCCATCCCCATGGCTCCAGTGTCTGCCACAAGTCCTGGGTTCCGTCCCCGGCTCCAGTGTCTGCCACAAGTCCTGGGTTCCATCCCCGGCTCCAGTGTCTGCCACAAGTCCTGGGTTCCATCCCCGGCTCCAGTGTCTGCCACAAGTCCTGGGTTCCATCCCCGGCTCCAGTGTCTGCCACAAGTCCTGGGTTCCATCCCTGGCTCCAGTGTCTGCCACAAGTCCTGGGTTCCATCCCTGGCTCCAGTGTCTGCCACAAGTCCTGGGTTCCATCCCTGGCTCCAGTGTCTGCCACAAGTCCTGGGTTCCATCCCCGGCTCCAGTGTCTGCCACAAGTCCTGGGTTCCATCCCCGGCTCCAGTGTCTGCCACAAGTCCTGGGTTCCATCCCCGGCTCCAGTGTCTGCCACAAGTCCTGGGTTCCATCCCCATGGCTCCAGTGTCTGCCACAAGTCCTGGGTTCCATCCCCGGCTCCAGTGTCTGCCACAAGTCCTGGGTTCCATCCCCGGCTCCAGTGTCTGCCACAAGTCCTGGGTTCCATCCCCGGCTCCAGTGTCTGCCACAAGTCCTGGGTTCCATCCCTGGCTCCAGTGTCTGCCACAAGTCCTGGGTTCCATCCCCGGCTCCAGTGTCTGCCACAAGTCCTGGGTTCCATCCCCGGCTCCAGTGTCTCACAATCCCTGGCTCCAGTGTCTGCCACAAGTCCTGGGTTCCATCCCTGGCTCCAGTGTCTGCCACAAGTCCTGGGTTCCATCCCCGGCTCCAGTGTCTGCCACAAGTCCTGGGTTCCATCCCCGGCTCCAGTGTCTGCCACAAGTCCTGGGTTCCATCCCTGGCTCCAGTGTCTGCCACAAGTCCTGGGTTCCATCCCCGGCTCCAGTGTCTGCCACAAGTCCTGGGTTCCATCCCCGGCTCCAGTGTCTGCCACAAGTCCTGGGTTCCATCCCTGGCTCCAGTGTCTGCCACAAGTCCTGGGTTCCATCCCCGGCTCCAGTGTCTGCCACAAGTCCTGGGTTCCATCCCCGGCTCCAGTGTCTGCCACAAGTCCTGGGTTCCATCCCTGGCTCCAGTGTCTGCCACAAGTCCTGGGTTCCATCCCTGGCTCCAGTGTCTGCCACAAGTCCTGGGTTCCATCCCCGGCTCCAGTGTCTGCCACAAGTCCTGGGTTCCAAGTCCTGGGTTCCCCCTGGCTCCAGTGTCTGCCACAAGTCCTGGGTTCCATCCCTGGCTCCAGTGTCTGCCACAAGTCCTGGGTTCCATCCCTGGCTCCAGTGTCTGCCACAAGTCCTGGGTTCCATCCCCGGCTCCAGTGTCTGCCACAAGTCCTGGGTTCCGTCCCCGGCTCCAGTGTCTGCCACAAGTCCTGGGTTCCATCCCTGGCTCCAGTGTCTGCCACAAGTCCTGGGTTCCATCCCCTGGCTCCAGTGTCTGCCACAAGTCCTGGGTTCCATCCCCGGCTCCAGTGTCTGCCACAAGTCCTGGGTTCCATCCCCTGGCTCCAGTGTCTGCCACAAGTCCTGGGTTCCATCCCCGGCTCCAGTGTCTGCCACAAGTCCTGGGTTCCATCCCCTGGCTCCAGTGTCTGCCACAAGTCCTGGGTTCCATCCCCGGCTCCAGTGTCTGCCACAAGTCCTGGGTTCCATCCCCGGCTCCAGTGTCTGCCACAAGTCCTGGGTTCCATCCCCGGCTCCAGTGTCTGCCACAAGTCCTGGGTTCCATCCCCTGGCTCCAGTGTCTGCCACAAGTCCTGGGTTCCATCCCCGGCTCCAGTGTCTGCCACAAGTCCTGGGTTCCATCCCCGGCTCCAGTGTCTGCCACAAGTCCTGGGTTCCATCCCTGGCTCCAGTGTCTGCCACAAGTCCTGGGTTCCATCCCCGGCTCCAGTGTCTGCCACAAGTCCTGGGTTCCATCCCCGGCTCCAGTGTCTGCCACAAGTCCTGGGTTCCATCCCTGGCTCCAGTGTCTGCCACAAGTCCTGGGTTCCATCCCTGGCTCCAGTGTCTGCCACAAGTCCTGGGTTCCATCCCCGGCTCCAGTGTCTGCCACAAGTCCTGGGTTCCATCCCCGGCTCCAGTGTCTGCCACAAGTCCTGGGTTCCATCCCTGGCTCCAGTGTCTGCCACAAGTCCTGGGTTCCATCCCCGGCTCCAGTGTCTGCCACAAGTCCTGGGTTCCATCCCCGGCTCCGGTGTCTGCCACAAGTCCTGGGTTCCAAGTCCTGGGTTCCCCGGCTCCAGTGTCTGCCACAAGTCCTGGGTTCCATCCCCGGCTCCAGTGTCTGCCACAAGTCCTGGGTTCCATCCCTGGCTCCAGTGTCTGCCACAAGTCCTGGGTTCCATCCCCGGCTCCAGTGTCTGCCACAAGTCCTGGGTTCCATCCCCGGCTCCAGTGTCTGCCACAAGTCCTGGGTTCCATCCCTGGCTCCAGTGTCTGCCACAAGTCCTGGGTTCCATCCCCGGCTCCAGTGTCTGCCACAAGTCCTGGGTTCCATCCCCGGCTCCAGTGTCTGCCACAAGTCCTGGGTTCCATCCCCGGCTCCAGTGTCTGCCACAAGTCCTCCCCGGGGTTCCAAGTCCCCGGCTCCAGTGTCTGCCACAAGTCCTGGGTTCCATCCCCCGGCTCCAGTGTCTGCCACAAGTCCTGGGTTCCATCCCCGGCTCCAGTGTCTGCCACAAGTCCTGGGTTCCATCCCTGGCTCCAGTGTCTGCCACAAGTCCTGGGTTCCATCCCTGGCTCCAGTGTCTGCCACAAGTCCTGGGTTCCATCCCTGGCTCCAGTGTCTGCCACAAGTCCTGGGTTCCATCCCCGGCTCCAGTGTCTGCCACAAGTCCTGGGTTCCATCCCTGGCTCCAGTGTCTGCCACAGGTCCTGGGTTCACAATCCCCTGGCTCCAGTGTCTGCCACAAGTCCTGGGTTCCATCCCCGGCTCCAGTGTCTGCCACAAGTCCTGGGTTCCATCCCTGGCTCCAGTGTCTGCCACAAGTCCTGGGTTCCATCCCCGGCTCCAGTGTCTGCCACAAGTCCTGGGTTCCATCCCCGGCTCCAGTGTCTGCCACAAGTCCTGGGTTCCATCCCCGGCTCCAGTGTCTGCCACAAGTCCTGGGTTCCATCCCTGGCTCCAGTGTCTGCCACAAGTCCTGGGTTCCATCCCCGGCTCCAGTGTCTGCCACAAGTCCTGGGTTCCATCCCCGGCTCCAGTGTCTGCCACAAGTTCCATCCCCGGCTCCAGTGTCTGCCACAAGTCCTGGGTTCCATCCCTGGCTCCAGTGTCTGCCACAAGTCCTGGGTTCCATCCCTGGCTCCAGTGTCTGCCACAAGTCCTGGGTTCCATCCCTGGCTCCAGTGTCTGCCACAAGTCCTGGGTTCCATCCCCGGCTCCAGTGTCTGCCACAAGTCCTGGGTTCCATCCCCGGCTCCAGTGTCTGCCACAAGTCCTGGGTTCCATCCCTGGCTCCAGTGTCTGCCACAAGTCCTGGGTTCCATCCCTGGCTCCAGTGTCTGCCACAAGTCCTGGGTTCCATCCCTGGCTCCAGTGTCTGCCACAAGTCCTGGGTTCCATCCCCGGCTCCAGTGTCTGCCACAAGTCCTGGGTTCCATCCCCGGCTCCAGTGTCTGCCACAAGTCCTGGGTTCCATCCCTGGCTCCAGTGTCTGCCACAAGTCCTGGGTTCCATCCCCGGCTCCAGTGTCTGCCACAAGTCCTGGGTTCCATCCCCGGCTCCAGTGTCTGCCACAAGTCCTGGGTTCCATCCCCGGCTCCAGTGTCTGCCACAAGTCCTGGGTTCCATCCCCGGCTCCAGTGTCTGCCACAAGTCCTGGGTTCCATCCCCGGCTCCAGTGTCTGCCACAAGTCCTGGGTTCCATCCCTGGCTCCAGTGTCTGCCACAAGTCCTGGGTTCCATCCCTGGCTCCAGTGTCTGCCACAAGTCCTGGGTTCCATCCCTGGCTCCAGTGTCTGCCACAAGTCCTGGGTTCCATCCCCGGCTCCAGTGTCTGCCACAAGTCCTGGGTTCCATCCCTGGCTCCAGTGTCTGCCACAAGTCCTGGGTTCCATCCCTGGCTCCAGTGTCTGCCACAAGTCCTGGGTTCCATCCCTGGCTCCAGTGTCTGCCACAAGTCCTGGGTTCCATGGCTCCAGTGTCTGCCACAAGTCCTGGGTTCCATCCCCTGGCTCCAGTGTCTGCCACAAGTCCAGGGTTCCATCCCCGGCTCCAGTGTCTGCCACAAGTCCTGGGTTCCATCCCCTGGCTCCAGTGTCTGCCACAAGTCCTGGGTTCCATCCCTGGCTCCAGTGTCTGCCACAAGTCCCCTGGCTCCAGTGTCTGCCACAAGTCCTGGGTTCCATCCCCGGCTCCAGTGTCTGCCACAAGTCCTGGGTTCCATCCCCGGCTCCAGTGTCTGCCACAAGTCCTGGGTTCCATCCCTGGCTCCAGTGTCTGCCACAAGTCCTGGGTTCCATCCCCGGCTCCAGTGTCTGCCACAAGTCCTGGGTTCCATCCCCGGCTCCAGTGTCTGCCACAAGTCCTGGGTTCCATCCCCGGCTCCAGTGTCTGCCACAAGTCCTGGGTTCCATCCCCGGCTCCAGTGTCTGCCACAAGTCCTGGGTTCCATCCCTGGCTCCAGTGTCTGCCACAAGTCCTGGGTTCCATCCCTGGCTCCAGTGTCTGCCACAAGTCCTGGGTTCCATCCCTGGCTCCAGTGTCTGCCACAAGTCCTGGGTTCCATCCCCGGCTCCAGTGTCTGCCACAAGTCCTGGGTTCCATCCCCGGCTCCAGTGTCTGCCACAAGTCCTGGGTTCCATCCCTGGCTCCAGTGTCTGCCACAAGTCCTGGGTTCCATCCCTGGCTCCAGTGTCTGCCACAAGTCCTGGGTTCCATCCCCGGCTCCAGTGTCTGCCACAAGTCCTGGGTTCCATCCCTGGCTCCAGTGTCTGCCACAAGTCCTGGGGTCCAGTCCCCGGCTCCAGTGTCTGCCACAAGTCCTGGGTTCCATCCCCGGCTCCAGTGTCTGCCACAAGTCCTGGGTGTTCCATCCCCATCCCCGGCTCCAGTGTCTGCCACAAGTCCTGGGTTCCATCCCTGGCTCCAGTGTCTGCCACAAGTCCTGGGTTCCATCCCTGGCTCCAGTGTCTGCCACAAGTCCTGGGTTCCATCCCCGGCTCCAGTGTCTGCCACAAGTCCTGGGTTCCATCCCTGGCTCCAGTGTCTGCCACAAGTCCTGGGTTCCATCCCCGGCTCCAGTGTCTGCCACAAGTCCTGGGTTCCATCCCCGGCTCCAGTGTCTGCCACAAGTCCTGGGTTCCATCCCTGGCTCCAGTGTCTGCCACAAGTCCTGGGTTCCATCCCTGGCTCCAGTGTCTGCCACAAGTCCTGGGTTCCATCCCTGGCTCCAGTGTCTGCCACAAGTCCTGGGTTCCATCCCCGGCTCCAGTGTCTGCCACAAGTCCTGGGTTCCATCCCCGGCTCCAGTGTCTGCCACAAGTCCTGGGTTCCATCCCTGGCTCCAGTGTCTGCCACAAGTCCTGGGTTCCATCCCCGGCTCCAGTGTCTGCCACAAGTCCTGGGTTCCATCCCCGGCTCCAGTGTCTGCCACAAGTCCTGGGTTCCATCCCCGGCTCCAGTGTCTGCCACAAGTCCTGGGTTCCATCCCCGGCTCCAGTGTCTGCCACAAGTCCTGGGTTCCATCCCTGGCTCCAGTGTCTGCCACAAGTCCTGGGTTCCATCCCTGGCTCCAGTGTCTGCCACAAGTCCTGGGTTCCATCCCCGGCTCCAGTGTCTGCCACAAGTCCTGGGTTCCATCCCCGGCTCCAGTGACTGCCACAAGTCCTGGGTTCCATCCCGCGCTCCAGTGTCTGCCACAAGTCCTGGGTTCCATCCCCGGCTCCAGTGTCTGCCACAAGTCCTGGGTTCCATCCCCGGCTCCAGTGTCTGCCACAAGTCCTGGGTTCCATCCCCGGCTCCAGTGTCTGCCACAAGTCCTGGGTTCCATCCCCGGCTCCAGTGTCTGCCACAAGTCCTGGGTTCCATCCCTGGCTCCAGTGTCTGCCACAAGTCCTGGGTTCCATCCCCGGCTCCAGTGTCTGCCACAAGTCCTGGGTTCCATCCCCGGCTCCAGTGTCTGCCACAAGTCCTGGGTTCCATCCCTGGCTCCAGTGTCTGCCACAAGTCCTGGGTTTGCCACAAGTCCCATGGCTCCAGTGTCTGCCACAAGTCCTGGGTTCCATCCCCGGCTCCAGTGTCTGCCACAAGTCCTGGGTTCCATCCCCGGCTCCAGTGTCTGCCACAAGTCCTGGGTTCCATCCCTGGCTCGCTGCAGTGTTATATCTATGGTGATTTCATTTACTGTTGTGGGCAGTAGTGGGTAGTAATCTAGTCAGAGTTACAGACTGTTCATCAACAGACAGTGTCATTGTATGGGGTCAGAATCGTCGCTGGATTCATCACACTCAATTCCTCTAACTTCATTCATAAATTTTCAAGATTGAATTAAGTTACTCAGGTTAGGTTAAGTTTGGTTAGGTTAGATCAACGTTTCTCAACCGGGGTTCTCCGGAACCCTTGGGTTTTCCGGAACTTTAGGGTTCCACGAGAGGTCGCTTGGGGTTCCCAGAAAAATAGTGATAAATAGGTTAATTATATGTCAGTGCATTTCTAAGTGATTTTTTTTGTAATTAATTTTATATTCATAATTTTACTATTCAAGTCTGGCATAATCTTGGAAAATTCTTGGGTATTATTACAAAGTTATATCATTTAAAAGTATAATATTCAATAGGAATATATTTAGCTACGTCTTTAATAATAATAACAATAATAATAATAATAATAATAATAATAATAATAATAATAATAATAATAATAATAAAATATTACTACTACTACTACTACTATTACTACTACTACTACTACTATTACTACTACTACTACTAATACTACTACTACTACTACTACTAATACTACTACTACTACTACTAATACTACTACTACTACTACTACTACTACATGTACTACTACTACTACTACTGCTACTACTACATGTACTACTACTACTACTACTACTACTACTACTACTACTCCTACTACTACTACTACTACTTCTACTACTACTACAATAATAATAATAATAATAATAATAATAATAATAATAATAATAATAATAATAATAATAATAATGCTCTCCTGACTGTCTTTCAGAGATGTTTCACTTCATCAACAATGTGTGTAAGTTGGGAGAGGTGACACGCTTATGGATTGGTCCTCATCCCAATATTCTTATCAGCGGACCACGAGCCACTGAGGTGAGACAAGAGACTCGTATGTTAGTGTAAGACAAGATGAACTTAATGTATATGAAAAAAAAAGAAAAACACTTTGGCTCTCTAGGGATCAGATCAAGTTTCTTCAACGATTTTTTTTTTTAAGTTTCCGTCTTGATAACTTGGGAATGCTTCTTCTGATCAGCTTGAAATTTTCAGCCCTGATGTATCTTAATTAGTGGAAGACTCAAATATAAATGCTACTTTGTCAATTTTATACTTGAGAATAATGCAGTTGGTTTTGTGTCATGGCTCGAGAACGCTTTTTGAGATCGGCTTCAAATTTTTATCGGTAAAGGATCCTGTTCATTGAAAGCTTTGGATTGTTTATGAACTTCATCGGAATAAATTTACTATTTTTTCAAAATTGTTATATAAATTTTCGATGTAATAACTTGAGAATGTTTAAACATTCTCAAATTATTACATTCTCAGGCTAGGCTGTGTACATGCAAATCTGACCATTCAATAATTAAAAAAAAAGTTAACATTTTAGCTTCCTTGATATAACTTAAGAATACCTCTTCTGATTGGCTTCAAACTTTTGGTGCTCGTGTATTTTGCTTAAAGGAAGATGCGCATTGTTATCTGACATTGTAAGTCTTAATCTCCATTTTTGTTAAGCAAACTGGGATACTGGTTGTCTTATAATAACCTAAGAATGCCTCTTTTGCTCTGCTTCAAACTTTAAGTACCATCGAATTCTGTTTAGAGTATAAGTCAGAATGACTTTAGGTTGTACTGACGCCTATTTATCTCTTTTATCAATTACAATGGGATAGTGATTTCCATGCGGAGTCTTAATGGACTACTGGAGCATTATTTTACCCTATTATGACCACTTTTTTAATACCATGATGATAGAGTGTTGTGTTGCAGTGTTATTCTTCAGCATTAAATATGTAATGTTACCTAGGTAAGACAACTGAAAAAATAAAAGCTTATTTTTCTGTAGACTGCTAAGTGTTACATATTTAATCAAGCTGACTGCATGTGTTGAGGTAAAGCTCCTGGGTTTCTAGAAGGTGTTGATCATCAGCTTGTTGACCTCTTCAAGAGTCTGGTGAAGCTATAGTTCCTGGTCTCTTCACAGACTTAAGTTTTCGATCTTTTCAAGGGTTGGATACGGTTACTATGCATCTTGCCTACATTGAGGCCCTGGGGGCTGATGTTATGAGATATGGGGCTACCTCTCTCGGATCATTGAGGTATAGGGGGCTGGGGTTATAGGATATGGGGTTATTCCTCTCGGATCATTGAAGTATAAGGGGCTGGGGGTTATAGGATATGGGGTTACCCCTCTCGGACCATTGAGGTACAGGTGGCTGGGGTTATAGAATGTGGGGCTAAGTCTCTCAGATCACACAGCCACAGGAACACATCTAGTTTATTGTTTTCTTATAATGAGCGGTGGACTGGTATGCCAGCGAGGCCTCGGTCAAATGACTGAAGGCTCCACTTAGAGAGTCATCTTATGGCAATACCAACGCTTGAGAAACATGCACATTTTTTTCTGTCAAAATATCCGCTACCTCCACCACAATTTAGCTGCATAAATATCATCATGACAGAAATGTTAAAAGCAGGGGAAGACACATAGTGTTGGAGTGGTTGGTATTTTTGTTTAATAAATGTATGAAAGAGGGGAAGGTACCTAGGGATTGGCAGAGAGCATGTATAGTCCCTTTATATAAAGGGAAGGGGGACAAAAGAGATTGTAAAAATTACAGAGGAATAAGTTTACTGAGTATACCAGGAAAAGTGTACGGTAGGGTTATAATTGAAAGAATTAGAGGTAAGACAGAATGTAGGATTGCGGATGAGCAAGGAGGTTTTAGAGTGGGTAGGGGATGTGTAGATCAAGTGTTTACATTGAAGCATATATGTGAGCAGTATTTAGATAAAGGTAGGGAAGTTTTTATTGCATTTATGGATTTAGAAAAGGCATATGATAGAGTGGATAGGGGAGCAATGTGGCAGATGTTGCAGGTATATGGAATAGGTGGTAAGTTACTAAATGCTGTAAAGAGTTTTTATGAGGATAGTGAGGCTCAGGTTAGGGTGTGTAGAAGAGAGGGAGACTACTTCCCGGTAAAAGTAGGTCTTAGACAGGGATGTGTAATGTCACCATGGTGGTTTAATATATTTATAGATGGGGTTGTAAAAGAAGTAAATGCTAGGGTGTTCGGGAGAGGGGTGGGATTAAATTATGGGGAATCAAATACAAATTGAGAATCGACACAGCTGCTTTTTGCTGATGATACTGTGCTTATGGGAGATTCTAAAGAAAAATTGCAAAGGTTCGTGGATGAGTTTGGGAGTGTGTGTAAAGGTAGAAAGTTGAAAGTGAACATAGAAAAGAGTAAGGTGATGAGGGAATCAAATGATTTAGATAAAGAAAAATTGGATATTAAATTGGGGAGGAGGAGTATTGAAGAAGTGAATGTTTTCAGATACATGGGAGTTGACATTTTGGCGGATGGATTTATGAAGGATGAGGTTAATCATAGAATTGATGAGGAAAAAAAGGTGACTGGTGCATTGAGGTATATGTGGAGACAAAAAACGTTATCTATGGAGGCAAAGAAGGGAATGTATGAAAGTATAGTAGTACCAACACTCTTATATGGGTGGTAAATGCAGCAGCGAGGAGACGGTTGGAGGCAGTGGAGATGTCCTGTCTAAGGGCAATGTGTGGTGTAAATATTATGCAGAAAATTCGGAGTGTGGAAATTAGGAGAAGGCGTGGAGTTAATAAAAGTATTAGTCAGAGGGCTGAAGAGGGGTTGTTGAGGTGGTTTGGTCATTTAGAGAGAATGGATCTAAGTAGAATGACATGGAGAGTATATAAATCTGTAGGGGAAGGAAGATGGGGTAGGGGTCGTCCTCGAAAAGGTTGGAAGGAAGGGGTGAGGGAGGTTTTGTGGGCTAGGGGCTTGAACTTCCAACAGGCGTGCATGAGCGTGTTTGATAGGAGTGAACGGAGACGAATGGTATTTGGGACCTGACGATCTGTTGGAGTGTGAGCAGGGTAATATTTAGTGAAGGGATTCAGTGAAACCGGTTATTTTTATATAGCCGGACTTGAGTCCTGGAAATCTGAAGTACAGTGTCTGCACTCTACAGGAGGGGGTTCGGGATATTAGCAGTTTGGAGGGATATGTTGTGTATCTTTATACGTATATGCTTCTAAACTGTTGTGTTCTGAGCACCTCTGCAAAAACAGTGATTATGTGTGAGTGAGGTGAAAGTGTTGAATGATGAAAGTATTTTCTTTTTGGGGATTTTCTTTCTTTTTGGGTCACCCTGCCTCGGTGGGAGACGGCCGACTTGTTAAAAAAAAAATATCATCAATGCAACGCAGTTCTTGTCTTGTGAGTAATGTTCTTAGAGATGATGTTTTCTCCTGAAGGTTCTTGACTGTCTCAGTCTGAACAGTTCTAGAAATACTAAGAACCTTAAATCACGTCATCCTGCAATCTCTTCTAGGTCTCCAACATCGATTTATCTCAGTTCGTTCTGAAAATTGTTTCTTCTCTAGAGATTTTAGCTTTCATCAGTTGATGCAGAAAACTGCTCAATCTTTGAAAGTATTTACTTCAACTTAATTGATCCTTACAGTCGTTCCCTCTATAAATGTTGATTTTTTCCTAACCGATCCTAGCAGCTACTGAATGTGAAGTGTCTCTGGTCGTTCAGGTGATGCTGAGCAGTTCCAGGCACCTGGACAAGAGCCTTGATTACCGCTTCCTGCATCCATGGCTCGGCACCGGCCTACTTACCTCCTCAGGTACTCTACCCACAAATTATTATTATTATTATTATTATTATTATTATTATTATTATTATTATTATATGTCTCGTATCTATAAACCTATAGCCAACAAGCATTTTTCAAGGTGATATTTGCATTCAGGGCATGAAAATACATAAGAATCAACTAATCTCATTTAAGAAGCATACATCTTTTAAAAAATTGTTGACCAGTGTTATTATTATTATTATTATTATTATTATTATTATTATTATTATTATTATTATTATTATTACCATTATTATTATTATTATCGTGAGCTTACTGCATATACAAATATGTGCAGAATTGAGAGATTCTTAAGATTTTGCCACCGAAGTGGCCAGTTTATTGTGCACCCCGACCCCCCATATTGTGCACCCCGACCCCCCATATTGTGCACCCCCACCCCCCATATCCAACCTGTGGACGGTAGCGCCAAAACATATGGACACACAAAAGGCGAGAGTGAAAAATAAGCTTACCTTCGCTACAACAGTTATCACAACTTATACAAACAAACATATCTGATATGGTGTGGACCAGCCAGAGGCGCCAGAGGGTCTGTTTACGAGGTCACCTCTCTCAGACCACCAGATCGCACCCCCCTGGAACATGACAGTGCTTGTGTTACCTAATTTGCCTCTTCGTACTAGGAAGGTCGACATATGTTAGCAGACGGCTAACTATCCGAGGTGGAAACATAAACACATATGCAGTTTAATGTGATCCTTTATTGACAACGTTTCGCCCACACAGTGGGCTTTTTCAAGTCACAAACAGATCTACCTGGGGTGGAAGGTACGGGAGTATTTATAGTCAGAATGATGAGGTCAGGTGGAGAATGCTGCATCTGAGGATCCACTGGGTGGGGTTATAGAGTCTTGGGTAGCTTGGCAGGGGTATTGGACAAGTTGTGAGTAGACCTTCTGCAGTGTTCTATGTTTTTATGTGGGATAGCGATGAAGAAGTTTCTTGGCAAGTGGTTCAGCTATGTTATAGAAGCCATTGTTCTGGTTGAAATTGTTGGTTATGGAGATAAGCGATGATTCCAGGATTCTTCGGTATTGAGTGTTGTCTTCTGTGGCGATAAGTCTTGAGTTTCTGTAGTTGATTAAATGGTTGTGTGAATTGCGATGCTGTACACAGGCATTCCTTGTATCGTCAGTCCTGCTTGCGTATTGGTGTTCTGAAATACGTGTTTGGAGGTCTCTTGATGTTTCGCCCACGTATAATTTGTTGCAGTCATTACAAGGGATTATGTATACCCCTGCAGAGGATGGAAGCTTGTCCTGTCTACTACTGGTGATGTCCTTGATGGTCGTGGTTGTGGAGGTAGATACTTGGAATGATGTATTGGAAAAGATGTTGGAAACATGTTTGGCAATGGAGTTGGTGGGGAGGACTATGTATCACTTCTCGGCAGTGTCTTCTCTGGGTGTGCTGAAGATGTTTAATGCCCGCCGTCTGCAGTCTCTGATGAAATGACGAGGATAGTGGAGTTTAGAAAATACTTGTTCAATTATAGTGCATTCTTCCTCAAGGAACTCATTGCTGCAGATTCTGAGTGCGTGCAGGAAGAAGACTATAATTACACCACGTTTAGTTTTGGTGTCGTGGTGAGAGTAGAAGTGGAGAAGATCGTTTTGGTTGGTTGGTTTTCGATAGACTTTAAAACGAAGTTCATGGTCAGTTTTGCAGAGAAGAACATCAAGGAAAGGAAGAGTGTTGCTGACTCCTTCTTCAAGAGTGAACTGGACTGAGGGCTCGACCTGGTTGAGCTTGTCTTGGAGAGCTTGAACGTTGAAGCACCTGGGAGTTATGAGGAGAATGTCGTCAAAGTCACTTGTTCTATCTAGTCTGGAATATTGCTGCACTCTAACAGCACCTTTCAAGGCAGGTGAAATTGCCGACCTAGAAAATGTACAGAGAACTTTCACGGCGCGCATAACGGAGATAAAACACCTCAATTACTGGGAGCGCTTGAGGTTTCTAAACCTGTATTCCCTGGAACGCAGGAGGGAGAGATACATGATTATATACACCTGGAAAATCCTAGAGGGACTAGTACCGAACTTGCACACGAAAATCACTCACTACGAAAGCAAAAGACTTGGCAGACGATGCACCATCCCCCCAATGAAAAGCAGGGGTGTCACTAGCACGTTAAGAGACCATACAATAAGTGTCAGGGGCCCGAGACTGTTCAACTGCCTCCCAGCACACATAAGGGGGATTACCAACAGACCCCTGGCAGTCTTCAAGCTGGCACTGGACAAGCACCTAAAGTCAGTTCCTGATCAGCCGGGCTGTGGCTCGTACGTTGGTTTGCGTGCAGCCAGCAGCAACAGCCTGGTTGATCAGGGGCTGATCCACCAGGAGGCCTGGTCACAGACCGGGCCGCGGGGGCGTTGACCCCCGAAACTCTCTCCAGGTAAACTCCAGGTAAACATAATGGAGCCAGGTGACAGTCGAAGGAATAATGGTGGAGAAACGCTCGGCTTCCAGATGTTCCATGTATAAGTTCGCCAGGACCGCACTGAGTGGCGAGCCCATGTTAAAAGAGGTGATTTTCGAAAGAGAAACACGTAAAGCCGACACATAGTTCAACGAGGTCGATGAAATCGCTGGCCACAGAAGACAACACTCAATACCGAAGAATCCTGGAATCATCGTTTATCTCTATAACCAACAAATTCAACCAGAACAATGGCTTCTATAACATAGCTGAACCACTTGCCAAGAAACTTCTTCATCGCTATCCCACATAAAAACATAGAACACTGCAGAAGGTCTACTCACAACTTGTCCAATACCCCTGCCAAGCTACCCAAGACTCTATAACCCCACCCGGTAGATCATCAGATGCAGCATTCTCCACTTGACCTCAACATTCTGACTATAAATACTCCCGTACCTTCCACCCCAGGTAGATCTGTTTGTGACTTGAAAAAGCCCACTGTGTGGGAGAAACGTTGTCAATAAAGGATCACATTAAACTGCATATGTGTTTATGTTTCCATAGTGTCGGTATTTTATACCATTAATCTTCAACTATCCGAGGTTTTGACTGGCCAGGAGGACATGCAGGAAAAGTGGGTTTGCATGGCGGACACGGTAACATGGGATGGATGCCATCCAGCAGAGACCCGAATTAACTGTAACTGCCAGAAACATCCGCATGTTGCAAGATCAATAATAATAATAATGATAATAATAATAATAATAATAACAATAACAACAGTAACAATAATAACGCCAACAACAATGACAGCATCAAGTATAACGTCAATAAGTGCTATAACAGCATCAACAACAGCAATAACAACAACAATGACACCAATAACAATAACAACTACATCAACAATAGCAACACTAATATTGACAACTAAACCAAGTACCACAATAATAATATTAACAACAACAATAACACCAACAATAGCAACAGTGGTCAGTCGTCACGTGAGGTCACAGACCCTGAGCTGCTTTGGGGATTAGCGTGGACGGTTACAAAGCATGGCTTGCTTCTGCAGTGTTTTAAAAACTGAGGTTGGAGAGTTGAAGGAGGAGGTCTTGCTTCTCCAGGAGGAGATTAGGAGGCTGAAGGTCCACCTCAATGGGTCTGGGAGAGAGTGTGAGGTGGCTGGAGTTGTGGGGAATGAGACTTCTAGCAGTGAGGTGCAGTCTGTCTCTCGCTGTAAGGAGGCTGTAGTTGGGGAGGTAGCAACGGCTACCAGCAGTGAGGTGCAGCCCAGCACCTGCTACAAGTGGCGAGTTGTTCACAGTAATGGGAGGCGCATCAGAATAAGGAAAGTTAAGAGTGAAGATCTGAAGGTAGGAAATCGCTTCTCTGTTCTCCAGGATGAATGTACTTCAGTGGCCAGTGAAGGTAAGGGTACTACTGCCCCTGCTAATGAAGGTAAGCGCATTCTTGTGGTTGGTGACTCTCAGGTAAGATATATTGACCGTGCTTTTTGTAATAGGAATAAGATGAGAGATAATAGAGTGTGCTTCCCTGGAGCTGGTGTTGGGGACATTGTCAACAGGCTGGATAATATCATGTCAGGTAATGGGAACAAGCCCATTATCTGTCTCAGTGCTGGTGGAAATGATATTGGGAAGGGTAGGAGAGAAGAGCTGCTAGATAAGTACAGGTCAGCTATAGATTTCATTAAGTCTAAGGGAGGGATCCCAATCATATGTAGCATCTTGCCTAGAAGGGGAGTAGGAAATGAATGGTTGTCTAGGGCAATTGGTGTAAATTGCTGGCTAGACAGATACTGCAAGGAACTTGCAATCCCATTCATTGACAACTGGAACAACTTTTATGGCAAACATGATATGTATGCAAGGGATGGGGTACATCTCTCTGGGTCAGGGGTGGTAGCACTTGCAGACTCGATTGAGAAGGCCATTGGTGAAATGCCTATGATTTTAAACTGATGGAAGATAGAGGTATGGGTGTGTGTGGGAAACAAGCAGGTTGCAACACTAGGGTTGGAAACAGTAAATGTATAAAAGGCATTCAGCATGAAGTTATAAATAAAGACAATAGAACAGGTCAGCAAACAAAGGGGGACAGCAGAGGGCAGCAAGGGACTAGCTCCCTTAAGGTTTACTATACTAATAGCAGGAGTGTTAGAAATAAGATAGATGAGCTAAGATTAATTGCAAGTGCAGGAAACATAGATATTATTGCTATAACAGAGACCTGGCTCAATCTGAAAGATAGAGAGATGCCCTCTGAATGTCACATACAAGGCTATAAATTATTCCACACTGACAGGGTCAACAGGAAAGGTGGTGGAGTAGCGATGTATGTCAGAGACAATTTAAATTGTTGTGTTAGACAAGATATTAAATTAGAAGCGTCAGCCACTGAATCTGTTTGGTTACAGCTTCTCGAGGGCCTAGAAAAACTAATTTTGGGTGTGATTTACAGGGCCCCAAATCTTGATAGGGAGTGCAGTAAACTTCTATGGGACGAAATTCGTAAGGCATCTACATACGAAAATGTTGTGCTAATGGGAGATTTCAACTATAGACAGATTGACTGGAGCAATTTGACAGGAAATTTAGAGTCGGGTGACTTTCTTGATACGATCCAGGATTGTTTTTTAAAACAGTTTGTGACAGAGCCAACTAGGGGAAATAACCTCCTTGACTTGGTTCTTGCCAGTAGGGAAACACTAATTAATAATCTTGAGGTTAATGATGAGCTTGGGGAGAGTGATCACAAATCACTCAGTTTTAATATATCATGGAATTCCCCTAATAATGGCAATCAAGTCTCCGTCCCTGACTTTCGCTTGGCTGATTTCATAGGACTGAAAAATTACTTAGGTGGGCTGAACTGGAATGACCTGACTAAGGGTCAGGTAGGTGGTGATGGTTGCCGATATGATGCTTTCCAGAGCATAGTTCTAGCTGCTCAGTCAAATTATGTTCCAAATAGGGAAATCAGATCAAACAAAAATGATCCTAAATGGATGAACAATAGATTAAAATATCTGATTGGTCAAAAGAGAGGCATATATAGGCAAATCAAAAGAGGAGAGGGGCAATTAAGAAATCGATATATTCAGTTAAAGAGAGAAATAAAAAAGGGAATTAGAATAGCAAAAAGAGATTATGAGGTTAAAGTTGCAAAAGAATCGAAGACTAACCCAAAAGGATTCTTTCAGGTATACAGAAGTAAGATCAGGGACAAGATAGACCCACTCAAAAGTTCCTCGGGTCAGCTCACTGACAGTGATAAGGAAATGTGTAGAATTTTTAACACATACTTCCTCTCAGTTTTTACACAGGAGGATACCAGCGATATTCCAGTAATGATAAATTATGTAGAACAGGACGATAATAAACTGTGCACTATTAGGGTCACAAGTGACATGGTCCTTAGGCAAATAGATAAATTAAAACCTAACAAATCCTCAGGCCCTGATGAACTGTATGCAAGGGTTCTAAAGGAATGTAAAGAGGAGCTTAGCACACCTTTGGCTAATCTTTTCAACATATCACTACAAACTGGCATGGTGCCAGATAAGTGGAAAATGGCAAATGTGATACCTATTTTCAAAACAGGTGACAGGTCCTTAGCTTCGAACTATAGACCAATAAGCCTAACCTCCATAGTGGGAAAATTTATGGAATCAATAATTGCCGAGGCAGTTCGTAGCCATCTTGAAAAGCATAAATTAATCAACGAATCTCAGCATGGTTTTACAAAGGGGCGTTCCTGCCTTACGAATTTATTAACTTTTTTCACTAAGGTATTTGAGGAGGTAGATCATGGTAATGAATATGATATTGTGTATATGGACTTCAGTAAGGCTTTTGACAGGGTCCCACATCAGAGACTATTGAGGAAAATTAAAGCACATGGAATAGGAGGAGAAATTTTTTCCTGGATAGAGGCATGGTTGACAAATAGGCAGCAGAGAGTTTGCATAAATGGGGAGAAATCAGAGTGGGGAAGCGTCACGAGCGGTGTTCCACAGGGGTCAGTGTTGGGCCCCCTGCTGTTCACAATCTACATAAACGACATAGATGAGGGCATAAAGAGCGACATCGGCAAGTTTGCCGATGACACCAAAATAGGCCGTCGAATTCATTCTGACGAGGACATTCGAGCACTCCAGGAAGATTTGAATAGACTGATGCAGTGGTCGGAGAAGTGGCAGATGCAGTTTAATATAGACAAATGCAAAGTTCTAAATGTTGGACAGGACAATAACCATGCCACATATAAACTAAATAATGTAGATCTTAATATTACGGATTGCGAAAAAGATTTAGGAGTTCTGGTTAGCAGTAATCTGAAACCAAGACAACAGTGCATAAGTGTTCGCAATAAAGCTAATAGAATCCTTGGCTTCATATCAAGAAGCATAAATAATAGGAGTCCTCAGGTTGTTCTTCAACTCTATACATCCTTGGTTAGGCCTCATTTAGATTATGCTGCACAGTTTTGGTCACCGTATTACAGAATGGATATAAATTCTCTGGAAAATGTACAAAGGAGGATGACAAAGATGATCCCATGTATCAGAAACCTTCCTTATGAGGATAGACTAAGGGCCCTGAAACTGCACTCTCTAGAAAGACGTAGAATTAGGGGGGATATGATTGAGGTGTATAAATGGAAGACAGGAATAAATAAAGGGGATGTAAATAGTGTGCTGAAAATATCTAGCCTAGACAGGACTCGCAGCAATGGTTTTAAGTTGGAAAAATTCAGATTCAGGAAGGATATAGGAAAGTACTGGTTTGGTAATAGAGTTGTGGATGAGTGGAACAAACTCCCAAGTACCGTTATAGAGGCCAGAACGTTGTGTAGCTTTAAAAATAGGTTGGATAAATACATGAGTAGATGTGGGTGGGTGTGAGTTAGACCTGATAGCTTGTGCTAACAGGTCGGTTGCCGTGTTCCTCCCTTAAGTCAATGTGACCTGACCTGACTAGGTTGGGTGCATTGGCTTAAGCCGGTAGGAGACTTGGACCTGCCTCGCATGGGCCAGTAGGCCTTCTGCAGTGTTCCTTCGTTCTTATGTTCTTATGTTCTTAACAACACAATAACAAGCAATAACATAAACAGCAGCAACAACATCGAACAATAATAATGTCAACAACATTATCAATAACATCAGCAACATCAAAAGTAACAATAGCAATTTGTAGATGGATGGTTCAGAGAACCGACTTGTTGATAAATTAGACACATGTGCAACTCTTGGGTATCTTTATTGAGGAAACGTTTCGCCACACAGTGGCTTCATCAGTCCATACGTAGGAGAAACTTGAAGAACAGGAGGAAAATGAGGTAATCAGTCCCTCAACCTTGAGTCGATGTGTTCAGTCCATCAAGATTGATGGACTGAACACTGCAACAGGCCTACTGGCCCATGCGAGGCAGGTCCAATATTTCCACCGGCTTAAGCCAATGCCTTGACCTAGTCAGGTCAGGTCACATTCACTAAGGAAGGAGCACGGCATCAGACCTAGTAACACAAGCTAGGTAGGCTCAACTCACACCAACCCACACCCACTCACGTATTTATCTATTTTAAAAACTACACAACGTCTTAGTTTCTATAACTGTACTTGGGAGTTTGTTCCACTCATCCACAACTCTATTATCAAACCAGTACTTTCCTATTTCCTTCATGAATCTGAATTTTTCCAACTTAAAACCATTGCTGCGAGTCCTATCTAGGCTAAATATTTTTAGCACGCCATTTACATTCACTTTATTAATTCCTGTTTTCCATTTATACACCTCAATCATATCCCCCCTAATTCTACGCCTTTCTAGAGAGTGCTGATTCAGGGCCCTCAGTCTGTCCTCATAGGGAAGATTTCTGATACATGGGATCAACTTTGTCATCCTCCTTTGCACGTTTTCCAGTGCATTTATATCCATTCTGTAATACGGTGAGCAGAATCGTGGAGCATAATCTAAATGAGGCCTAATCAAAGATATAGAGTTGAAGAACAACCTGCTTACTTCTGTTATTTATACTTCTTCATATGAAGCCAAGGATCCTGCTAGCTTTATTGCGAACACTTATGCAGTGTTGTCTTGGTTTCAGATTACTGCTAACCAGAACTCCTAAATCCTTTTCACAATCAATAAAATTAAGATTTACATTATTTAGTTTATATGTGGCATGGTTATTTTCCTGTTCAACATTTAGAACTTTATATTTATCTATATTAAACTGGATCTACCACTTCTCCGACCACTGCATCAATCTATTTAAGTCATCCTGGAGTGCTCTAATGTCCTCATTAGAATGAATTGGACGGCCTATTTTGGTGTCATCAGCAAATTTGCTAATATCGCCATTTATTCCCTTTTCTATGTCATTCATGTAAAATGTGAACAACTAGGGGCCCAGCACTGACCCCTGAGGAACACCGCTTGTGACGTATCCCCATTCTGATTTCTCCCCATTTATGCAAACTCTCTGCTGCCTATTTGTCAGCCATGCCTCTACTCAGGAATTTTTTTTCCTATTCCATGCGCCTTAGGTTTCTCAAAAACCTCTGATGTGGAACTCTATCGAAAGCCTTACTGAAGTCTATGTACACAATATCGTATTCAATACCATGATCTACCTCCTCAAATACCTTAGTGAAAAAAGTTAGTAAATTCTTAAGACAGGAACGCCCCTTTGTAAAACTGTGCTGAGATTCATTAATCAGTTTATGCCTTTCAAGATGGCATCGAATTGCCTCGGCAATTATTGATTCTATAAATTTTCCCATTTATTGGTATATAGTTCGAAGCTAAGGGCCTGTCACCTGCCTTGTAAATAGGTACAGCATTACATTTGCCATTTTCTACTTGTCTGGAACTATGCTAATTTGCAGTGATATAATGAAAAGATTAGCCAAAGGTATGCTAAGTTCCTCTTTTCATTCCTTTAAAACCCTTGCAAACAGCTCATCAGGGCCTGGGGATTTGTTAGGTTTTAATTTCTCTATTTGTCTGAGGACCATGTCACTAGTTACTACAATCGTGCATAGTTTATTATCGTCCTGTTCTACATAATTTATTTCCGGAATTTCACTAGTACCTTCCTGAGTAAAGACCGAGAGGAAGTAAGTGTTGAAAAGTTCATACATATACTTATCACTGTCAGAGATCTGATCTGAGTTACTCTTATGTGGGCCTAAATCTTACTTCTGTATACCTGAAAGAATCCTTTTGGGCAAGTCTTCAAATCCCTTGCAACTTTGGCCTCATAATCCATTTTTGCTTTTCTTATTCCTTTTTTTTTATTTCTCTCTTTAACTGAACATATTGATTTCTTAACTGCCCTTTCCCTCTTTTGATATGCCTATATATGCCTCTCTTTTGACCATTTAGGATCATTTTTGTAGGATCTAATTTCCCTACTCGGAACAAAAATTGTCTGGGCTGCTAGAACTATGCCCACCCAGGTAATTTCTTAGTCCCATGAAGTTGGCTAAGCAGAAGTCTGGGACAGATACTTGATTGCAGTTATCTGGGTAATTCCATGATATATTGTAACTCAGTGGTTTGTGATTGTTTTTCCCAAGCTCAACGTTAGCCTCAAGATTATTAACTACACTAAGCAAATAACAACCCTAAATATGTAGGTTGAAGAAGCAATCAAGGACTAGAATCAGAACATGCACACTCGACTGAATGAATACCTTGATTTCCAAGACGACAAAACTGAACAAGACAAGTTGTCTGATGCAGTTATAATAAACAGTCCACACATTCCAAGTGACATAACACAAGAACAGTGCAAAGAAACTGCTATCAGGATAATACAGGACCACGTAAAAGTTATCGTGCAAAACAATGAAATCAAAGAAACACGTTTGCTAGGAAAACCAGGAAGTAAACACAGTATTATGATCAGACTTCATTCATATGATAAAAGAAAGGACCTAATTAAATCAGCAATTACAATGAAAAATGGAGTGTTCATCAACGAGTGTCTAACGAGGAAACGTCAAAACCTTCTGCTCAGGTTGAGAAAATTTAATCAGGAAAACAAAATACATCAATGTTTCACTCGAGATGGGAAAATACTAGTTAGGAAAACATCAACAGGACAACAATACACCATCTCAAACGAACATGATTTCTCTACCTTCCTTAGAAAAGCTGACATTTTTGTAACAGATTAGATAAGTGTCCTTAACACATATATACGTGTGGTGCATATAGTGTACCTTACTATTATATTGTGCATTATTATTTTTTTTCTTTTACTAGCTAATACCAGCTACCTCAAATAATTTTTACTTTTTAATTGCTATTAATTGCTCATAATTTTGTGTTGCAAGTCAAATCTTACTCCAAATTAATGTTATTAATTTTATTAATGGTTGCTACCTGTCCATTTAATTTTGTTTACCACTACTCTTTTTAGTCCCTTTTATATTGTGTGTGCAATTAGTGTATATTCCAATTACATTATTGTGTGAGTCCCAAAACTATCATTTGCTAGCTAGTACCAGCTAGTACCAGCTAGTACCAGCTAGTACCAACTACCTCATATTTCTCTACTTTTTATAGTGCAATTAATTGCTCAACTTATTATACATTACAAATCAGATCTTACTCCCAAACCAATATTATTTCATAGTGACTATCTGTCCATTGAACTTTGTTTACCATTACTTAATTTAGTCCCTTATATACTTTCTCCTTTATTTTAGCTTTATATAACTACCCTAGTTCATATATTCACAATTGTTAAAATAATCAAAGTGCTATTATCAGGTGCTAAAGTGTAATAGGTTCACTATTTTGTCATTATATTCCCAAGCTGTTAGAGTGTTCAGCAGAAGTTTGTGGTTACAGGAAAGTGGGTGCAGGAGGGAAGAGGAGCGATTGGTGGAATGATGATGTAAAGAGAGTAGTAAGGGAGAAAAAGTTAGCATATGAGAAGTTTTTACAAAGTAGAAGTGATGCAAGGAGGGAAGAGTATATGGAGAAAAAGAGAGAAGTTAAGAGAGTGGTGAAGCAATGTAAAAAGAGAGCAAATGAGAGAGTGGGTGAGATGTTATCAACAAATTTTGTTGAAAATAAGAAAAAGTTTTGGAGTGAGATTAACAAGTTAAGAAAGCCTAGAGAACAAATGGATTTGTCAGTTAAAAATAGGAGAGGAGAGTTATTAAATGGAGAGTTAGAGGTATTGGGAAGATGGAAGGAATATTTTGAGGAATTGTTAAATGTTGATGAAGATAGGGAAGCTGTGATTTCGTGTATAGGGCAAGGAGGAATAACATCTTGTAGGAGTGAGGAAGAGTCAGTTGTGAGTGTGGGGGAAGTTCGTGAGGCAGTAGGTAAAATGAAAGGGGGTAAGGCAGCCGGGATTGATGGGATAAAGATAGAAATGTTAAAAGCAGGTGGGGATATAGTTTTGGAGTGGTTGGTGCAATTATTTAATAAATGTATGGAAGAGGGTAAGGTACCTAGGGATTGGCAGAGAGCATGCATAGTTCCTTTGTATAAAGGCAAAGGGGATAAAAGAGAGTGCAAAAATTATAGGGGGATAAGTCTGTTGAGTGTACCTGGTAAAGTGTATGGTAGAGTTATAATTGAAAGAATTAAGAGTAAGACGGAGAATAGGATAGCAGATGAACAAGGAGGCTTTAGGAAAGGTAGGGGGTGTGTGGACCAGGTGTTTACAGTGAAACATATAAGTGAACAGTATTTAGATAAGGCTAAAGAGGTCTTTGTGGCATTTATGGATTTGGAAAAGGCGTATGACAGGGTGGATAGGGGGGCAATGTGGCAGATGTTGCAAGTGTATGGTGTAGGAGGTAGGTTACTGAAAGCAGTGAAGAGTTTTTACGAGGATAGTGAGGCTCAAGTTAGAGTATGTAGGAAAGAGGGGAATTTTTTCCCAGTAAAAGTAGGCCTTAGACAAGGATGTGTGATGTCACCGTGGTTGTTTAATATATTTATAGATGGGGTTGTAAGAGAAGTAAATGCGAGGGTCTTGGCAAGAGGCGTGGAGTTAAAAGATAAAGAATCACACACAAAGTGGGAGTTGTCACAGCTGCTCTTTGCTGATGACACTGTGCTCTTGGGAGATTCTGAAGAGAAGTTGCAGAGATTGGTGGATGAATTTGGTAGGGTGTGCAAAAGAAGAAAATTAAAGGTGAATACAGGAAAGAGTAAGGTTATGAGGATAACAAAAAGATTAGGTGATGAAAGATTGAATATCAGATTGGAGGGAGAGAGTATGGAGGAGGTGAACGTATTCAGATATTTGGGAGTGGACGTGTCAGCGGATGGGTCTATGAAAGATGAGGTGAATCATAGAATTGATGAGGGAAAAAGAGTGAGTGGTGCACTTAGGAGTCTGTGGAGACAAAGAACTTTGTCCTTGGAGGCAAAGAGGGGAATGTATGAGAGTATAGTTTTACCAACGCTCTTATATGGGTGTGAAGCGTGGGTGATAAATGTTGCAGCGAGGAGAAGGCTGGAGGCAGTGGAGATGTCATGTCTGAGGGCAATGTGTGGTGTGAATATAATGCAGAGAATTCGTAGTTTGGAAGTTAGGAGGAGGTGCGGGATTACCAAAACTGTTGTCCAGAGGGCTGAGGAAGGGTTGTTGAGGTGGTTCGGACATGTAGAGAGAATGGAGCGAAACAGAATGACTTCAAGAGTGTATCAGTCTGTAGTGGAAGGAAGGCGGGGTAGGGGTCGGCCTAGGAAGGGTTGGAGGGAGGGGGTAAAGGAGGTTTTGTGTGCGAGGGGCTTGGACTTCCAGCAGGCATGCGTGAGCGTGTTTGATAGGAGTGAATGGAGACAAATGGTTTTTAATACTTGACGTGCTGTTGGAGTGTGAGCAAAGTAACATTTATGAAGGGATTCAGGGAAACCGGCAGGCCGGACTTGAGTCCTGGAGATGGGAAGTACAGTGCCTGCACTCTGAAGGAGGGGTGTTAATGTTGCAGTTTAAAAACTGTAGTGTAAAGCACCCTTCTGGCAAGACAGTGATGGAGTGAATGATGGTGAAAGTTTTTCTTTTTCGGGCCACCCTGCCTTGGTGGGAATCGGCCGGTGTGATAATAAAATAAAAATTCCCAAGCTCATTTTTTTTTCTCTCCTCTTGTCCACATAGTCACATTTATTAAAATACTCCAGGTGCTATTGACTACCTCAGGTGCTATTGATTTTGTTTTTAATACATTTTTTTATTATTATATTCATTAGCTCCTTTATTTTAGCTGTAAATATCTACTGTAGTTCATAAACTCACTTGTTAAAATAATTAAGGTGCTATTAGTTGCTTAATTGTATAACTGAATTATCAATTCTGTAATAATCCCATTTTCTTTTAAATTTTTACAAGTTTTAGATTAATCACGGCGTCTTAGCCATAAGTCTAGTTGTAGATTCAATATAAATCTTATATCATTTTACTCAGAAAATCTAGTTTGTAAAATTACTCTCATCCTATGATTACAGACATAGATCCTGATGTAAACTTTTTACTAAATGAATTACATGAATCAACCAGTAACTGTAATTACTACACAGCAGACCAAGCAAAGACATTACTCAGTGCAAACAATAACATAACCATCTTTAACTACAATGTCAGATCCTTGAGCAAACATTATGACGACCTCACAGCATTACTCAATTCCCTTCATTCCAATATATCAATCATCACACTTACAGAAACCTGACTTAAGCCTGATATTACAGAGGTCTATACCATTCCTGGCTACATGGCTATACACAACTGTAGAACAGACCAGCAAGGGAGAGGAACAGCTATATACTACTCAAATCAACTCAAATGTATCAAAAAATCTTGCACAAGGGATGAACATGGAGAATATATCATAGCCAAATTGAAATCAAAAGACCTGCAAAAATCCCTCACAGTTATAAAAATCTACAGAGTACCACAGTCAAACATTTACCACTTTAGTGAAACACTAAGAAACATGATTACTGATGTACACATGAATCAAGACCACCTACTACTAACAGGAGATTTCAACATAAACATACTACACGACCAGGACCCACAAGTAACCGAATTCACAAACACTATGAGTAACTGCCTGTTGCTACCAGCAATATCTAAACCTACAAGAATCACCGAGACAAGCATCTCCTTAATAGACCACATCTGGACAAACACCATATCTCCTTTAAAATCAGGCATAATCACAGGCAACACTACAGACCACTACCCAAACTTTCTCATAACTAATCTGGGCAAACTGCCACAAGACATTACTAAAGTAACCTTCAGACTACATAACGAGACAGCAGTTAACAACTTTATAGCAGCTATGAATAACATCGATTGGCAAAATGAGCTCGAAACATATACAGATATGAAGGAATGTATAAATAATTTTCTAAAAAAAAGCCCAATGCCTCTGTAACAGACATTGCCCCAGAAAAACTAAACAGATCGCAGCAAAGAGACTCAATAATCCCTGGCTAACACCAAGCATCCTCAAATCCATTAACACAAAGCACAAATATGAAAAACAGTATAGAATGGGTCAAAGAACTAGAGAACAGTCGAAAAGTTACTCGTCAGCACTTACCAGCCTGATAAGAAGGTCAAAAAAAATTGTGTTATGAAAATAAATTACATAACATCAAAGGTGATATGAAAAAAACTGGAAAACTCTATCTGAAATTCTTGGAACTAAAAAGTTATCCAAAAATAAAACAATCAAACTAACAAAATCAGATGAACCCCAACTCACACCAACTGAAACAGCAGACAGTCTCAATGTTCTCTTCTCCACCACAGGAAAAAAATCTAGCAAACAAAATACCAAGCACAAACACCCGTCCATCAGACTACCTCATAGGTACCTACCCAAATACGCTATTCCTAGCTCCAACCAACCCCATAGAAGTTATGCTCATCATAAACACCCTTAAAAACAAGGCAGGAGACATAAACAACTTGCCTGCTTTTATGTACAAAAAAGCTTCTCAAGTATTGTCACCAATTATTGCAACGCTCTTTAACAAATCCATTGAATCATCTACCTTCCCAACAATCCTCAAAATAGCGAGGGTCACTCCGATCCATAAAGGAGGTGACCAAGCTGACTTGAATAACTATAGACCAATATCTAACTTTCCACTGCTCTCTAAAATCATTAAAAAATTAATTCATTGATGGATCTATTCCTACCTCGTTTCACACAACATACTAAACCCTTGTCAGTTTGGATTCAGGAATAATAAAAGCACAAATGATGCTATCATACCCATGCTAGAACTAATATATACCGCACCTGAAAAGAAAGAAGTCCCGCAGGGCTTTCGATGCAGTCGACCATGAACTGCTGTACTCTAAATTAATGCACTATGGTATCAGAGGCCACTCCCTCAACTACCTAAAATCATACCTTAGTAACAGAACTCAATATGTGTATGCAAATGATATAGACTCTTCCACCCAACCAATCACAAGGAAGCATCCTTGGACCACTCCTCTTTCTCATCTACATCAATGATCTACCGAATGCATCACAGCTACTCAAACCCATATTATTTGCAGATGACACTACATATGTCTTTTCTCACCCAAACACAGTCATACTAGCAAACACAGACAATGCTGAATTGCAGAAAATATCTGCCTGGATGATGACTAACAAACTTACCCTGAACACTGATAAAACCTATTTCATTCAGTTTGGAAACAAAGCTGCAAATAATCCAATTAACATAACGCTAAATGGATCATCAGTCACAAGACTCACAGAGGGAAAATTCCTAGGTATCCACCTTGACAGTAGCCTTAAGTTCCGGACACACACACAACAAATCACCAAGAAAATCTCCAAGACTGTAGGCATACTGTCAAAGATAAAGTGCTACGTTCCACAATCAGCTCTCCTGGCACTGTACCATTCACTCATATACCCTTATCTTACATATGGAATTTGTGCATGGGGATCAACAACATCCAATCACCTAAAACCCCTCATAACCCAGCAAAAGGCAGCAGTAAGAATGATAACAAATTCCCACTCCCGCCAGCATACTCCACCAATTTTCAAAAGTCTGAATCTGCTCACCATTAAGAGCATCTATACTTATTCATGTGCCTACTACATACACAGAACAATACAAACAAATATAAACCCTCCACTCAAACTTCTCACAAACCTAAACAGGACACATGACCACAAGACACAGATCTCTTTTTGATATACCTCGTGTCCATATCACACTGTGTATAAACTCTGTGCACATAAAGGGCCCCAAAATATGGAATTCATTACCAGAAGATATTAAAGTAACCCAGTCTGAAAATCAATTTAAGACTCTTCTCAAAAGCCACTTAATCACCCTAGACTAAATGCTAAATACTCAGTACACACTTACTCACCTATGTACTCCCACATCATAACTTCAACAATCACATTGAACCTTTTATCCATTGTTGACAGGAATATAATTGAATCATTGTTTTCACAAAAGCATTTTAGAATATAAATATATCTTTGTCTTATACAAATTTTGATTCATTTATAATTAATATTCTACTGTACAACTATGAAATAATTACTATCCTACTGTACAACTATGATATACTCCTTAGTATTAAGTAGACTGTAAGCCAATAATGTTAAGTTGGCCCATAATGCCGAGGCATAATAGAGGCTCTCTTTGTATTGCAACCCACTATTGTAAATACAAAATCTCAATGTAATGTTTGCAAAGACATAAAATAAATAAATAAATAAAATAAAATTAGTGATTCTTTGTTGGCAAGAACCAAGTCAAGCAGGTTGTTTCCTCCAGTTGGTACCGTCACAAACTGTTTTAAAAGAAATCCTGAACCGTATCTAAAAAGTCACTAGACTGAAAATTTACTGTCACATTGTTCCAAATCAATTTGTCTGACGCTAAAATCTCCCATTAACACAACATTTTCATATCTAGACGCCTTATGAATTTCGTCCCATAGCAACCTACCGCACTCCCTGTCAAGGTTTGGGAGCCTATAAATCAAACCTAAAATTAATTTTTAACGACCTTCAAGAAACTGTAGCCAAACAGATTCTGTGTTCGATGTTTCTAATCTTACATCTTGTCTAACACAACAATTTAAATTATCACTGACTTACATCACCACTCCACTACCTTTCCTGTTGACCCTATCAATGTGGAATACTTTATAACCCTGTATGTAGTATTCAGAAGGCATTTCTTTATCTTTCAAGTTGAACCAGGTCTCCATAATAGCAATAATATATATATTACCTGCTCTTGCAAGTAATCTTAGCTCATCCATCTTACTTCTGAGACTCCTACTATTTGTATAGTAAACCTTAATGGAGCTAGTCACTCGTTCCCCTCTGTTATCTCTGTTTGTTGAACAATTGTTTCGCCTTTAGTAGCAACTCTATTTTCAATGTTGCCTTTTAAACATATCCCTGGGGTATTCTGATAATATCTTCAGTTTTCAACCCTATTACTGCAGCCTGATTGTTTCCCAAAAACATCCATACCAATATAATCTATCAGTTTAAAGTCCTAGACAAGTCATCAATGACCCCCTCAGTCGAATTGGCCAATATAACCACTCCATCCCCAGAGAGATGAACCCCATCCCTTGCATGCATAACATGTTTGCCATAGAATTTGCCCCAGTTATCAATGAATGGGGTTGCAAGTTCCTTGAAATACCTGTCTAGCCAGCAATTTATACTAGTTGCCCTAGACATCCATTCATTACCCACTCCCTTTCTAGGCACAATGTTACATATGATTGGGATCCCTCCCTTAGACCTGATTATTTCTATGGCTGACCTGTACTTATCCAGCAGCTCCTGTCTCCTGCCCTTCCCAATGTCATTTCCACCAGCACTAAGACAGATAATGGGTTTGTTCCCATTACCTGACATAATATTATCCAACTTGCTGACTATGTCACCAACACCAGCTCCTGGGAGACACACCCTCTGTCTGACCTTCCTATCTCTGTTACAAAAAGCATGGTCCACATATCTTACCTGAGAATCTCCTACATTCAGAATATTCTTATCTTGATTAGCAGGGGAGTCAGTGGTACCTTTAACCTCACTAACCACTGAAGTACACTCGTCCTGGAGAACAGACAATCAATTTTCTACCTTCACATCTTCCCTGTTAACCTTCCTTATCTTCCTTCTTCCTGAACTGTGAATCACTTGCCACTTAAAGTGGCTGCCACTCTCCAAATTACTGCTGGAGGTGCTGGTGCTGGACTGCACCTCAGTGCTGGTAGCCTTCTCGTCCTCCCCACTTTCAGCCTCCTCGCAGTGAATAACAGACTACACATCACTGTTGGTAGTCTCATTTCCCTCCACCACTCCAGCCACCTCACACTCACTCCCAAACCGATCGAGGTGAACCTTCAGCCTCCCTGTTTTCTCCTTCAACACTCCACCCTCAGATTTTAAAACACTGCAGAAGCAAGCCATGGCTTTGTAACCCTCTACATTAATCCTCAAAACAGCTCAGGCCCCCTGATCTGTCGTGACCACTGACCACTGACCACTGACCACTGACCACTGACCACTGACCACTAGCCATTCCATTCAGAATCATAATAGGGAATTAGTAATGACTTTTTATACAATGGCGTACAGTTTATTTTTTGGTTTAATATCTTTGTTATGCTTCCTATACCCAAGGTGTGGGCGGCAGTCGAAATATTAGAGGCACATAATGGGTCCATGTCTGCAATACAGGATTAAAGACAGGTGCAGAACAAGTTAATGTTCTAACAACGTTTCGTTCTGTGTGGTATCGATAACGCTCTACACAGAACAAAACATTGTGATAATAAAAGCTTGAGTGGCACCTGTGTCTTTACTTTCAGTTAAGCTTTAGTTTATCAGGTGAATCAACGGGCCTCTTGATCAGTTCCATGGGCTAATATTAGGCATCAGACTCTGCACTCTGCTGTCAATGAACGATGCTGATGGCACAAATAAAGTAAATGAGAGGTAACGACATTGTACTCTATCCATGTACAGGAAGTAAGTGGCACTCCCGCAGAAAGTTACTCACTCCGGCCTTCCACTTCAAGATCCTAGAGGACTTCCTGGGGGTGTTCAACACCCAGAGCAGCAAATTGGTCAAGAAACTGACGAAGGTTGCAGACGGAAACGTTTTCAACATCTTTCCTTACATAACACTTTGTACCTTGGACATCATCTGTGGTGAGTGACATGTTTTGCATTGTTGATTCACTAACAAAACTGAAAGGGACAAAAAATAAATGACGTTTCGTTCCGTCGTGGACTATTTACAAGTCAACTGCTATTTCATTTAGCAGAATCAGAACAAAAAAATCACCCCACTAAGCAGCTACCTTTCCCTCAACACTTGCATAGTTCCAGTAGGACCTGAATCTCATTTTTTTCTGTGGATACCACACAGAACAGTCAGGTACCAACTTTTACAGCGCCATTATAATGGTCCATGATTAACTGTAATGTTATCTAGTATTAATTTACAATATGTGAGATAGTTGTGAATGGCTGCAGTTATGTTACAAGACATTATTTTTTATGCTACTTGTAGGAATAAATTTACAAATCGCTCAAACTGGCTACAATACACGACTGTGGGGGTCATCATTCTCGGGGAGGACCTGAAGACTACAATGGAAATAAGCAATTATATTTGGTTTTCTTGGCTCATCTCCTTGGATATTAACACCCCAGGGTTAATTTCCAGTGGAGTCCTGCAATCCTCTCTCTCTCTCTCTCTCTCTCTCTCCAACCCCCCAGGGAGCAGCTCTTGTTGGTGTAAAGAAATATGACCAACATTTTTCTTAGTCCTGCATTCGAAACATGAATCCTTGAGTTCTGATCTGAAGGCCCTACCGCTTTAGCGCCTTCCTATATATAATAAATGCTTCAGACATTCAGACAGTGTGTTTTCCTCACCCTGACAGAAACAGCCATGGGTTGCTCTGTCAACGCTCAAGACAACGATAATTCAGATTACGTCAAGGCAGTGTACAGGTGAGTATTACTGACCAGCCTCTTACTACTTCTGCTTCTACTACTACATCTACTACAACAACAACTACTACTACTAATAATAATAGTAATTAATAATGAAGATTAGATAAACTCATTTTACAAAGTCGACTGTACATCAACACAGTGATGTGACAGAATTTGTTCTTGAGTCGATGTCACAAAGAATGTTCAAAAGCAGGTGCAAATCTGAATATATTTTCAAGCACATTTCATGTGCATCACTTCATTCTTTCAAAGGATTTTTCAGTTATTGCAGTATTTGGGACGTTCATCAGTGTGACTACTGATAAATATTACGATATATGGACTGTAAAAGTGTTAATAGTAATTTTTTGACTCAGCAAGCTAGTTGATGACTTTTGAGATGTGAATTTGATATGTCTCACCTACACAGAGATTGTACTCACCACGCTTCTCATCCATTCTCTTCTCTTCTGTAGAATCAGTTACCTTGTGCAGCAACGGACAGCCGTCCTGTGGCAACAGTCAGACATTATTTACTGGCTGATGGGGTACGCTAAGGAGCACGATGCTTGTCTCAAGATTCTTCACGATTTTACACGACAAACCATCACCAGAAGACGCAAAGCTTACGAGCAGAGGAAGCTGAAAAGTAATGAAGAAGGCACTGAATTACAAGGTAGGAAGAGGCAGACGTTACAAGAAAATTTTGATGTTCATTTAGAGATTAGATGAGTTTCATAAATTGAACTGACTCGTCACTCTGATGAGTGTAAGCATAAATGTGTCAGCGTTGACTTTAGCAGTAGGAGTAAAGTTGTCAACTCCTCAATGGTATTGTACTTACACTGGCGGTTAAGTCATTGAAGGTGGTCAGGTTAATATAGTTCGGGTTACATCTATCCACGATGACTGTTGAAACGTCCCTTTCTTATTCTAGCTAGTTAGGGCGACGCCAGGGAAGGGTGCCAGGTAAGGGCTGGAGCCCTCCATTCCCAGTAAATTCCATCAGATCCAAAAACCCAAATAAAAAAAAAAAAAATATTGCTGCTTCTTCAAACAAAGTGACACCCCTGTGCCCCTTTTCTATACAACTTCTGGAGTCGCCACTGTTTAGAACATAAGAAAGGAGGTGCACGACAGCAGGCCTACTGACCCATACATGGCAAGTCCTTCTCAAAACAATCATTCCTACCCACCTATTTGTCAGCCTTTTCCAAAAGCTATCCAAGAATTTGCTTCAATACCTTAGGAAAGCCGCATGATGAGGCACGCTGGTACTGGCTTTAAGTTTTGCTTACAGTGGTGTTTCTGCTGTATACTATCTGCTGTATACAAAAAGTACATGTTGAGAATTAAGTGATCTTAGACGCATTTCTTGTTTTGTTTCTCGTTAAGGTGAGAAGAAGCGCCTTGCCTTCCTGGACCTGCTGCTGGAGTCATCAACTGAGGGAGGGAAGAACCTGACTGACCAGGACATACAGGAGGAAGTGGACACCTTCATGTTTGAGGGCCACGATACCACCACCGCCGCCATCAACTGGATGCTCTACCTCATGGGCCATCACCCACACATCCAGGTGAGCTCTGCCTCCTTGGGTGCCACCTGAGGTGCAATAATTACACTCAGGTAGACAATGGCAAGAACCGATAAGTGAAGAAAAAGACACAGGCAGCAGAAAATCTTAATGCTACAAATAGATGACCCGTGCCTTGGTGGCTCCTTCAGCTCACACACTGAGTGTTCGTGATTAGATTTGATTTGATTTGATTGAATTGTCAGGAAATGCATCCTGACACAGGTCTTAATCCTAAGATAACCCATCCGAAGGTCTCGGAGATGTCAATATAATTCAGCTGTTCTGTGGCCTCGATCAAGATCTTAATGTAGTCCCTGTGAGTTCTTCGGAGAAATATTATTTTATGTTCAACAATGGGCTGAGACCATCAGGTCTCCCATCATTGTCTCTGGGTCTTGCGTTGGGTGGTCGGGTAAATTTGCCAGTTAACGCACTGACTCTGTTTTGCCCATCATGCATATATTAATGAAGGTCTTCACAATAGTTTCGAATGTCTCTTTGTTCCCTTTTGAGTCTATCAGGTTGCATATGATATAGGTGAAGCACGTGATAGCCGACATAATTTGATGGTTCAAGGGTAATAAGGGATGTTTTGCAATGCTCTCTTGGGCTACAGTGTTCCTCACCGGAGACTGTTGTGGTGCCAGGGTTGACGCGTTGGCTGCAGCATGGGGCCTTGAGCAGGAGAATCGCAAGCTGGCTGAGGAAGTGTGCAACCCCGTTGCTTACGTTTACTCTGCGTCTTTCGTTTCCAGCGAAGTGGCACTAAATTCCGTGTTGCTGATGCCTCCTCTAGACGAGGCTGCTGTGTAGTTGTGAAGGCTCTAATTTGCATTGGAGGTTGGGCAACTGGAGTTTTCCATGTTACCTTGATACGGCGGAGCCTCTTTGGTAGTGCAGGTTCCAGGCATGATGTTCCTTGCCGCATTTAGGACATAAAGGTTCCGTAGTTTTTACCTCCCTTCAGTTTACTCAAGCAGTTCTTGGTCGAGTGAGATCCGCTGCAGATGCAGCATACTTCTTTAAATTGACATCGGACGCTGAGATGGTTGTACCTGTGGCACATGAAGTACCTGAAAGGTTCTGGGTTGTACACCCTAACCAGGTGTGTTCCCCAGCAACCGAGATCCAGTTGTGTTGGAAGGGGTCCTTTATGTTATATCAAGACCTGCCTCGTAAGTATGTTGCCGTCTTTCTTCTCTCGGAGCCGCTCAGCTTTCAGAATGGTTTTGTTACATTGGACTGCATCGAGAGGCAGGTGTAGCGAACAGCGCATTAGAATGCCTTTCGTCACTCGCTCTATGGATTTCAGTTCTGTGAGAACGAATGTTGATTCGTGGTTGTTCACCTTCTGTAATGCCTTATAGGGCTCTTTGTTTCGGTGAGTGAGAATAAACTCTCCTTTCAATTTTGGGGACACTGATATCTTCAGGCTGTATTTCCTCTCCAGGTGAATTATAGCACCGTACACGGTGTCATGGTGTTCTTTGTTGATGCAAGGAAACACTGTGCCTCCCCTTGGACTTTGAAGATCGTACTTCCTACCAACCTGCGCTATACGGTATTTCTGTAGGTGGGATGGGCATTTCTTCATTCATACCTATCTTACTGGCCAGGCTGATTTCACTTGTATCACTGATCCAAGAGCCCAGGGAGTCCAGTGAGTGGTCTCGCAGCTTCTTCGCCAAAACTGCGCCCCACATCTCCAAATCAGAATCCTCGGTTGAGTCCTTGGAAGATCATGACCTCTTACTTTCGGAAGTAGCCATGAGCTTCCGCGTGCCTCCCTCATACGGATGAACACGAGTGATAATCAGTCCCTTAGCTTTGGAGTTAGTGAAGAGCACCGTAGTCTTAGAGAAACTGATGCACAGTCATGGAGCTTGGAGCTTATATACCGGCGACGGGTGAAGGACATGCAGCAGATGAAGGCATTGTCACTGGCAGGGGGAATTTCCCAGTGGAAGTAGATGATACCCTAGGAATGGGTCAGTAGTAAGCAAGAAAGTTGTGTAGATGTCCTCTAAACCAAGATTCAACGATGTTGCAGTGTCTGACAAATTTTCCATAAATGGCATACAGTACCGACAAGATACATTAGACACTTGTGCAACATCTAGGTCTAATTCTTCATCTTGTCGGTAGTGTGTATCGTTTATGCACAACATATCACGTACGTCCTGCGATTAGCAGACGGAGGGTCGAACCACCAACCCCGCTTCATTTCTCCTGTCTTGAGTAAGTCTCTATCCTCGGACATCAGTACTGATGGCCTTAATAACACCTTTCAAGGCTGAGGGACTGATCACCTTACACTACTTCGCGTCTTCCACCATCTCCAGTATTATTCGCTGTATTATATTGATACGGACACTGATTGGCTCCACTATACAGATGCCCAAGTGTTACATACGCGTCGAATTTTGTAAACCAATTAACATGTAATAATGGCAAAATGTCACATTACTTGCACGAGTCTTTTTGTACATGAATGGTATACAATGGAGAAAATGGTATAAAACACTGCCACGATGGAAAAATAGACATAAATGAAGCAAAATGTGATTACGCTTCGCCCACACAGTGGGCTTTATCAAGTCACATAGAACACTACCTGAGCAGAGGGAACATAGTGATGTGAAAGGTAAGAGGAATGTTGAAGCTGATTGTTGAGAAGGATCTGCCCAGCATGAGGAAATAAGTCTGATGCTATACAGGATAAAGATGAAAAAGTTTCTTGGCAAAGGGTTCAGCTATGTTGTAAAAACCGTTGTTCCGGTTGAATCTGCTGGATATACAAATGATTGGTGATTCTAAGATCCTGCGGTACTGAGTGTCTTCTTCCCTGGCGATGAGTATTGCGTCTCTTAATTTATTTAAATGGTTGTGGAAGTTTCGGTGCTGAACGGAGGTATTCCTCAGATCGTCTGTTCTGCATGTGTATTGGTGTTCTGAAGTACGTGGTTAGAAGTCTCTAGATGTTTCGCTCACGCATAATTGGTTGCAGTCATTGCAAAGGGATTATGTATACCCCTTGTGATGTTCCTTACTGATGTCCTTGGTGGTGGATGTGGAGATAGATACTTGGAAAAGATGTTGGAGATGTGTTTGGCAGCAGAGTTAGTGGGGAGGATTATGTATCTCCTCTCGGCAGTATCTCGTTTGGGTGAGTTGATGTTAAAGCCTGGCGCCTGCACTCTCTAATGAAGTGATGATAGTGAAGTTTAGAAAATACTTGCTCCATGAACGAGCAGTCTTCGTTAACTACTACAGATTCGGAGGGCACGGAGGAAGAAGCCTATAATTACATCACGTTTAGTTTTAGTGTCATAGTGAATGTGTAAGTGGAGAAGACCGTTTTGGTTGGTCGGAAGATCAACCAACATGAACATCAAGGAAAGGAGGAGTGCCGTCGATTTCTTCTTCTATTATAACTTAGATTGAGGGCTCGACCTGGTTGAGCTTATAGTGGAAAACAGGAACGTTGAAGCGTCTGGCTGGAGCAGGAAGGTCAAGGGAGTCATCAAGCTTTCTGCGCAGGAGATCAATGTCTTGTGTAGTAGGTACCTTGGTCAATAGGGACGTTACGTCTACGCTGGAGAGTTTCTTGTTCCTGATGTTAATATTGCGGATGCGATTGAAGCGATCACCAGAGTGTTTAAGATATGCTCGACTGAGTGTACATAAAAGTTTAAAAAGATGTTTAGCAAGAATCCCTGAGAGTTGGTGAGGAGCACTGCCTATTCCAGAGGAGATGGGCCTCAGCAGAATTCTTGGCTTGTGAGTTTTCAGCAGGTCATGCATCCTGGTTGGTTTGGGGTTGCTGAGAATAGTGTGAAGAAGTTTCTTCCCGTGTTCTGAGTGCCTCTTTATGAGGTAAGTTTTACGAAAAAAAATTTGGTTGGGTTGTCCACTGTCGAGTACAGAAACCGAAGCCCTCAGCTTAAGCCTCAAATTTGCTACACTAATGAAGAAACCGAAACAAGACCTCCACTTCACCTCTAAAAACTACAGACTATCTCTCCCTCCAGGCTCGAGTTCATGAAGAACTGGACAGCATCTTCGAAGGAACAGACCGACCAGCCACCATGGATGACATCCGACAGATGAAATACACTGAGAACTGTATCAAGGAAGCTCTCAGATTCTTCCCGTCTGTTCCTTACATCGGCAGACATCTCAAGGAAGACATCGTTATCAGTGAGACCCTTCCTACTTTCTTTATATTATCACTGTTACTTGAAGACCACCTCTGATAAAGGAACTGAAGCTATCTTCTCTTTCCTTGGATCCAAACTGATTTCCTCGTATTTCCCAGATGCAACCCTTTAATAATAATACTACTACTAATAATAAAAATCATCTCATATCAAAAAACTTAATTAAACCAATAAATATTAATGCCTGTAATCATTCAACCAGTTTAAAACTACTAAGTAATCCCTATTGACTCAAGACTAGTAAATCGTTTTAAAATATTAATCCACTTTTAAAATTGGACTGTGTAATATTGTAAAGTGTAATACTTTTATTTGTTTCTTGCTACCCCTCTACTATAAATCTTAATAATTATAAAATTTTTGTCTACTTCTCATTTGTAATAATGTAAAATAATGAATAATAAAAAAAATTGACGACTCCATAACATATACAGTTTTAAGTAGTGTGTTAGTATTGACATTAGTCTGCGAGGCATGCTGAGGCATGCTG